>NW_006408595.1:5464442-5496440 GCF_000296735.1 Chrysochloris asiatica
TGACTACAAAAGCTCCACATCATCAGTCAAAACAAGGCCAGGGCAGACTGTGGAACAGACCATCAATTAATCATATGCAAATTCAAACTGAAGCTGAAGAAAATGAAAACAAGTCCATGAGAGCCAAAATATGACCTTGAATATATCCCACCTGAATTTCGAGATCATCTGAAGAACAGGTCATTAACCTGGACCTCCTAGACAACCCTATATTCCTTGGCAAATGGAAGGCCAGTGTGGAGAGGAAACAGGAGCCCCAGGACCTCATTATATGAATTTTAAAATGGGGTGTGGGGCTCTCAAAATTTCATTACTACAGACACCTTTAGGGGTGGTTCACAAGCCTGTATTTTTTTTTTTTTATAAAGTCCAAGTTACAAGTTTAAAAAAAAAAGAGCCCTCTTTTCTTGCTGATCACTGATAGAAAACATCATGCAATGATGCTAGTTGGCACTACAGCCAATCTGTGCTATTTAACATCAGCTATGTGGAGTCCTGGTGTGGCGCAGTTGGTTAATGTGCTGGACTGCAAAGTTGGTTTGAACTCCAAGAGTGGCAGTTCAAGCTCACCAGTCACTCCTTGGAAACCCTATACAGGGTCTCTATGGGTCAAACTGACTCAATGGCATTTAACAACAACAGCATCATATCAAGACTGCTGATTATCTCTTGTCTCTAGTTGACCATCATGCAATTTTTGTTATAAGTCGTTCCTGCTTCCCCCCATCCCCCTTTTTTTCCAAGTTTCCAAATCCATAATCATTTCTTTATCTCTTAGCAAATGGAAGTCTTATCTTCCCTATATTTGAAAAACTCAACAATAAACTATGAATTGCCCCTATTTCCCTCCATTCAATCACAACATATATGCATATCATTCCTCCTTCTCTATTTCCCTCATCTCTCAAGGTTTTTTCTTCCTTGGTAATTCCCACAATTCAAAAACACACAAGTCTTACTTCAGCATTTTACACTCACATTTGTCATTTTTTGCTCATTTAAATTCAACGTATTTAATTTTTTAAAGATTCCTTTCAATTCTGTAAAATTATTTGTGTCTATAAAATATCTGGGTGGTTTTTTTTTGTTCGTCAATTCATTTATTCATGTCCTTCAGGTCAAGATAGGTCAAAGTTTCTTTTTTCTATTTCTGGCAATAAAATTCTATTATATTTTTATAGTGAGGAGTCTAATATCCTATTAGGTTCTCCTTACAGGCCCGACTCATAATGTATTCATTCTGGCCATCTCAATTTTGAGCTTATTCCTGTTCTAAAGTGAGCTTGCATTTTTCCTGCTTCTCCAAATGACAAGCTAAATTGCCAGTAGATTTCTTAAATGATAACCTAAAGTTGCCAAAACACTCTCCGGAGAGATTCTTTCTTAACTCGGACAGAATCTAAGTCCAACAGGCAGAAGGTCCCCGAAGGTCATACCTGCCAGCTGTCACTGAGTGCTTCCAGGTGGGCATCTTAGCTAATTGTCAGTCCTGTTGGAGGGATTGAGATCCAATTACAGTGACCCACAGCAAATGCAATTTTCATTTTTTGTTTGTTTGTTTGAAGGAATGAAGAACAAAAGACCAAATGCAGCAAGCTGCATATTGTTGCTCACAAAATATATAGTTTGTCAAAATCATTTTTCTCTAAATTCTTTAATGGAAATACTTGGCAGGCATATATACAAGTGATTGCCATATTAATCCTGTACTGAGCATTTCCATTTCAACCCTAATCTCTTTGCATCTCTTGTTGTTGTTGCTGCTAAGTGCTGTTGAGTCAGTTTTTATTTACATTGATGATGTATAAGGTTTCTGAGGAGCAGCTGGTGAGGTTGAACTGCCGACCTTGTAGTTCAAACCAAACTTGCAGCCCAGGGCATTAACTTGAGGTACCATACCAGGACTCCGTACAATTATTTTTCTGAGCTTAAATACCATAACAAGAACATTTTCCAAGATAGAGGAGATATCTATTGCATTTGAAAGAGTTCTGTGACCCTACTAGATGGCCTGTGTTGAAATTAGTAATAACTAGCTGGATTGAACATGGAGCAATATTTAATGACTTCTTGCTACATTGAGTAATGGTGGTTGGTAGCTGTATGCTCCTGAGTCAGTTCTGACTCATAGTGATCCTATCTAGGGTTCCAGAGGCTGTAAATCTTTACAGGACCAGCAAACCTCTTCTTTATACCTCAGAACAAATAGTAGATTAGAATTACTGACCTTGTGGTTAGCAGCCCAACTGGTAATCCAATAAACTACCAAAGCTCCTTTGTTGAGTAATATAAGCCCAGAATGATTGAAGAAAAGCATTATAGAACAAAAAAGAAAGAATGGGGAAAACTTAAGAAATCTCTTTTGTCAAATTTATTTTAAGAATGATTCCCAGATTTTTTAAATATTGTAAAAGGATTTATTTTACTGTTAAATTTTATTTTCTTTAGATATTTCAAATAAATTTCTCAAGTAATTGTTGCCTCATCCCCTTAATGGTAGGGGCAACTGGACTGCCAAACTGATAGAAGAAATATAAAGGTAAAGGAGATGTGTTTCAAGAGAAAAAAAAAAAATCTCCCTTCATAATATAAAGACAGTGGGTACATGTTATTGTACTCCAAAGTCAATGTGAGCCACTTTAGTGTCCATATTAAAATTCTTACCACATCACTACTGGTAACGGCTCTCCTTTATCTAATATGTTATCAGTCAGATTTTAAGTAGCATTTCTCTTACTTATGTGATAAGACCTACGAAGTCATCAAACTAATTTTGTGTAAACCTCTCAAAAGCTGTTGATAAGAGAGAAGACAGCCAAGGGAAACCATTTTGAAACCATTTTGTTTCTTAGACAAGTGCTAGATACCCTTCACTCTATACCTCCCATCCCATCTACCCTTTATGCAAGGTCTCCAATGCCAAAGGAAATTTCATAGCCACAACAGTGTTACTTCTCCTTTTCTCTCTTTTCCCTCAAAGGGGTTTTACTCAATGCCATATGATGCTGAAGTTGTACAGGAGCGCTATGGTAATTGCATGGGAGCTACAGTTAAAGGCCTAATGAACATTATGTTTATGAAGAATGTAGCTCTGATTTCTAAAAGCACTTTGGTAAATTATACAAATTAAATATTCATTACTTTGCACTTCATTAGTTCACATTTGGAGCACTTTTTCTTCATTATAATAGCCTGAAGTAAAAGCTGCTGCTTCTTCTTCTTTTTAAAAAATACATTTTATTCTGTTATTTTTCAGAAAATCTTTACTTACAATATTAGGGCAAAGCTGTATTATTTTTATATGAGAACGATAATATTCAGAGATTTCTTTTTTATAAATTGCTTATTTGTTTCACACAAGAAAAATGACTAAGTATTTGTTTGCAGTTCTTATTTCAATAGTCAGCATAAAAATGTGTGAACTTTTAACTAGTTTTCACTCAAAGTTTAGTTACTGCTCATATTCCGATTAAAAAGATTGCTGTTTCATTAAAACCTCAGTATTAACTTAAAGGTACTGCAAAGTGATAAAGAATGTGTATTTTAAGTGTTGGAATAACTTTATAGTGATTTATTAGTCATCAGACTCTGAGAAGTTAAAAAGCCTATAAGTAGTAAGGTTGTTTGTCTGAGATCAGTGATAAATAGACAGCCATCCTTGAATGTGGAAATTAAAATAGAAGAAAGAATTATGATTGAAGCTACTCTTATTCCATTTCTAAACACCCTAGTCAGCTAAAATGCATTCTTCATTCAATGAATTTATTAAATGTATGTAGAATATTGAAAAAGAGTAATCTCGCCTAGGATTTTATCAGTTGAACGTCTGCTGCAATCAGTAGGACAGTTGCAGTCTAACAGCAGGAAATGGGTGACTTAAAAATATACCTATAGACAAAATTAAATGCCTCCAAATTTAGAGATCTTCATACTTTTTCACTTAAGATTTATATAAATGACAATTATGAGAAAAGATTACTGATAAAATGGCATGATTGGACCCAAATAAATACATTTAAATTTTAAGGAGACAGAAATATATGTGTTCTGGAAGAATCACATAGCTGCCCTAGACTCTTTAAAATTCACTAATCAAATCTGCTGAATTGGAATAATACTAGCTTTTCCCATTCCCCCAGTTCTTAGTGAAAATACAGTGAAATTATGAAAATGAAAAAAAACAGGACTTCCAACAAGTGGGCAGACTAGGAAGACATGTGACACAGATCCTATGAAACAATGAAAGAATCCTGGAACCTGAGCTTCAGAGGAAAGGACAAGAAGTGGATTGAATACTAACTAGGAGAAGAAACTGAACCAAAATGGCAAGAAAGGAGATTGACAGGTGAATTGTCAGTTGGTCTGATGTGGTACAGCCATCTTGAACTTTTGCTGATAGCATCCAATAAAGACAGCATCCTGATAACACAAATGCACACCAGTACCTGGTAAGCCTCCCATTTTCCCCATACACTCCTGGTGACAAGAAGTGTGGCCAATCCCCACCCTCACCCATTCATTGGCCAGTCACACCCACCCCTGAAAAGCACCTGCTCTCCTGAAATCAGACCTGACCCCTACATCTGGAAGCACATGAACTCTGACTCATCAAACAAGCAGAACACAAAGTACATGGTCTTCAGCCACCCTAGGCCAACAATTACTTCTTGCATAATCAGCTTCCATGTCTCCACCTACTCTCTTGATCTGCAAGAGTTCCTTCTAGGAACAAGGATCCTTACTTCAACTACCAATACAGCTGGCAAAAATTATTTTCGGATCATGTGTCATGACCTCAGACAGCACCTAGGCTGGCAGGAACTCCATCTAGGACAGGGTATCTTAGCCCCACATCTCTGGCATCCACCCCATAAGCTTCTTGGTTGGTGGAGAATGCCCCCTTCCAACACAGCTTTCCCCTTTCTGGATCCTTCCCAGTCCCAGTTTTCTCCTTTCTTTGTTGTAGGTTTTCCTCCCTTCCTTTGTTGTTTACCCCTTTTTTCTTTGCTTTCCATTTCTTCTTTTCTTTTGTTTCTCTTTCTTTTTCATTTCTCCTCCCCTTCTTTCTTTTTCTCTTCTCTTGATTTTTCCTGTTCTCTTTCTCTTCTATGCTGCCCCTTCCCTAATTTCCTTTATTGTGCTTTAGCTTTCTTTCTTTTTATTAGCCCTTTGATTTTTCTCTACCCTTGTTATTATTTTACTTTTTATTTTTTTTAATATTTAGTTATTAAATTCTTGTTTCTTACTACTGCTTGTTGGGTGTTCTCTCTCTCTCTCTCTCTTTTTTTATCCCATTGTTTGTATCTCTAGGTTGTTTTTTCCTCTTGTCACACCCAACTGAAGACAGTGCCCAGACCCAGTCATATCCATACATCCTGCAGCCTTACCATTGGACTAGAGTTACTACCAACTCCTATACCATGTAATCAATGATAAACAGGAGCCAACACTAATTAAGCCAGTCCTAAATTGCCCTAAAAGAACAGAAAACAAAGACCTGTACACACACTTCCATTTTCTATCATAGCCAACCAGGAAACAAATGATGAGTACCAAAGAATACACCAGGAGTCCTGGTGTGGTACTGTAGGATAATCACTATACTGCTAATTACAAGGTCAAGGTTCAAACTCACCAGCCACTCCTCAGAAACCTTATATAGGGTTGCTACGAGTCAGAATTAACTCTATGGCACTTAACAACAATAAAAACACACCAACATAAAATAATCTATTAGAGACAAATACAGCACAACAATAGCTCAGAGACAACAATTTCAGTTTACACAAAGGTACAACACAGAGTGACTCAAACAAGTGACCAAAACACAGAGTCAAAATCATTTCTTATTAAAAAATGGTATTGAATCTACCTGATAAGAAATTCAAAAGAATGATATTCGATTACCTCTATTGGACTGAGGTAGTCCTGGTGTAGTACTGTAGGATAAGTACTGGACTAAAAGATCATTTGAACTGGAAGGTTCACAGTTCAAAGTCACCAACCGCTCCTTGGAAACCCTGTACAGGGTCACAAAGAATCAGAACTTAATAGCTCTTAACAGCAGCACAACATTGCATTGAGAGAAAGCCAAAGATGAAATCAAGGGAAACACAGACAAAACATTAGAAGAATTCAGGAAAACACTACCAAAAAAAAAGAAAAGTCCAAAATAAATTAAAAACTAGGAACCTTATAAAAATAACAAATTGAATGCCTGAAGATTAATATTAAGCTTTCAGAAATAGATAATACATTGAAAGGGTAAAGGAGTAGAACCGAAGAAAAATTAGTGAGCTCAAAGACAGATCTCTAAACATTAATCTGCTAGAGGAAAAATGCAACAAGATAGATTGGCACCATAGCAGCAGCAATGGGCCCAGTAATAGCTGCAATTGTGTGGATGGATGGTGCAAAACCTGACTGTTTCATTCTGTTGTGCTTAAGTTTGCTGTTATGGGTCAGAATGGCTCAACAGCACATAACTACTATGACTATTTCAGTATTAGAAGAGTATAGGTAATGTCATGGAGAAGTGAGGAAAGGAGCGATGTGGTGGCTCAAGAAACTCAGAGAACAAAACAGAAAACAGACTAATGACCAGGAAAAAGAGATTGGCAAATGATTCTGCTTCCTCGTGATAAGTTTGGAGAAGAAACTCTTGAAAGCAACTGATGAAGAAGAAAAAGGTAAAAGTAAAGAATCTGTATGAATCAAAGAAAAAAATAACCAGTGAGAATCGTGGATGCCAGTAAAGCAATCTACTAATAGATCTGACATGTTCTAAAGAAACAACATTTGAACTTGTCAGCCTAATTCATTTGAGGAAAAAAATGGTAATTGGAAGGAGTCAAATATAATGGGGAAATTGCAAGTTAGATTGATGGGATGAATAGAGGGTTTCCTATAGGGCAAGCATGACATGATAGGATAAATATTAGGACTAGTACACAGTTAGGCAATAAAGCCTATCCCTGCTCTACATTTATCTGTACTCATTCAGATATTGAAAACTGTTTAAAATTCATTTTATGCAATGACCCTGTTCACAAAATCATAGAATAATGAGGTTATAAAGTAGTTTAAATAGTTCATTTAGCTATATTTTCCCTGGCTCTCTTCAACAGCATCCCAGCCAACAGGATGCCTGGTTTATATGTTAACATTTCCAGGGATGAGATGTTCACTATTTTCTGAAGCAGTGTGTCCCATATGTGGTGAATTTAGTATGTTATTGTCTTTCTTATATTGAACTGAAATCCATCTCATATGGCTTCTTCCCATTGGCTTATTCTACCTAAATAGAGGTAACCTTTTTTTTATTCACAGCCTGGTGCCTGCGCATTTGGCTAAGTTATATGTTCTTTACTTTCTCATCCTACAGACCGTATGTAGTGACTGTGCTATGGCGAAGGTCTCTCCTTTTATACTTCCAGTTTTAAGACAGCCCTCATTATGCTCGAAGTCTTGATATCACCACAGGTCCAGGTTCTGTGAGTAAAAGTCACCTCATTAATTTTCCAAAAGGAAGGGAACTAACATTTGATGAATCCTGCATTGTGCCAGCAATTTGACACAGATCGTGTCATTCCATCTACTCAGGAACTCTATTAATTGCATACTGTTATTGAGCCCTTTAACAGAGGAAATTGCTTTATCCTCTTACACTTTGATTGGTTGGTTAGGTGCAGTGGAGTCGATTCCAACTCATAGCGACCCAGCTGTTCAAAACTACCAGCCGCTCCGAGGGAGAAAGATAAGGCTTTCTACTCCCGTAAAGATTTACACCCTCAGAAACCCTGTACAGGGTCGCCATGGGTCTGAACCGACTCGATGGCACTTAACAACAACAACAACAACAACAACATAGGGTTTCTGAGGCTGTAAATCTTTACAGGAGCAGAAAGCCTCATCTTTATCCCATGGAACAACTGGTAATTTCGAATTGCTTACCTTGAGGTTAACAACCCAACTCATAACCACTGTGCAACCTTTTACACTAAGGAGCTGACTATATTATCACTTTCCTAGGTATTAACTTTCTATGTGTACTCTTACATCTGCTAGTATATGTGTATACTTTCATTTAGTACTTATATTTTTTTTATTATTGTGTTATATTTTATTTTCTGTGAGTGTTGTCCAGTTCTCTCTTAGATGAAATATAAATAAAATAGTTGGGATTTTAAATGGACATTTCACTGATAGAGTACTCAAAAAGGTTCAGCAACTTGACCAAGATATGATCAGACTCTGAAAACTGCATTCTCAGTAACTGAACTGAACTCTTGAACATCTGATTTATAAACCAAAGATCTCATTTACTACCTTTTTTTTATATATATTACTACATAAACTACATAAATGTTTATGTGGAATTATAGCTGATGCCCATCATTGCACAAAGGACTTGAAGATGAAGTCACAAATCAAATCATACATTTGCTGTTGTTGTTGTTGTTAAGTGTCATGAAGTTGGTTCTGACACATAGCGACCCTGTATAGGGTTTCCAAGGAGCAGCTGGTGAGTTTGAACTGCAGACGTTGTGGTTCAAATTGACCTTGAGGTTGAGTACTTATCCTCTTATCCTGTAGAGACTGCTTAATTAAAGGCACTGAGAAAAGTCTATTATGTCAAAACAATGTTTACATAAAAGCATAAAGTAGCTTGACCGTTAATCTTCTTTGTCTAGAAATATTTCAAGCTTGTTGTTGTTAAGTGCCATTGAGTCAGTTCTGACCCATAGTGATCCTATATAGGGTTTCCGAGGAACAACTGGTGAGCTCAAACCACCAACTTTGTGGTTCAAACCATCTTTGCAGTCCAGTACATTAATCCACAGCACCGTGCTAAGGGATTATAAAAATGATTATTATTGATATACCACTGAGTTCTCTTAGACATTTTTGAAATTAGAAAAACCTGATTTTATTTGCCACATTGATTTTTCTACATTACTGACTAGTTATCTACATTTCAGGCACAGAGCTTCATATTATTGCAATTTCAAAATTAATGTTAAGTTGGTTATACTTGAAATGTGTGTTAGTGTGTGTCTTATTTAATGATGACATTTTTAACAATATTTAAGAGTACCACATCTATTTAGGTGAAATCTTTTGGGTTTCCATTTTATTACAGTTATTGCAGTTAAGTCAGCTATGACCTAATGCCCTGTGTATGTTCTGTATGTAAGAGAGCTAAATGTTGCCTGGTTCTATGCCATCTTAAGGATCGTTGAAACAGTGGAGCCTGTTGTTATGGCTCTGGTGTGAATTCGCCTCATCGAGAGCTTCCCTTATTTTCCCTAGTCTTCCATTTTACTAAACACGATGTTCTTTTCTAGTGATTAGTCTTTTCTGTTGACATGTCTAAAGTTAGCAAGTTGAAGTTACACCATCCTCAATTCTAAACATTCTGGTTATATTCTGTTTTGTTTTATATAAAACGAAATTAAAATTAAACCACTTGCCATTAAATTGATTCCAAGTCATGGCAACTCTACAGGGCAGAGTAGAGCTGCCTCATACAGTTTAGTTGGCTGTGGTTATTCTCCTACAGAGGGGCTGGTAGGTTTGAACTGCAAATCTTTCAGCTAAGAGGCAAGTTTTAACCATTACCTCACCAGGGCTCCTTTCTTCCATTTCACAGGAAAACTTTTCATGATTTCATTTTTAAATTGTTGTTGTTGTTATGTGCCATGGAGTTAGTTCTGACTCATAGAGACCCTGTACAGGGTTTCCAAGGCTGTAAGTCTTTACAGGAGCAGAAAGCCTCATTTTTCCCCCATGGTAGATTCAAACTGTTGACCCTGAGGTTAGCAACCTGATTCGTAACCACTACACTACCAGAGCTCCACATTTTTAAATATAAGGGCTTAAATTTGTCTGAGACTTGGAAGACAAAAGCACAGTTTGTGAAAGGGGTAGAAAGTTTCTCTTGAAGAACTGGATGTCGTTCTTGTTGTTGTTAAGTGTCATCAACTCGATTCTGACCCATAGCGACCCTGTATAGGGTTTCCAAGGAGCAGCTGGTGAGCTTGAACCACTGAACTTGCACTTCAAATGACTTTGCAGTCTGATGTATTAGCCCATAGCGTCACACCAGGACTCCTCTGGATGGTTACCATGTAATGAAATAAGATCTTAGAGAAGGAGAAATAGGTTCCAAGAAGAAAATTGTGATCACTGAAAGCAAATCCTGGGAAGTTAACAGGCCACAACAATAAGGCCGAAAGACTGGGCTTTAAAAGGAGTTTGTTAGTAGGTATCCTTGCTCTTAGAAGGGCCAGAGGCATAGACTCTAGAGCCACCAGTTTTTCTCTCTGAGGTCTAAATTTTCATATTCTGTTTTGTAATCCTATTATGGAATCCTGGAATCTTCAGGGAAATTACCTTCAAATGCTACTTTTTAGTATTACATATATATAGGAATATATATAGGGAACTTTGAGAGGCAAAATTGGGGTTCCCTAGAAGGAAAGACGTGGAGACTGAAAGTTGCATAGACACCTAACTTTATTTGACTCATAAATTGAACCATAGCAGGCCCTGAAAAAGGCAATGAGTCTCCTGATGGTATCTATAAATACTCTTTCAATTTTCGAGTTTTGGCAGTCCCCACTGGATTTTTCAAATTATGATTATAATAAGCCAAGTTCCCAAATGGGTATGTTATCAACTATGTAAACTCAGGGACGCATAGTTTCAGAAAGAGAGATAAGTCTAGCAATTTGTTATATTTTCAATGATAAAACAATGCAATGAAGAGAAAATACAGTCCTCTTTTTGTTTCATAATTGTTCAAATGAATAATAAATGAACATGAAAGTGTACTTATAGCTACTTTAGATTTGACTTTTGCAAAACTATTTTGTACATATGAGGTTCTTTTAAAACAAAGATTTTTATATTTGACTATCATGGTTTTTAGGCTCTCAAAATTAATGGAATTATCATTTGCAATATGTGATTTATTTCAAATGCTATTTTTTTTTTTTTTTAAGTCTTGGCCTATTAAACTTCAAAAGCACAAAGTAGGATATATTAGATAATGCTTTCTCTTTGACCTACAGGAATTGAAAATTTAATTTTAAGCAGATTCACTCATTTCAATTACACTTCAGAAACTAAATAGAATTTTCAACTCTTTTATCTTTCTTAATCTTGTCATATAAATATATGTTATAAAAAACATTAAGGTCTTGGAGTAAAAATTATAAAATGAATACAGATTTCTCAGGCTCTGAAGGACAGAGATACAAATCCAACAGCTAGTAAGAGAGCAACTGAAAGCATTCCCTTTGCAAAAAGGAACCAGATTGGGATGATTCTATTCAATATTGTGTGGGAAGTCTTAGCCATAACTATAAGACAAAAAAAGGAAAATTAAAGACTTCCAAGTTGGCAAAGAAGAAGTAAAACCCTAGTTGCAGATAATATGATCATATGCATAGAGTATTCCAACCACTCAATAAGAAAAGTATAGGAACTCATTGAAAAATTCAGCAAAGTTGCAAGGTACTGTTGGATTCCTCTACACTAATAAAAATAACTCTGAAAAGGAAATCAGGAAAATAATACCATTTACTATAGCCAACTAACGATGATAAAATTGAAAAGTTCTACCAACTTCTTCAATCTGAAATTCATTGAACTTGCAATCAAGATGTATTGATATTTACTAGTGTTTGGAATACAAAGAGGAAGTACACTCAAGGAATCAGCAGTCAATATATGAAACTTTGTGTTGTATTAAGCGAATCTGCTGCACAAGACCTTTTTAAAGTGTTGAAGAGCAACCATGCTAATTTGAGTACTAAGGTGCACGTGTCCCAAGACATGGTATTTTCAATAACCTCATATGCATGTGAAAGTTGAACAGTGAATAAGGAAGACCATAGAAAAAAATTCTGCTTTTGAGTTATGGTGTTAGAGGAGAATATTAAAAGTCCCAGGGATTGCCAAAAGAACAAACAAATCTGTGTTAAAAGAAGTACAGCCCGAGTTCTCCTTGGAAGCCAGGATAGCCAAACTTTGTCTCTTATACTTCAGACAGAGTATCAGGAGTGGCCAGTCACAGGAGAAGGATATCATGTTTGATTAAGCGGAGGGTTAGAGAAAAAGAAGACTCCCAACGAGATGTATTGGCACAGCAATGGCAGCGATGGTGTCAGGCATAGCGAGGGGTTGGCCCTGGACTGGGCAGTGTTTCATTCTGTTGTGCATAGGGTTGTTATGAGTTGGTATCGACTCGACGGCACCTAACAACAACAAACAAAATAGCCAACTAAAATGGCTTAAGAATTTATCAAGCCAGAGAAACAAAGAGTCAAAACGCATTAAAGGAGAAATATATAGTCTCTAAAAAAAAAAAAAAAAAAAAAAATGGTGCTTGCAAAACTGGAAATCCATTTGCAGAAAAAGTAAACAAGACCCAAAACTCATAACATATACAAAAACAAATTCAACATGGATTAAAGAACTAAAGACTATCAATGAAAATATTGGGACAAACTTAGGGGCTCTAATACATGATATAAATACACTGTCATGCATAATTAAAACACACACAAACAGTAGAAGACAAAATTGATGACTGGAACCTCATGATAATTAGACACTTTTGCATATCAAAAGAGTAAAAATAGAGCCCACATACTAGGAAAAAAATTCTGAAATGACATATCAGACAAGGGCCTAATCTCTAAAATTTATAGAAAATTACAACATATTTACAAAGAAAAAGATAAAGACAAGCAACCCCACTAAAAAGTGGGCAGAACGCATGAAAAAAAACTTCACCAAAGAAGACACTCAAGCAGCCAACAAACACATAAAAAAATGCTCACAATCATTAGCCATTTCTGTTGTTGTTGTTGTTAAGTGTCATCAAGTCAGTTCTGGCCCATAGTGACCCTGGTTAGGGCTTCTGAGGAGCGGCTAGTGAGCTTGAACTGCCGGCCTTGAGGTTTAAACAGACTTCACAGTCCAGTGCATTAACTCACAGCATCACACCAGGACTCCATCAGAGAAATGAAAATCAAAACAACAATCAGATGGCATTTCACACATGCTTTAATAGCAAAGTTTAAAAAGACAGAAAACAATAAATGCTGGTGAGGGTGTGGAGAGACTGGTAGCTTCCGACATTGCTAGTTCTTTGTTTGTTAAGTGCCATCAAGTTGATTCCCACCCATAATGACCCTGTAGAGGGTTTCCGAGGAGCAGTTGGTGAGCCAAACTGCCCACCTTGCAGTTCAAACGGCTTTGAAGTCTGGTGCATTAACCCACAGCACCACACCAGGAATGGTGCAAATACTGTTGACAACAGTATGGTGCTTACTCAAAAAGTTGGAAACAGAAATACTGTATAATCCAGCAATCCTTCTACTTGGTTTATATTCACAAGAAATAAGAGCCGTGACATAAGTAGACATATGCACACTGATGTTCATCACAGCACTGTTCACAATAACAAAAAGACTGCTTAACTGCCCATCAATGGAAGAATAGATAAATAAACTTCAGTACATAAACACAGTAGAATACTATGCAACCATAAAGAATAATGATGAATCTTTGAAACACTTCATAACATAGAATGAGCCTGAGGCTATTGTACTGAGTGAAATTACAAAAGGACAAATATTGAATGAGACCTCTGTTGTAAAAACTCATGAAAAGGGTTTCTTGATAAAAGAAATACTCTTTCTGAAACTCAAAGGGAATACATGAGCAGGCATTTAATCTTGTTGGTGAACATGTTGATCTACCGATAAGGGGAAGTGGGGGGAAAACAGCAATGAAGCTGTGAGCTAAGTCTGACCACGGTCAATAGACTTCTGTCAACCTGGATTAAGACCTGGTTGGGCAGCAGTATAGCCAGACCTAGGGACTCCTGAACCCTTGGACATAGCCACAGAGGAATAGAGAGGAGAGTGAAGTATCCAGCTGATAAGAAGTGAGGGGAGATGCACAAAAACACCCATACTTGCATATAGTAACCATTTGACCTAGCTTCAATGGTTGGATGATCAGAACTCGACTAGAGGAAGAAAGAAGAGGGAAAAAAAGTGTAATCCACTACAATTTAATGAACTTGACCTACACTTATGGATGTAGTAGCTTAAAAGAGGGAACAAATCTTTACAGCAAGGATCATTCTCACCCTCTCTGTACACAGGGTTGACAGGGATGGGCAACTTAGACATTGGCTACCCAAAAAGGGGTAGGGAGTACAAAGGCACAAAGTGACTGGTTTACAAGTTTTCAAGAGGGAGTCTAGTTTCAGAGGGTACAGGGGAAGGTAGAATCTCCATTGAGTGGTTCCCAACCTGTCTAGAGTGGGCTGGTGAAAAGAGATGGGGATATGACTCTTGTGGTTCAATAGTGAATAACTGCTATCAAGACTGATTGTGAATATTGCAAATGTAACAAAAGGAGGCGAGTGGTTGGTCTTGCTGTCCAGGAGTGGAGGGATCATCAAGGGAGAAGAACGGAGTGTGGGACCCTATTCAGAGAAGCAGCAATGCCAGAGGTGGAGGCAGAGACAACAACGTGGAGAGATGGAGCAGCTGGGGACTCTAGACTAAGGGAGGGAGAGGGGCTATGTGCTGTGCTGGTGGCTGGAGGGCTTGCAGTGTATGCTCTTTGGTTGTTTAAATGGTTGTATATTCCTGAGTGCTTCAGTGTACATCCAAAAAAAAAAAAAAAAAAAAAAAAAAACCCAGAGGGAATAGAAGCAAATGCTGTTGAAATAGAGGCAAATGCTGTTGAATGATGATGCATGGAGGGGATTGTACTCATTGCAATGAGACAAAGTACGTACGATGGGATGAGTAAAAGGCTGATGTTCTGCCATGCATACGGTCACTCAATTCACAATAAAACTTTAAAAAAAGAGAGAGAAAGCAATAGTCTTTGATGGTTGTCACAGGTGGAAAGGAAGGGAGACTAACTCCCTGGCTAGAGGGACACATATTACCTTGTATGATGGGGATGGAAATATACAAGACGGAGTTTGGCATAATAATGATAAAGACATGTAAAGACACAGCAAAGTAGGCAAGAGTTGAAGGGGATAGAAGTAAATAGTGTTTTATACACAACCCTAGAACAACAGTGTTATACAGGTAGATACATGGACAGATATACAGGCTGAACAAGTATGCGAGGAAGTGGAGTATATCCACAAATATATAAGGGATTAAAAGTGGATAGTTGTACATGGATACTTATCTTTTCTTCAAATATATCCATGAATATGGTGCAGCATACTGTGGGCAAAATGATGAAAATGTCCTTGATATTGTCAAACATCTTAAGGCAATGAGTTCCTGGGCTTAGGTGTTCAGGACCATAGTCTCAGGGGACACCATGGTCAATTGGTCTAATGTAATCCATAAAGACAGTGTTATACATCATACTTTGGTGAGTAGAAATTGGAATCTTAAAAGTTCATGAGCAGCCTTCCAAGCTCTCCATGTGCATAAGAGATGAGTGCTGAAAATTGAAGATGCTTGGAGTCAACTTTTTTAATGAACTATTGGAACAGGTGAACATCCGTCACAATGACTTTGAAGCCAGAGCTAGATGGTGCCTAGCTACCACTACCAACTGCTTTGAAAGGGGCCATGTTAGAAGGTCCTGGATGGAGTGAGAGAAAATGTGAACAAAACTCAAAATTTTTAAAAAAGAAAGACAGAAATACTAGGCTTACTGGTCAAAAAGAGCCTGGAGGAGCATGAGACAATGACCGTTTATCACCCTTCAGGTCTGGAGTGGAACTCACCCTCATGGTCCAATTGTCAGCCGAGCAGTAGATACATATACAGGAAGACAACAGTACTTGTAAGGTATGCTCATGATGGAATGGTCAATCATTCAAGATCTAAAGGGTAACATTTACCTAAGGACAAAATTGAAAAGGGATGGGAAGGAGTGTGGAATGGAAGTAGGAAGCACAGGGAGGAAGCAGGATAATTGTTGTTGCATGGAGGGAGTTGTAATCATTAAGATGAAACAAAGCATATGATTTGTTGAATGTAAAACCGATGATTTCTGTATACCTTCACTTAATTTATAATAATGCATGCTTCAGTTTCAGATTAATACATAAAGTGGAGTAAATTAAGGGTTTTTAAAACACAAACCAATAGCAATAAAATGCTATTCATGCATCTATGCATATGGTGGTGGTGGTGCTTATGTCCCATGGAGTCAATTCCAACTCATGGCAACACTGTATATGGTTTCCAAGACTATAAATCTTCATGGGAGCAGAAAGACTCATCTTTCTCTCTAGATTCGAACTGCTGACCTTGAGGTTAGTAACCCGACTCATAACCACTACACTGCCAGAGCTCCTTATATGTGTGTGTGTGTGTAGATAGATAGATAGATAGATAGATAGATAGATAGATAGATAGATAGATAGATAGACAGACAGACAGACAGACAGACAGACAGACAGACAGATAGATAGATAGATAGATAGATAGATAGATAGATAGATAGATAGATAGATAGATAGATAGATAGACTTCTGGTTTAGCACTGTGGGTTAATGCGCCAGCCTGCAAAGCCATTTGAACTGCAAGGTCAGCTGTTCAAGCTCACCAGCTGCTCCTCGGAAACCCTATACAGGGTCGCTATGGGTCAGGACTGACGCGACGGCACTTAACAACAACAACAACAAATATATATATAAAATGAGCAAACATCAATTATTTTCTCAATAATGTGAAATATTTTTAGTAAGAGATGTTTATCATTTTTAAAGAAGTCTTTGTATTTGAAGCATTTAGAACACGGCCTGATCTATAGTAGTAGCTCATTAATTAAATATTGAAGAAATGCATTTATGATAGTGATTGCCTAACAGAGTGATTATGGTAAGGTAATGAAACTGAATGTGAGAAATAATAGTATCAGCTATATATTTTTATAGTTTCTGTATTTTTTAATCCAAAAATATCCATTCTGTCTCATAGAATGAGGTCTATACTTTCAGAAACTATGTGCATTAAAAAATTAGTAAACAATTTTAAAGAAAATGAGGTAGGAATGTCCTCACCCTGAATTATAAATCCTTGCCACTCTATAATTATGATCAGTTGTTTCCTGTGTATTCTGTTTCCTCCTATACAATGTAAGCAATTGATAAACATCCCATACACTTCTTTTCAGATCTAAAATGCAAAGTTGATTTTCCCAGTTTCCTATTACACTCACTTTGCACCTAACACATCTCCCCCACCACTACACACACAAAATGATTACACAGGGCAAGGAAGGACACAAAAATTGTTTGCTGCTTTGTGGCGAATAATTTCTGTAATACTAATTAAGACTTTTGAATGAATCAATATTAGTGTCAGTTTTGTGCATTTGTCAATGTTGATAAATATAAGCCACATAGTTATGAGAGAAGTGGTTGTTTATTGATTTCTTTGCTTTACAGCAATCCAGTGGTGTAATACTTATTGTTTTGCCTTAATATTGCAGCATATTGATAAGAACATACATATTGCCTATCTTTTCCTCCATGCCTTTGAGCAATCATACATCAATTGGCAAATAATCCGTGCATCTTTCTCCCTGTCTTGGACATGTTCCTTTTGAAGCCAGTGCAAGGTAGACCTGTTTCTGTGTGACTTTTAAGTTCTATTTCAACAGCCCTGCTTGAAAATCCAGTTTCTATGGTGATATGTACGGCTGCAAATAATCTTCCTCTCAACAACTAAAGTTATACCCTAGTCTGTAAAAGTAGTATCTATGGCTTAATGGTTCAGCAAGGGCTGACAGATCTACAGTCTTATTTCCAACTGAGAGGTTTTTAATAAGTAGTTTGAGCTCCTGGAACCTAAGAAGACTGAACAGATTCTGCCTAAACTTAGCAGGGTGAATCTCAAAGGACATTTCCTGAACAGATTAAATACTATATAAATTGGAATACACTGAATTGCCATGCCAATATTTGACTCTGTTTTCAGGCAATGGAAAGCGAAATAAATAGACTACTCCCTGGGTCTTTCAAAAGAAAAGAAAACAGGCAGGAAATAGACACCCTTCCTCAGCTTGGTTACCGCTCAAGGGTAACCTCAACTTAGCTGGCGTTCTCTCTCTCGGTTGGATTCCATTTCCAGATCTTAACATCTTTAGTCCCTTGCAGTTACAATTCTAGCTCCCTTTCTTGTGCTTGCTCTCTCTCTCAAAAGATGGAGGAAAGGACAAGATTGTGACTTTTCTATCTCTGCTGAGAAATGATGCTCTTGGCATTCGAAGTTAAATCTCTTTGTACGTTTTTCTTAAATAAATATTCTGCACAATAGTTAGATTCAGTAGCAGCCTGTGTCACAAGTTATATAGGATTGTGGGTGTCTTGCCACGTTAACCGACCCTATGTCCTATTTATATGACAAACTGAGTCCTCAGTCCTGAACAGCTGACTTAAAATGGAACTTTTGGAAAACAAATTGTTATACTGGATAGCTTTGAAAACTGCTAAAAATGAATACTTCAAAGGACAGAAACAACCTTTAACTTCATACACATCCAACAATTAGAATATGTCTTAGTAGCACAATGGCAGGTACATGGAGCTTAATAATATTTTGGGGTTAATAAGGGAACTTCATAGAAGTGGACAAAACATGAATAAATGTCATCCAAAGTTTTCTGATTTAGGAAACATTTTAAGATACATTGTATATGTTTATCACAACTAATTGTTAACTATTTTCAAGAGAATTTTCCAAAACCTAAGTAAGACTGCTGGTCAACCTCTTTCACGAAGGAACCAAGAAAACAATACATTCATAAAAATGAACCAATAAAACTTATGATTATAATCATGGGCTGCAAGTTAACAAGTCCCAGTCTATAAATAAGAACATCTGATGATATAAACATTAACATCCTAAATTAATATCTGCTTTGAGGTAACTACACAGCTTGAGGCAAAACACGGCTGCCAGCAATCCTCTGGTGTGCACTACTTGGTGATAAGGCCTGAATCTGCAAATATTTTGTATCATTAGATAATACTTCTACCTTGGAGACTGTGGCTGTAATTGTGATCGCTTTGTAATTACTAATCAAAACAGTTAAACCAAATAAAAATCTCTTAATAATATGGCCTTTTATTTTCCCCCTTCAGTAAAAGATTTAGTTCTTTGTTTGGTATTTTTCTAGGTTGGCTATGCATACTCAGTCAGCCATGAGTCCACGTTTATTTGAAACCCTTCCTGAGTTGCTAAGGTATAAATAACTAGATCAAAATGCTGAGAAACTCGTTATCTAAGCTCAGTGGCCATTTCCCCAGCTCATCTAGAGATAATCACAGCTTCTTTGATCCCACTTTAAAAACAAATCCTTCTGGACATCAAACTCATGAAGTGTATAGTTTTCCATCAAATCACTTTGCAAAGCGTATTAAAAACAGGTTTCTATAGCATCTGTGGTTTGGTTTCTTTCCTTCCTTAGTGGCCACTGTCCTAATTTTTCTTCTTTTTCATTCTCTGGAAGCTCTTCAGTCTCGTGCGGTTCCTCTTCTTTCAGCTGCAATATGCTGTCCCAGAATTCAGCTTTCCATGTTTTCTTCCTTAGAGAACGCACAAGTGTCACTTTTTTGGTATAGTCTTGTTATAGATTGAACTGTGTACCCCCAGATTATATGTTAGAACCCTAACCCTGATACCTACGGATGTAATCCTGTCTGGAAAGAAGATTCTTTAGTTATGCTAAACTAATGAGGCCTGGCTGTGTAGGGTGTGTTCTAAACCAGTCACTTCTGAGGTGAAACAAGCAGAGCAGACACAGAGAAGAGCAGACACAATGGAGAGGTGGGGACTGGGGACTACCACAGAATCACCAAGGAACTGAGGAAGGTTGGAGTTGTAGAAACTGAAGGAAGCAGGGATCTTATCCCAGAGAAGACAGAAAGAAAGTCTTAGCCCATAGCCAATACCCTGTTTTCAGATTTCTAGCTCTGGTGTAGCACTGTAGAATAAGCAATAGACTGTTAACCATGAGGTCGGCAGTTCAAACCCACTGGGTCTCTTTGAGTTAGAACCAACTCAATGGCACGTAACAACAACCACAACAAGCCTCTTGAGCTGTGAGAAATAAATACCTGTTTTTTACAAGCCACCACTTGAGGTATTCCTGATGAACAAGACAGTCCAAATCTGCACTGGGAGCCTGACATGCTTTTCTAAGCTCCAAAACTTCCAGGGAGATGCCTTCCTATATGAACAGGGTTTCAACTTTTCCTGTTTCCCCAAATAATCTCTTGACTTCTCTTTGCACTGTAAATAACTCTTCTAGATACTGTAGCCCCAATCTCGGGGGGGGAAATGAATGCTTTCTTGTCCTCCACATGGCATTAGTTCCATACCCAAAAGTCCTTTCATATCTCCTCCTTCCTGGTCATTGCTAGCTCACCTTCCTTAGTCCAAATTCTCATTACCTTCCACATACACTAGTATTATAGTTGATGAACTGGTCTCTGGATTCCTTGCTCCAATTAGGCAACCCAGCACTGTGTAAAGCGACTCAAGTATAAATATAGCATTGCACAAGAAATTGAAGTTTTTAAGTCATTCCACCTGTTATGAATTTGTTTAAAATTTTCGTATTGCTTAAAATAATAACGGAAACCTTCATACATTTCTAGGAAGAATGTGAAATAGTATAACCACTTTGGAAAATTGTTTGACAATTCCTTATACAATTAAACACATGTCCAGAGAGCCACTCAAGTCCTGGATATTTACATAAGAGAAATTATTTAAGTCATTTTCATAGTCATCTTAAACCATTAGATTAATTTGTTTTGAAACCACTGTTTTTCATTCTATAACAACGATGCAGAAGTGTGTATGTATGTGTGCTGTTTTACAACTTTTTTAATCAAGAATTTTAAAGTGCTTGGAAGAAGCAGAATTTATCAGAGAAGGGTATGCTTGGGAAAACAGGTCACATCCTCTCTAATTATATTAAAGAAACAGACAGAACTATAGTGCTAACTTCATTATTTCCTCCAAAGAAATTGCACTTGTCTTCAGTTTTATTGGCGGACTTGATATGTGTAAGTTTACTCACCATCTCATTGATACGGCCAATTCCATTTACAGTAGACAAAACTAATGATTCCAGGGAAGAGGTGACATTTGGGAAGTGGCAAACAGGCCTTTGTAGTCATTAAGCCTGTAGAGGCTGTGTCAAGCTCCTTTCTCTGAATAGCTCACAGCACTTTACAAATGTCCTTTATTAAATTCATTTGATATCAGGATGAGGGACGAAGAATAAGTGCATCACCATCTCCTTTTCCAGGCTTTAAAAAAATAAAGCAATGACAGAAAAAAAGGAAAGCATTTGTTTACTAAATGAACTAAAGAACGGGAACAGAACAGGTCCTTGATTCAAGATTAGGGCCTCTGAACCTCACATGTCAGACAGAGGTATCCTTTAGGCCAATTACATGGGAGAGGCAGAAGAGCGTTAGTTAACCGTTTATCCAGGTTTTCGTTTTTCAATCTTATATAGCCTCATATTTTTCTTTGTATTCTCCAATATGTAGGCACATGGTAGGTGTTCCATTGTTGTTGTTTATTATATGCCATAAATCTTACTCACTACAAATATACAGAATGATGATTTTTATAATGCATGCAGTGCTGCAGCCATGATCCCATTTCAGATGTAGAACATTGCTCTCATCTCAAAAAGTTCCAGTTTGCTCCCTTGTAGTCAATTCTGCTTTCTCCCCCAGTCCCAGGCAACCACTGTTCTACTTTCTCTTCTTACATTGTTGTTAGGTGCTATAGAGTCACTTCCAACTCAGAGTGACCTCTATACACAACAGAACAAAACACTGCCCAGTGCTACAAATCATCCTTTACCAGATTAAGAAATGTTCCTTCTAATCCTAGTTATGTTAATATTTTTATCAGGAATAGAAATTGGATACTATTCAGTCAAATAGATGCAGAACAAGTATGTCCAATACTTTTCTAGAATCTGTTGAGTTGATCATATTGATTTCATTTTCATTGTGCTGTTATGATTAACTGCATAAATTGAGTTTTTTAATGTTAAACCAGTCTTGTCAGAGATAAACCTCGTTTGGTTATAATATTGTTGTTGTTTTTGGTAATTGTCATAGTTGGTTTCCACTCCAAGAAAACCCAAATGCAAAGAATAGAACCGCTTCCCAGGGTTTTCAAAGCTATGATTTTTCTAATGTAGATTTTCCAGTCCTCATTTCTGAGATGCCTTTGGGAAAGTTTGAACTGAAAAACCTTCAGGCTGCTGGTCAAGTGCTAAACTGTTTGTACCACTAGGTAAAAGTTTTGCATTTATGTCCAGTAGACATATTGGTACATAGTTTTCATATTTTGTAAAAATTTTTTCTGTTTAGGGTAGTGGAATGATGGTGAACTAACAAACTGTGCTGGAAAGTTTTGCTTCCTATTCCGTTTTCTAGGAAATATTATGTAAAATTGGTATTATTCCTTTCTTAAAATGTTAGGTAAAATTTAGCAGTGAAATCATCTTAAGTTTTCATTTTTAACCCAAAATTTTCAATTTATATTAAATAAATTAAAGACGTTGATCTATTAACATTATCTATTTTTTCTTGCAGAAACTTTGATTATGTCCTTCAAGAAAATTCTCCATTTCATGGAGCTTCTAAATTTACAGGCATAAAGTTGTTTTCAATATTATATAATTATGGCACTACAAGATAACGCGCTGGACTGCAAGGTCAGTTTCAGCCGCAAGTTTCACAATTCAAACCCACCAGTCACTCCTTGGAAACCCTATACAGGGTCGCTATAAGTAGGAACTGACTAGACAGCACTTAACAACAACAATGTCTATTTAATATATGTAAAATCTGTTCTGCTGTCACCTGTCTCATTCTTGGAATTGGTAGCTTGAGACTTCTCTCTTCTTTCTCCTGATCAGTCTGTCTAGTTATTTATTATTCTATTTCATTATTTTTGTTGACTTATTAACTAGAATGGGAGCATGTTGGCTTTGTAAGATAAGCACTGAACTACAAACCACAAGGTCAGTGGTTCAAGACTACCAGCCACTCTTTGGGAGAAAGATAAAGCTTTCTGCACCCACAAAGATTTACAGCCTCAGAAATTCTATACAGGGTTACTGTGAGTAGGAACCAACTCAATGGCACTTAACAACAATAAACAACATTAACTAAAACACTTAGATTACTATAGTGATTGTTTAAGGGTTTTGAATATGTATTTTTAATTTATCACAGTTGACATAGTGATATTATTTCTTTACAACTGGTATGAGAAAAACATACTTACATTTATTCCCTTCTGACCTTTGTGGTATTACTTTGATACATTTTTCTTTTATATGTTCTAAAAATCATAACACATTGTTGCTTTAAACTATAAATGATCTTTTAAAGCGATCCTTTGTGTGGATTCATATCTACAACTGATACCATTTCCCTTGTGATTTGAGGAGTTCCATTAACATTTCTGTTCGGACACGTGAGTTTACCTTCTGTATGTCTGAAGAAGTTTTTATTTCACCTTCCTTTTATTAATTATCACCTCAATTTTTTATTGAAGCATAATTGACATACCATAAAATTTGTTGTTATTGTTGTTGTTGTTAGGTGTCATCGAGTTGGTACTGACTCATAGTGACCCTATTCACAACAGAACAAAACACTGCCCCATCCTGGGCCAACCTCACAATTGTTGCCATGCTTGAGCCCATTGATGCTGCCATATTACCAATCCATATTGCTGAGGATTTTCCTCTTTTTCTGTGACCCTCCACCTTACCAAACATGATAACCTTCTCCAGTGACTGCTCCCTCCTAACAATATGTCCAAAGTAGCCACATGTAAACAGTTACAGAAGTGTACAACCCTTCCACAAGCCAGTTTTTTAACATACCTGACAATTTCATGTCCCTGTGTCCCCAATCCCAGTCTCTGTCCTAGGCAACAACTGATCAGCGTTCTGTCTCTATAAACTGGCTCCTTCTAGCCATTTTAGAAGTGCAGTGGTAACGAATTGGGCTGCTAACATCAAGGTCAACAGTTTGAAACTACCAGCCACTCTACAGGAGAAAGATGAGGCTTTCTGCTCCCTTAAAGATTTACAGCCTTGGAAACCCTATGCAGGGTCACTATGAGTTGGAACTAACCCCACAGCACACAACGACCACCACCACCAGCCAGTTTATATCACAGCAATTCTGTAATACATAGTCTTTTGTCTTTGCCTTACAGTTTTTAGTGATTATGCAGAAAGCTGCTATGAACATGTCTTTGTGTAAACACGCTTTACTTTTCTTTGTACATTCCTACAGGTAATAATCTTCATTTTTATAGAGATTTTTTTACTGTGCAAAGAATTATTTTTGACAGTTTGAGCTGCTAATTTTATCACTGCATCGCTGTCTTCTAGCTTGCATTGTTTCTCATGAGAAATCTGTTGTCATCCTAATCTTTGCTTCTCACTACAAAAAGTGCCTCTTTACTCTGAATGCTACTAAGGTTTTCTCTTTATCACTGGTTTTAAGCAACTTGATTATGAAGTGCTAAGTATAGTTTCCTGCATGTTTCTTCATGGTTGTCGCACTTTGTGAACTTGTTCAATTTGACATTTTCACTTTTATATCAAATTGAAAATTATTTTGGCCATTGTTTGTTCAGATATTTTTCTGCCCACCTCTCTCTTTAATTCCTCTACAGGTACTCCAAGTACACATAAATGTAACTGCTTGAAGTTCTACCATAGCTCTATTCATTTTCTGGAGTAGTTCATATGACTATCTTGTACGGTCCAGTAATCCATTCTTGATTGTCTAATTTGTCATTCATCCTAGTCAGTGTACATTTGTTGTTGCTCTTGTTGTTAGGTGCCATCGAGTTGGCACTGACTCAGAGCAACCTTATGAACAGCAGAATGAAACAATGTGCAATCCTGGGCCAACCTCACTACTGTTGCCACACTTGAGTCCATCAATGCTGCCACCTGGCCAATCCATCTCTTTGGAGGTCTTCCTCTTTTTCTCTGACCCTCTATCTTACCAAACATGATTTCCTTCTCCAGTGACTGTTCCTTCCTGACAGTATGTCCAAAGTATGAGAGACAAAGTTTGGCCATCTTGGCCTCTAAAGAGCTCTCTGGCTGCACTTCTTCAAAAACAGATCTATTGGTTCTTTTGGCAGACCATGCACTTTTAGTATTCTCCTCCAACACCATAATTCAAAGGCATCAATTCTTCTACAGTCTTCCTTATTCACTGTCCAGCTTTTGCATGCACATGAGGTTATTGAAAATACTATGGCTTAGGTCAGGCACACCTTAGTCCTCAAGCTGACATCTTTGCTCTTCAACACTTTAAAAAGTTCCTGTGCAGCAGATTTGCCTAATGCAATACATCGTCTGGTCTCTTGACTGATGCTTCCGTGAATGTTGATAGTTGATCCAAGAAGAAGTCCTTGACAACTTCAATCTTTTCTCTGTTAATAAGAATGCTGTTTATTGGTCCAGTGGTGAGGATTTTTGTTTTCTCGACATTGAGATGTAATCCATACCGAAGGCTGTGTACATATGTTATTTTTAATCTCTAAAATTTTTATCTGGGTTTATATATAACTTCCTTGTCTCTACTTAACATGTTCAATCTCTATGTTCAAACTTTCCTCTAGATTTTTGAATTCATGGAATACAATTATAACTCTTTATTTTCTTATCTATTTTTTTTTTAATCATCTCTTTCATTTCATGGTCAGGTTTGGTTTTTTAATGTTTTCTGACATAAAGATATTATTTTATGTTTGTGGTTAATACACATAATATTAAGTTAACTATTTTAACCATTTTAAAGTATACAGTTCATAGCGTGTAGTACATTCACAAGTTGTGTAATCATCACCATACTTACATGTCTCCTAGACATGTTTGTTTTTTGTTTTATTTGGGCTTTTTTGCATCCTCCCCAATTAAATTAATGAAGAGGTATGTCCTACATTTGTCCTAAGGTTGAAACAAAGACAAGTAAACATCCAGAAGACATAAAAGAAAATAAGGATTTGATGGAGGCAAATAATAAAAGCAAAACTGATCATGAAAATATGTTTTTTCATTCCCTCAACAATATACAGTAAACTTGGGAAAAATGCAAAATTTTTTCATGACGTCAAGTAATTTTATTACCATCTGAACAGTCAAATGCACCTAGCTGAAATCTGGGTTACGTCTCCACTAGGCAGCGTCTCCATATTTTCATCAAATAGAAGTGTTTGTTTCTACTACCATCATTAAACACCCATAATAATCTATGTCTCAACAATCGTACTTCTCAACAGCCCTGTTGTTGTTGTTAAGTGCTGTTGAGTCAGTTCCGGCTCCTAACGATCCTATATAGGATTTTGAGAAGAGGCTGGTGTGTTTGAACCACTAACCTTGTGGTTAACAGTCCAGTGTTTATCCATAGTGCCACACCAGGAGTCCCTCAATAGCCCTGCTGTTGTTAAGTGCCATCAAGTCGGTTCTGACTCATAGGATCTTACAGAGGATTTCCTAAGCGTGGCTGGTGTGTCTGAGTCACCGACCTTGCATTTCAAACCAAACTTGGGGTCCAGTGCATTATCTCACAGTGCTACAACAGGACCCCTACTATACACTATTTCCTTCCTGCCTCATTTTCAGATACTGTCCTCTACTATTTCATTATAGGTATTTTTTCCTACCAGGTGGTGGTTTGTTTCTTATCTTTTTGTATTCATACTCTCTATATGTGTGCTGTACTGTAATAAACATTTCACCTACTTAGAAATTGTTCTAAAATTTGTTGCATTGTCAGGTCAGTATAGGAAAGTGATTCTAAAAATTAAAAATGCCAACCAAAAGAGCTAAAGCTAGCAACATCACTTTATGTTTTGTTACCTGCACCTTGTTCAACTTATATCAACAGAAAGACAAAGAAGTTTGGAAATGTAATAAGAATGTTGACCACTTTGGTTTTTCATGAGTGACAGAGCCTTGGTTAACCCCAATAACTTCTTCTCATGATAATAAATGTCACATTTTGAGAAAGTTAAGTACTTTAACAGAATGCTTAAAAGACCAGAATGAATTATTCTGGGCAAGGGTTTGTGAATGATTTCATTAGGGAAAATTCCATGCAAGAGGTGACATTTGAATTGCATTGGAAAAAAAATTAAGAGTTTACCAGACAGATAACAGGGGAAAGAATATTCTATGCAGAGGAAACACTGCATACAAATACTCAAAAGCATGAACAAACTAAGGGTTTTGGTGTATAATCAGAAGTTAACGAATCCAGTAATATGAGGAGAGATTATAAGGAGAAATATGAAGGCATTATTACAAAGATGATAGTTTTGTCAAATTTGTTTTAGAGTTAGTTCAGTTAACAGTATGTTAAAAGCATGAAAACGATGTAGGTTTTGCATTTTGTGTCTGGAATTTCTCCAAGCTACAACCTCTAAGTTACTCATCACATAGAGCTAATCATGCCACAACGTCCAGACCAAGAAAACCCAGAAATTTACTAACTCGCTTTCTCAGACAACTTTGAATTATCGATTTAGCTGGTCTGATGATTCAACTTTCACACTGATTACCCTCCAGAACTTGACTTCAGCCTTCTGGTTCTACTTACCATGAGCTCTGAAAAACACTTTATGTTCTCCCATCTGCCTACACACAAACACACCAAACACAAACACATACCTGCCTTATGTATGTAGCCAGTACTTACTAGGTCTTTACTTTTCTTAGCTGCTCTCATCAGAGACTGGAGTTAGGCAATTAACAATCAAAGTCAAAGAATGTTTTCAAGTAAAGAAAGAAAACACATGTTAGACTTGTCAACAGTATTACCATTGATCATTTGTTTTGTTTTGTTTTGTTTATTCTTGTTTAATATAAAAGCAACAATTATTTTAAAATTGGAGTTCAGAGAAAGTCAGATAATAACATTTTAGCAAATTTTCTCAAGTAATTGGTCTGTGGGTGGTGAGTTTTTACAATTTAATTGAGAATGTAAGATCACATTCAAACACAATAAAAATAGTAAACCGTACATGTTTTTTCAGAATTAATATTTGTCTAATATTCATCTTTTCCTCCCTCCACCTGCCATGTGAATTTCATTAACCAAAGCAACAGGTGAAGTGGAAGGAAAGAGACAGAAGAGTAGGATGTAAGATAGCAAATATGAGTACTTATTACTGGACTGCATACAGAATAATATTAAAATCTAAATCTCCATAACATGAGCAGAAAGAGATTTGCATGGTTTCAAAAAGTCATTTATTATTAGCTTTTCTGTACTTATAGATAAATGAAGCCAAGAAAATCTGCATTTTCCAAGCTGCCATTTTTCTATCGTGTAATATAAAGCTATTGAGTTGACCACTTTAACTACTAGTTTTGAAATAACATGAGTAATCAGCATTAAATAGTATTCTTAGACCCTCTCATTGTAATCAGCATGTCATTGTTACAATATTATGGTACCCAAAATAAAGAAGAGTCTCCTCATTCTTAATTTTGAGTGTTTAAGGAATAAATTATAACAATTTCCAAACGTGTGCAGGACAGTTTTGTAAGATTGCATCTTTCTGCTAAAAATGATAAGAAATTTACTAATGAGTCATTAGACAGAGTCCACTAAAGGTGACTGGACAAAGATCTCTTGGAGACCTCATCAAGCGGAGATAATACATAGGATTAACTCACTGCCTATTCAGCTTCCCTGAGTTCAGCCAGGAAATAAGGCTTGAGTGACAACTTTATTTAGTGAGTCAAAGACTGCTGAAATTTTTATGAAATGGTGCAACTTACATGCAAAACAGAGCAGATTTTTATTAGGAGACTTTGATGTGATACAATGAAAAATGTGAATAATTCTCATTACATATCATTTAATGAAAGGCATGAAATATAAATTAGCTGCAGTCTTCATCTGTTTGAAGTTGATTTTGTGTTTGCAATAGTAACCTTATCACTATACATTTATTAATATGCATCACATGTATTGTCCTGTCTCCTTTTATATTCAACTCATTTGAAATCATAATGGTCCCTATTAGCTTGGCTTCCTTTAAAACTATCATTGATTGTTTAGATATTCATACATAGAAAGTTATTTAGAACTGCAACTCTTGGGGCTCAGAAATTTTATTTCAGTCAAGGACTAACTTTAAATGACCATAATAAACCTTATCGGCACCAACACAGAAATCAAGGATTACTGATATTTGGAAAATTGAGATGATTGAATTCACATTTTGAAAAGGTTAGAGAAGAGATTCCCAAATGAGAAAACATGAAGCTATGTAGGCTAAAACCCACTGGGGATAATAATGCACATATATAAATTTTTATAAAAACATAAAATTATGCTATGATGCAATAAAATGAAGCTAATTATTAAGAATAATATAGAGACATAATATTGAGATAGGGTCCCTGGTATAGTGTTGTAAGATAAGCACAGCAAAGCCAGTAGTTCAAACTTAACAACCCGCTCCCCAGAAACCCTATACAGGGTTGCTATGAGTCAGAACAGAATTGATGGCACTTTACAACAACAATATAGAGATAAAGCATAACCTTATTAAATTTCTGCTCTTGTAATCATTACAACAAAATTCTATATTCACAGAATCTTAAGAATAAAATATACTAAATGTTTCGTATTTTAAAAATCTTATCATATGTAAGTAACTCCAACAGATATTTGTATATGTCTAAGGATGTTTTGTAGTCCTGGTGTGGCACTGTGGGCTAATGCGTCAGACTGCAAAGCCGGTTGAGCTGCAATATCAGTGGTTCAAGCTCACTAGCTGCTCCTTGAAAACCCTATACAGGGTCACTATGGGTCGGAATTGACTCGATGGCACTTAACAACAACAACAACAACAACAAGGATGTTTTGACAAAAGAAGTGTTCTTCTATAGCCATTTCGATGTTGTCAATATATTAACCAAACTAACACTATTATTTAAAAAAGAGAGAGAGAGAGAGAATGTTCCTAGGAAATTCAGTATATGTTGGCTCCCTTTTTTTGAAAAAAAAAAAAAAGAAATATTTAGTTATAGGACTATTTTTAATTACTTTAGTTTCTTGACCTTGGTGACTTATACCCACATATCCCAAGACACACAAGCTTGGAATTTCAAAGGAGATCATGTTCACAGTAGTATTCCAATCACTAAGACTGGAATCCCCAACTGTTTAACCAGCAGGAAATTGAGATCAGAACAGCTGTCTGATAAATGCCCCATAGCGCAGATATATTCAACTCTATTCTGCAATATCACTTAGCTGCTTCCTCTATCCTCTATATTTTCTGAATATAGGGAGTTAAATTTAAAAACTTGATTGGCTTTAAGTTAAACACATTTGACCAGAATAGTTTGTAAGGAATGCTAGAACTTGACATTACATCACATCAGGAAGCCCTTGATGTGCGTTTTCCCACTATTGGTGCTACTAAGTTTGTTAACTGGGTTATGTAAGTGGTGACATATGAATCTTTGCAGTAACCAGATTTGTTTTTTCTTTGTTATTAGCAAGCCACCTATAGGATGATTTAAGTATTTTTGGCATCATGTAAAATCATTTGTCTAACAGTTTACCATCAAGTACTGTTGCTTATTTCAATCATATATTTTAGTAAGGGTTGAAATACTGATTCTTTAAAAATTTTATCTTTCCTTGCACATTTTAGTTCTGGAGCTATTGTAGGCTCTAACAAAAAGGTGGGATACATGCTCAAATATTTTCCTTTTAATTACCACCTTCCAAAATAAGAAATTAGTTTAAGAATAATCTCCAATGGTGGCAAATGAAGGCTTATACTTTTGCCTTGTTTGTGTGTGTGGTAATGATTTTTAGTTATTTGCATTACATCTGATGATCAACATTTCCAAATTGGGTAAGCTGGAGTCCATTCAAATTAGTGCCCATATCTGACATTATTTCCTGGATTGCATTCTTACTTTCTGAATTAAAATATCCTAATGAGCTCTGGTAACGTAGTAGTTACGAATCAGGCTATGAATCTCAAGGTCAGCAGTTCAAAACTACCAGCTGCTCCATTGGAGAAAGATGAGGCTTTCTGCTCCCTGTTCCCGTAAAGATTTACAGCCTCGGAAACCCTGTACAGGGTCGCTATGGGTCGGAACCAACTCGATGGCGCATAACAACAACAACAAATCTGAAAATTGGTAATTTTCCAAGATTTTTTTTTCATGATGAAAGATACTAGAAAGCAAAAATTTGACACTAAGCATTTCACTGCAGCTGGGGTATCAATGCTACTAGACTATGAAGAGACCTATACATTTTTTTGTGGGTTTTGGGTTTTTTTGGTTTTGTTTTTTTTTTTGCAATCATGGGTCATATCACTATTTATCATTCAATTTTAGCATTTCAAGGTTTTTACTTATTTTTATTTTATGCTTGTATCTGTTTTCTCTGATGCAACTTTGTTTCTAATAACATTAATATTTTGCTTTAACTGTATTTTACACTCTTAATAAAAATGATTTCATAATAACTGTTACTGCTAGCTGCCATTAAGTCAGTTCTGACTTACAGCAACTCTATGTACAACAGAACTAAACACTTCCCAGTCTAGTACCCTCCTTACATTGTTATGCTTGAGCCCATGTTCTTGTCACCTTGTCAACCCATCTCATTGAAACGATTCCTCTTCTATTGTTGACTTTCCACTTTACCAAGCATGATGGCCTTCTCCAGGGATTTGTCCTTCCTGACAACATACTCAAAGTACGAGAAGCAAAGTTTTGCCATCTTCACTTCTAAGGAGCATTCTAGCTGTGCTTCTTCTAAGAAAGATGTTCTTCTAGAAGTCAAAATATCAACTTCAATATTTGTAATCCTTATAGTAAAACTACTGACGGAAGTTTAGTATTTCTTCAAAA
>NW_006408595.1:5496540-5505632 GCF_000296735.1 Chrysochloris asiatica
CTAATGCATGTGCTAACTGAAGCCCTTGTTTGGCGCTGTAGGATAAGCAGTGGACCTCAAGGTTGGTTTGAACCACAAGGCCAGTTGTTCAAACCCACCAATCACGCCTAGGAATTGCTAACTGATAAAGATCAAACGCTACACATTTCAGCATGGATTATACCTCAACATAAAGAAAACAAAAATAATCACAGCTGGGCTAATAAGCAGCATCATGATAAATAAAGAAAACATTGAAGTTGTCCTGGATTTCATTTTACTTCAATCCAAACCCAATGCCCATGGAAGCAGCTGTCAAGAAATCAAACCATGCATTTGCATAAGTAATTTCTTTAGAGAGCTCAGCACAAACGTGGCTTTTGTGTGGCAGATGTCAAAGATGTTTCTTATTGCCCAACTTTTCCAAACTGCTGTACCACTGCAACATCCATAGCATCAACTACTTCTCTACCTTTTAGTACTCTCCCTCTGTTCTTTGGGTTCCATAATTTGGGGCAACCTGACATAGAACTCTCAAACCATCAAGAAATTGTTCATGTAGTTGTGGAGGCTGACATATTCCAAATCTGGTCACTCCAGACTCATATGGTTGAAAGGGTTGATGAACCCAGATCAGCTGATCAGATAATGGGCTGATGGCTCACAGACTGCAAAAAACAGTAAGTCAGGTCAGATAATAAATTGCTGGTTCAAGTTCCAGGAACCTGAGGTCAGAAGAAGATGAGCTGAATGCAGGATCTAGGGCAAGAACAAGAGAAAAAGCAAGAGAGAACTTTACTAAAGCTTCTATGTATATTGGAGATAGACCACACCCTCAAGGGAAGTCTTCTTACTTGAATAAGGTAGTACAAACATGTACAGAATGGTTACTGGAGTTGTTGTTGTTGTTGTTAAGTGCCATTGTGTCAGTTCCAACCCATAGAGACCCTATATAGGGTTTCCAAAGAAGTTGATGAGCTTGAACAGCTGACCTTGTGATTCAAACTGACTTTGCAGTCCAGCACATTAACCCACAGCGCCACACCAAGACTCCAGTTACTGGGGTTGTTGTCACTGTTGTTGTGTGCCATCCATGGAGTCAGTTCTGACTCATAGCAATGCTGTGTAGGAGCAGCAGGTGAGCTTGAACCACTTACCTTGCAGTTCAAAGGACTTTGCAGTCTGGTGCTTTAGTCCACAGTGCCACACCAGGACTCAGGTTACTGGGTTACTGGGATAAGGTTGGATAATTGAATCACACCGTCTACTGAGGTGGTAAATCAAAAGCATCTCACCCTAATCCTGCCACATCAACATAACAAACAACTCACTCCAAAATGGAACTTTAGCCCCAGACAAAAAGGCTAGGATTTACAACACAAAATCAAATGGAGGACTGTGGTTATAAGGGTCATAGTAAGTAATTCAGTAGTGTTGCATTTGACAAATCTGCTGCAAGAGTTCTCTTTAAAGTGTTAAAAAGAAAAACAAGATTAAATAAATAAAACTAAAGTGCTAAGAAGCAAAGATATTAAATTGAGAACTAAGGTGGGCATGGTTCAAGCCATGGTCTTTTCAGTTGCCTCATTTGCATGTAAAACCTGGATAATAAATAAAGAAGAATTGATGTATTTTAATTAAAGAGTTTGTGAAGAATATTGAATACAGGCATACCTCAGAGATATTTCTGATTCAGTTTCAGACCACAACAATAATGTAAATACTGTAATAAAGTGAGTCACACAAATGCTTTGACATTCCAGTGCATATAAAAGTTACATTTATATTTCATTGTAGTCTATTAAGTGTGCAACAGCATTATGAAAATGTTTGAAATATTGAAAGAATTGCCAAAATGTAACACAGAGACAGAAAGTGAGCACATACTCTTGGGAAAATGGTGCTGATAGACTTGTTCAACACTGTGTTTTGCCACAAACCTTCAATTTGTAAGAAATGTAATACCTGCAAAGTACAATAGAATGAAATATGAACTGTTAGAACAGCAAACAAAGATGTGTTGGTAGAAGTACAACGAGATGTTCCTTACAAGTGATAATGGAAAAACTTCATCTTACAGACTCGGACATGCCATTAGGTCAGTCCAGTCCCTGGAGAAGGACCTCATGCTCCGTAAGTAGAGGGTCAGCGAAATAAAGGATTACCCTCAATGAAATGGACTAATACAGTGCCTGACATAATAAGCTCGAACATAACAATATTTCAAGGATGGTACAGTGTTTCATTCTGTTGTCCATAGTGCCACTGAGTTGAAACAGACTCAATGGCACGTAACAACAACAACAAATGTAGGAAGTCCCAGTCATCTATTTTGTCTTATGCTGCTTGTGTGGTTTTAGTAATGTCTGGTAGTAGACGTATGCTATGTATTAGAGCCCCTAAGTTTGTCCCTAAATTTTCATTGATGATCTGTAGAGCGGTAGGTTTTGCATTTGTATCTTTATTCCATGTTGAGTTTATGTATAGGGTTTCCAAGGATTGGCTGGTAACATTGCAGTTCAAACTGACCTTGTGGTCATGTGCTTATTCTACAGCACCACACCATTGTATAGAAATACAACTGGGTTTTGTATGTTGATCTTTTCTCCTGCCACTTTGCTGAATCTTTCAATGAGTTCCAATAATTTTCTTGCTGAGTCTTTGGGATTTTTTTAAGTATAGAATCAGATCATGTCATCTGCAAATAGAGTTTTACTTCTTCTTTGCCAATTTGGATGACTTTGATTTCCTTTTCTTGCCTTATACCTCAGTCTAAATGTCCAACACAATTTTGAAAAAGAGTGGTGATAAAGTAAAGCCCAAATCTTGTGTTACCTAAGTACAGTGCCTCCTAGGTATTCATCCTCACTACATTCCATGACATTTTGTGTTCTCTTTGTTTCCTGGGGAGGGTTATGGTTCTGTAGGATAAGCACTGGACTACTAACCTCAAGGCTGGTTGTTCGAGCCTTTCTCTCAGTTGCTCCAAGGGAGAAAGATGAAGCTTTCTGCTCCCACAAAGATTTACAGCTTCAGAAACCCTATTTAGGGTGGCTATGAGTTGGGACCAACTTATGGGCACTTAACAACAACAACAACCTTGCTTCCCTGTATGTTTGTGGAAACCACAACATCAATAAAAAGAAAAAAAAGCAAGTCTCCACATACGCCTTTAGATTTAAAGGGGTGTATGAAGATGAATACCTGCTCCTACTTAGCCACATTCTATTATATCAAATAATTCACTACACTACATGCTTACTAACCAAAATACAACTTCTGACAAAGAAACACTTTAATACACAAATCCTTTATGAGAAGAGATAATGATCACATTTCTTTTGGTTTCAGTGTAGAGATCAGTATCGAAATAGTATAAATTTATTAAAAATTTGTTTGTATTCAACCATCAATAAAATACCTGATTTTTGGTGAGGTGCACTGTGGGTTAATGCACTGAACTGCAAGGTCAGTTTGAACCACAAGGTCTGTAGTTCAAGCTCCCCAGTTGCTCCTTGGAAACCCTATACAGGGTCACTATGGATAGGAACTGACTTGACAGCACTTAAAAACAACAACAACATATCAAAAGATACTTCTTGTTGTTGTTAGGTGCCATCGAGTCAGTACCGACTCATAGTGAACCGATGCACAACAGAATGAAACACTGCCTGATCCTGGGCCAACCTCACTATTGTTGCCATGCTTGAGCCCATTGATGCTGCCACTTGGCCAATCCATCTTTCTGGGGGTCTTCCTCTTTTTTTCTGACCCTCCACCTTATCAAACATGATATCCTTCTCCAGTAAATGGTCCCTCCTGACAACATGTCCAAAGTACGAGAGCCGAAATTTGGCCATCCTGGCCTCCAAGGAGCATTCTGACTGCACTTCTTCCAACACAGATCTGTTGGTTCTTTTGGCAGCCCATGGCACTGTCAATATTCTCTTCCAATACCATGACTCAAAAGCATCAATTTTGCTAATGTCTTCCTTGTTCACTGTCCAGCTTTCGCATGCATACAAGGTTATTGAGAATACCATGGCTTGGGTCAGGTGCACCTTAGTATTCAAACTGACATCTTTGCTCTTCAACACTTTAAAAAGGTCTTGTGCAGCAGATTTGCCTAATACAATACATCATTTGATTTCTTGACTATTGCTTCCATGAGTGTTGATAATTGATCTAAGAAAAATGAAATCCTTGACAATTTCAATCTTTTCTCTGTTGATAAAAATGTTATTTATTGGTCCATTGGTAAGGATTTTTGTTTTCTTTACATTGAGATAAAATCCATACCAAAGGCTATGGGCTTTGATCTTCATCTGTAAATATTTTCAGTCCTCTTCACTTTCAGCAAGCAATGTTGTATCATCTGCATATCGCAGGTTGTTAATGTGTCTTTCTCCAATCCTGATGCCACGTTTTTCTTCATAGAACCCAGCTTCTCGGATGATTTGCTCAGCATACAGTTTGAATAAGTATGGTGAAAGACTACAACCCTGTCACACACCTTATTTAATTTTAAACCATTCAGTGTTCCCATGTTCTTTTCGAACAACTGCCTCTTGGTCCATGTACAGATTCTTCATGAGCACAATTAAGTGTTCAGGAATACTCATACTTCACAATGTTTCTCATAGTTTGTCATGATCCACACAATTGAAAGCCTTTGTGTAGTCAATAAAGCACAGGCAAACATGTTTCTGGTATTCTCTGCTTTCGGTTAAGATCCATCGGACATCAGCAATGATATACCTTGAAACTACACTATTAAAATTTTGTTTTGACAGCAACAAGAAGATACATGATGTACACTAGTGTTCACTGCAGCATTATTCAGAATAACCAAAAGGTGGAAAGAGCCCAAATGTCTTTCAATAGATAAATGTGTAGGCAAACTGTGGTATGTGCATACAATAGAATACTAATCTTCTATAAAGATAAATGAAGTCTGGATGAAAGTAACAACACAGGTGACCCTTGAAAATATTAAGCAAACCAACCAATGTTACTGACGTCAAGTCAATTTCAACTAATAGCAACCCTATTAGATACAGTAGAGCTGCTCTCTAGAGTTTCTAAGACTGTAAATCTTAAAGGAACCCTATTGTCTCAATCTTTTTCTCTAGAAGTGGCTGGTAGGTTCAAACTGCCTTTTTTTGTTTAGCAGCACAATGCTTAACCCACTGCACCACACATTGTTATTGTTGTTAAGGGCCATTGAGTTGGTTCCAACTCAGAACAACCCTACATAGTGTTTCCAAGGAGTGGCTGGTGGGTTTGAACTGCTAAGTCAGCCATGGATCCAATGCATTATCCTGTAGCACCACACCAGAACTCCTATGTGAAATAAGTCAATCACTAAATGACAAATATAGTATGGTTGCAGTGAAATGAAACACTAAAGTTATATAAATGTCTGAACTGAGCATTAGAGTTTAATAGTGGTTTTCAATGACAGGAAGGAAGGGGAAGGAGGTAAATACTAGTCTAGTAAGTGTTTAATTTTTGTTTATTGTTGTAATTAAGTACTGCCAAGTGAGTTCCAGCTCATAGCGACCCTGTACATGGTTTCCGAGGAGCAGCTAGTAAGCTTGAACTGCCAACCTTGCTTTTCAAACTGACCTTGAGTCCAGAGCATTAAGCTGCAGTAATGGATATTGGTTATAGTTGAAAAACATGATAGATGTAATTAGTTTCATTGAATTGTACAAGTCACAAATGTTGAATTGGCAAATATTGTATGTTGTGTTAACTATATTTTTAGAATACTTAAAATATATAATAATTGGCTTATAATGTCCTGATGACTGGTCCTGACCTTAGAGTGTTTCCACATGACATAAATTAGGTACAACTTTAACATGATGTCATTAGTACATGATCCTTCTTCTATGACCTATCTGGACTAGGCAAGTATATAGAGAACAAAGTTTAGTAGTGGGTACCAGGAATGAGCGGGAGAGAGGGGATACAGAGACACAATGTTTTTGGATACTGAACTTTTATTACAGATGATAGAAAAATTCAGAAATGGTTAATGGTGATGGTTGAACAACGTGATGAACATAATTAATGCTGGTGAACTATACATGTAAAGATTGTTAAAATGGCAAGTATTATGTTACCTGTATATTTACCACAATAAAAAATATATGTCAACAAAACTCCACCACAGTATATGGAAGCAGCTTGCTTTCCTGTAGAGGTGTACTAAAGATGACTCAATGGAAGCTTCCCTAGGCCTTTTCCTCCCCTGATGCTTCTGGGATAAACACAGGAGTAATTAACTGATAGTCCATCTACTATATATGGAGAGTAGAAACTCTTAGTTTGAATTTATATTTAATTTCCACCAGATTCTCTTTATCCCAGAAAATGTATATATTATAATGTTTTCTCCTCGGGAACTCATAAGGACAATCCATCTCTTTCCCCCACATCTAAAGCCATAATTGGCAGCATCCCCTTATTCCGTGAACTACTTTTAAATGACATGCAGGAGAAGAAAGACATAAATATATAGTTAAATATATAAAAATAAATTTTCTTGGCTTACTAGGGTAGCAAACAAATATCTATGAGTAATGCCCCTATATCGCTGGCTAGCAGGGCACTTAATAAAACCCAAACAACTGTCACACACAGGTTATAAGGTCATTTCTCACATATAAGATAAACTAGAAATCTATCCAAAGGATAGAATCAGGGAGAACGTTATGAAGTTTGCTGTAAAATAAAAAATGAGTTTCACATGTTATTTCATTTCCCAAGGGCACTTTGATAAGCATACACACATATTGTCACTGCATACTGGGACCCCAATGCATGTGGGGGACACAGAAACAAGCAAGTTCAAAGCCATAAATGTCAGTTAGTAACAAATTAAGTATTTGCCATGGGTGACAGGAAAACAAATAAGTAAAATCAAGCTCTTTGCTTTTGTTTTTTGTTTTTTTTGTCTGACAACAACGTGGTGAATGATGGAAATTTAAAATATGAAGGCACTGTCCTTCAGAAAGGTAATGATAAGGTTTGTATTTATAACATTTCCATTTAAAAGAGTCACAGAGGCTTGTACCCGTCAATGTTTGTTGAATGAATAAATGAATGAAGGCATGGATGAACAAAAATAAATGTTATAGGAAAGTAAGTGAGTCTGTATGAGTTGAAGAAATGGGAATTCATGGTCATGGTTTCACAATGATTTAAGAAACAACAACCACAATTTCAAATAAAATTAAAAACTAAAGAAATCATTCATATATATATTTGTTTATTTGTTTGTTTGTTTCCCCTAATCCAATCAAAATGTGCACACAGCATTAAGAGAAAAACGTAGCCTGTTGTTATGTGCCAATGAGTTGCTTTGTACTCACAGTGATCCCATGCACAACAAAACACTGCCTGATCCTGCACTATCTTCACAATTGTTGTTATGCTTGAGCCCATTGTTGTTGCCATTGTGTCAATCCATCTCATTTTGGGTGTTTCTCTTTTCCACTGACCTTCCACTTAACCAAGAAAGTTTCTCTTTTCCACTCACCTTCCACTTTACCAAGCATGATGTCCTTTTCCAGGGACTGGTCCCTCCTGATAACATGTCTATAGTATGAGAGACAGTCTTGACATCCTTGTTTCTTTAGAACATTTTGGAAGTACATATTCCAACATTGATTTGTTTGTTCTTCTGGCAGCCCGTGGTACTTTTAATATTATTCTCCAACACCATAATTCAAATGTATTGATTCTTCTATGGTCTTCCTTATTCATTTTAGCCTACTGGTTTTCAAGCTTCATCATCCACTAAGATTCACCTTATTGTTCTGTTAAGTCCCTTCTAGTTGGTTTCTACCCACAGGAATCCTGTATAAGGTTTCCAAGGAACGGCTGGTGAGCTTGAGCGGCTGGTGAGTTTGAGTGGCTGGTGAGCTGAACTGCTATTATTGTAGCTCAAACTGACTTTGCAGTCCAGCACATTAACTCATAGCGTCACACCAGGACTCCAAGATTCATCTTGGTTGTTGGTTTTGATTCAAGCCCAAGAATCTGCATGTTCTAAGGTAGGTGGTCCAAAGACAATGTTAAAATAAACACTGCTCTAGACCTAATGCCAGGTCTAAAGAGAGATTTCTCATACCAGCCTCCAGAAGTCTCCTACCCTTGTCCCTTCTCTTTATGGGCTTTTATTTATTTGATAGAAGCCCTAGTAGCATAGTGTGTTATGCATTGGACTATTAACCAAAAGGTCAGAAGTTTATATCCACCAGGTGCTCTCTAGGAGAAAGATGAGGCTTTTTGCTCCAGTAAAGTTTTATAACCTCGGAAACCCTCCACGGGTCACTATGAGTCAGAATTGACTGGACATCACACAACCACAACCACCAAATTTATTTAATAGTGTTTTTAAGTTGTTAAGTCCAAACCACTCAACCTCCTTATTTGTTGCTGTTACTGACTCATAAAAACCCTGTATAGGGTTTCCAGGAGCAAGTGATGGGTTTGAACCACCAGCCTTGTGGTTAATAGCCAAGAACTTATCATATAGCACAGCACCAATTTGTTGTTGTTGTTAAGTGTTGCCAAGTTGGTTCTGAAACCCTGTATAGGGTTTCCAGGAGCAAGTGATGGGTTTGAACCACCAGCCTTGTGGTTAATAGCCAAGAACTTATCATATAGCACAGCACCAATTTGTTGTTGTTGTTAAGTGTTGCCAAGTTGGTTCTGAAACCCTGTATAGGGTTTCCTGGGAGCAGCTGGTGAGTTTGAACCTCCAACCTTGCAGTTCAAACCAGCCTTGTAGTCAAGTGCTTATCCTAATGGCACCATACCAGGACTCCTTATAGGGAAATAATATTTCTTCAGCTCAGAATTAAAATTTGGAATATGTTTTAAATTAGAATCTTTTTCACAAAAGCCAACACTGAAGTAGAGAAAATGAATGCATCAAGAATTGTGATTCTGTGCTAATTATGTTAGATTTGTGAGGTGGAGAGTGCAGCAGGAGTGAGGAGTAGAAAGATGTATTAAGGCTTTGCTTCAAATAGAGAATACAAAGACGATGTAAAGAGGCTGAAAATATTTCAGTATCAAAAATTTATCTTTGTTAT
>NW_006408595.1:5506057-5542494 GCF_000296735.1 Chrysochloris asiatica
AATATAGAATGGCAAGTTAATTTTGAATTTCAGAAAAACGATGAATATTTTTTTTTTAGTGACTGTGTGCCCTATATTTTTATTTGTTGAATCTAGTAACTCTAATACTTATTATGCAAATCAAGTGTCAAGTGTGAAGAGCATGGATTATGTGTCTTTAAGGGGCTAATGGGAATGATTGAGGCCTGACCTCCACGGGAAGTAAACCTTGCAAGGTATTTCCTGTGTCTGTGGGAACTGTCATTTATATGAAACATCTAAGAAATTTCTCCAAAGACTATTTGATTCAATCAACACAACAATTCTCTACCAGCAAGATCCTTTAAATATCCCACAGCCCATTATTTAAACGAAAAAGTATAGTGGGCAGTTAGTGTACATAGTATATAATTATCAAATAACATTGTTATACATATTCTTTCTCATGAAAGTTCATTTGTGCCTTTCTACTATCTTAAGTTCCAATTTTATTTTTACATTGTTGTTGTTAAGCACTGAAAAGTCAATTCCAACTCACAGTGATCCTGTATAGGGTTTCCAAGGTGCGGCAGGTGGGTTTGAATCGTTGACCTATCATTGAACAGTCCAGTACTTGTTCTTGCAGTGAATTCAGTACTTATCCTACAGGACCACACTAGGAGTCCATATATGTAAGATAAACACTGGACTGGTAGCCACATGTATACATGTATATATGGCCTTGTGGCTACCAGTCCAGTGAGTATATATAGAAAGAGTCCTGGTGTAGAGCTGTGGGTTAATGCACCTGACTGCAAGGCCATTTGAACTGTAAGGCCTGTGGTTCAAGCTCACCAGCTGTTCCTTGGACACCTTATACAGGGTCACTATGGTCTAGAATTGACTCAACAGCACTTAACAACAACAAATATATATATATTCCTGGTGTGGAGCTGTAGGATAAGCCCTGGACCAAAAGGCTAGTTAAACCTCAAGGTCATTAGTTCAAACTCAACATTCACTCCTCAGAAACCATATACAGTGTCGCTATGAGTCAGAAATGACTCATTGTTCCCAACTCATATGACCTTGTCTGTATAGGATTTCCGAGGAGTGGCTGGTGAGTTTGAACTAATGACCTTGAGGTTCAAACCAACCTTGCTGTCCAGTACTTATCCTATAGTGCCACAGCAGGACACTCTCTTGCTCTATATATGTACACATACATACATACATATATAAAGAGAGAGAGAAACTGAGAAAAAACCCTGTTGTAAACAACTAAATATAGATATACACACACACACACACACACACACACACACACCTTTTTCCCCCTATTTGGCTGTTCACAACAGGGTTTTTTCTCAACTGACCTTGTACTGTTGACCTTTTGGGCTTTGTGAAGAAGGAGTGTTCTCATGCATTGTAGAGCGTTTAGAAGCCCACTAGCTTCTATTCACTAAATGCTAAAACCACCACCTGAGGTGTAACAACCAAAAATGTCTCCAGATATTGCTAAATGTCCACTGGTGGCTAAGTCATTCTCAGTGAAAAAAATTACAACTTGTCTGTTCTGTCTTCCTTCCTTCCATTCTTTCTTCCTTTAAAAAAGTAGAAAGGTATAATCATTTACTTTGCTTCTAAATAGAAAAAGAAGAATTAAGCTTCATTTAAAATTTTTAATTTTTAAAAATATGCATTCAATTACACCAAAAAGATGAATTGGTGGGGAATCAATGAAGGATATTGGAATATACTGATAATTAAGAAGAGAAAAAAATACATGTCACCAAATAAACTCTCTATATATTTAATAATAAAAATTTTAAAACGATATAAAACCTGGATGAAACAGTAGTATTTATCAGTATTGTGTATTAATAAGGCACCCTAGTGGAGCTGTAGGATAAGTACTGGAATGCCAACTGGAAGGTAGGATGTTCAAACCCACTATCAGCTTTCACAGAAGAAAGATGAGGCTTGCTACTCCCTGAAAGATTTACAGTCTCAGAAATTCTTTACAAGGTTGCTAGATGTAGGAACCGATGTTTTGGCAGTGAGTCTGGATCTGGGGATAAACATCTCAGTAAATTTTTTTTATGCGGTAAAATGAATCATTAAAAAAAAGACTGAAATTTACTCCATAGATATTAAGAAGTATCTAGGTGATGCAAAGAGTTAACATGTCCAGCTGCTAACCTAACCATTGGTAGTTTGGGTTTACCCAGAAGTCTCCAAGGAAAAATACCAGGAGATCTATTTTCAAAAACTCAGTCTTTGAAAACATTATATAGCACAGTTCTACTCTTATACACACAGTGCTGTGTAAGTGCTGTCAGTTCAGTTCCAACTAATAGCAATCCTGTACAGAGTTCCTGAGGCTGTAAATGATTGTAAGAGCAGAAAGCCTAGTCTTTCTCCTACAGTGGCTGGCTCAAACCTATCACCTTGTGAATCACAGTCCTGGGCTTATCCTACAGAGTGCCTGAGCTCTCTCCACACACAGAGTCACCATAAATTGAAATGAACTTAATGGTATGGTCAGCAGAAGAATTTAAAAAATTATTTCATCTCTAATAATCAGAAGAAGTCAATCTGTCTGCAGTTTAAATCTTTTTGGCACTTTTTTACAGAAACTTAATTTATAAAACATTAATTATACTTTGGGGGGAAATAATATGCTTTATAATATTTATTGTAGCAGGCAAGACAATCTATTGAGGTATGGCAGTGAGCCTTATTCTCAAAGGATTTAAAAGAATGTCTTAATCTCAATCTTTCCCTTCATTCTTTCACACATGGACATGAATGCATATTATAAATTCTAGGCTCTCTTTGAGTTGAATTTCCAGGGGACTTAAAAACTCTTTTCATTTTTCTTATTTCAGAAGTTTCCTTTAAGAACAGCTCCACCCAGGTCTGAATCTACGAGGTCTGGATTTACATAACATTTTCTGAGCAATGAAGATGAAAGATAGAATCATAAAGGGAATAAATTAATCCCAGAAGACTAAGAGGATAGGTTTGGATTGGGGAGTTTTTGTATGGAAAAACTATTCATATGATCACTTGATCCTATAGACCTTGAAGGTAGCTGCATGTCAGAGACACCACCAATGTGCAGGGCTTCTGTGAGCATTTGCTGCCCTTGGGAAAAGCCACAACTAGAAGGCAGTGAAGACCCGCTCTTCACACTGGAATGTAAAGAAAAACGAGAGGAACTAAAGTGGGTTGGGGTTCAACTTTCTTGAACCGTGAAAGCCCTACATTTCTGATAAAACCAATAAAAGAGAAAAAAACTATTTAAAAAATGGCCAAGATTGAATTTCCCATTAATCTTTACAGGTGGAAACCCAAGACAGATTAAATTTGATTGAGGAAAATAAAGAAATGTGGCATTTCTTGTCCTAGAGTGTCACAGAGCAATTAATTTAGGTTAGGTTAATAATAGTAGAATATAGAAAACAACCTAAAGGTCAAACCACAGTACAAAGATCAATTATGATATATAAACTCCATGAAATTTTATTCAAGTATTAAAAACTGCATCTATTTACTAATATAGGAAATATTTATGCAACCTGTTAAATTAAAAAAGAAAAACAGATTTGATTCTACTGATGGTAGCAATTCCACAAAAAGTTATAGTGTTAAAAATGAAACAAAATAGAAAAAATGCAGGTTCAATCTTTTGGGTGATATGTTGGGTTTACATATTTTTTTCTCTTTCCACCATTATTTTTATTTTATTTTATTTTATTGCTTACCAAAAATTAATTATTTACTTTTTTTTAGATATATGATAATTCATTTGCAAAGATGTAGTACATCTGCATTCTATTTTTGTTGTCCAGTGCTGTCGAGTCGATTCCAACCCATAGCAACCCTGTATAGGGTTTCCAAGGAGTAGCTGGTGAGTTTGAACTGCTGACCTTGCAGTTTAAACCGAGTTCGAACCACTGACCTTACAGTTTAAATGGTTTTGCAGTCTGGTGCATTAGCCCACAGCGCCACACTAGGACTCATTCATTCTATTATTTAGGTGCTTATTAGGCATTAACAAAGGTGCCAAACACCAGACTAGATGATATAATTACAATAGTAAATAAAGCAGAGCAAATCTCACATGGACCGTATGACAGGCGATGAGGCAGACATAAACAATAATAACAATAAAAAACCTTAAAATATTTATTCAAAGGATTCCTTTCTAAGATGAATGGTAGATAATATTCGTGTGGTAAGTTAAGAACTAATATTGAAAATAAGACTTGAAGAACATGGATCTAGGTGACAAGAAAAGAAAGGAGACTGCCTTAGTGAAAACATGTCAGAAATTATAAAATTTCATTTTGAGTCTAGAATAGGTGCGAGAACATAAGATAATGAGAACTGCTTACATAACAGAATTCAGAGGTGTGAATTATATTTGTTTTTGTTTTTTTGTTTATAGATGAAGCAGTAGTCAAAGTTCCACCTCCATTTCCTTCCCCCCTCAGACAATTTTGATTTCTTCCCTCTATAAATGGGCAGTTGCAGGAGAATTTAAAATGGAATGATACATAGGGACTCATAAAGATAAAATATAAGGAAATTACCAGAGATAAAGCAACACTCCAGGACCTGTACTGTTAGGGAGCTGTAAGTTCTCCAAGGGACTCTGAGTGGTACAAATGGCTAATGTGCTCAGCTGCTAAGCAAGAGGTTGGAAGTTGAAGTACACCAGAGCCACTTTGTATGAAAGGCCTATGGATCCACAAGAGGATCCACGGAAACCTCTATGGCGTGCAGCACTATTCTTACAAACGTGGGGTTGCATGGATCAGAATCCATTCAATAGCAACTGATACATGTAAGTTCTCCAACCTAAAAGGAATGAGGAAAAGAAAACTGTTTCCAGATTCTGGAGAGAATGCTGTTTGGAGAAGATCATTTGATATGAATTATGTTCTTAGGGCTTGGGACATAGCTAACTAACAGCAACCCTACAGGGAGAGAATAATTGACTTCAACTTATTCTCTTTCCTCCCTCTGATATCCTGCTAATACACCCCATTGGCTAAACTCAGCCAGAAACCAGAAATGAAGAGAGAACCAGGATGTAGTTGACCCAGGTCAGCCTTACAGTGCAAACAGCAAAAGAGGAAGGGTAGAGAGAGGATAGGAAAAGGTAAAAAGAAGATAGTCAGCATGGATGGTAAATTGACCCCATTTGCCTCCATGGCTTTGATATTTTAATAAAGAACTTGAGGTAAGTGACCCAGTAATCAGGAGAAGTCACTGTCATTGCACCTATTGCTGACCACATCCAATCTGAGATTTAACTGACCTCAAGAAATTCTGCTTGCAGTGGTAAGACACCAGGAGAGAAGAGTTGGTTAGGGAGTATTAGGAGAAAGTGATGCTTTAAACCTATCTTCCCAACAAAAGGAAAAGTCCTCTCTATTTCTAAACTTTGGTCATAAATATTTTTAGTTTCTATAACCTTCTCAATAGTCATCTTCTCAATTAGGTTTGAATAATTCCTTTTATTTTAACCAATGCACATTCAAAAATATTTTAACTAGTTTGTACCAGGGTACAATTGTCCAATTTTTCTAGAGTTTTGAATTCAACAATTAAAAGAGTTATCAGTTCATATTAAAAACTGACTTGTCATTTCAATGCACTGGGAATGAGCACAGTCAGCAGTAAACACAAACACCAAACTCCTTTTGGAAATTATAAGAAAAATCACACAGCAACTTCCATTGTCCCAAGAGAAAATCTCTTTCCCCATCTATAACTAAATGCAGGTCTCAACTCTTGAAAAGTGCTGTAAGCAGCAGTTGTTTGTTGTTGTTGTTAAGTGCCATCAAGTCAGTTCTGACCCATAGTGACCCTGTACAGGGTTTCCAAGGCTTTAATCTTTACGGGAGCAGAAAGCCTCATCTTTCTCCCACGGAGCGGCTGGTAGTTTTGAACAGTTGACCTTAAAGTTTGCAGCCGGATTCATAACCGCTACGCTACCAGAGCTCCTTAGGCTGCCCTAAATTGCATTCTCTAAATGCATTTGCAAAATATTCCCAGAGGGAAAAAAACAAAAAAACAGGTCCCATCTTTTAATAGGACTCCTCAGGTGATGCTATAGGATAAGCACTGAACTCCTAACCAAATGGCCCATTGCTGCTGCCACTGTGTCAATCCATTTTGTTGAGGGTCTTGCTCTTTTTTGCTGACCATCCAGCTTACCAACCATGGTGTCCTTCTCCAGGGACTGGTCCCTTCTGCTAATATGTCCGAACTATGAGGGCTGAAGTCTAGCCATCCTGGCTTCTAAGGAGCATTCAGGCTGTACTTCTCACAACATGGATTTGCCTGTGCTTTGGAACATCCATGGTACTTTCAATATTCCTCATCCACATCATAATTCAAACACATCAATTCTTCTACAATCGTCCTTATTCATTTTTCAATTTTGCATATGAGGCTATTGAAAATAGCTTGGGTCAAGCATACTTGAGTCTTCAAGTTGACATCTTTGCTCTTAAACACTTTAAAGAGGTCTTTTGCAGCAGATTTGCCTAATGCAATTTGAAGTTTGATGCCCTGACAGCTGCTCCTATGAGTGTTAATTGTGGATCCAAGCAAAATGAAGTCTTCAATCACTTAATTTTTTACTCAGTTTATTATGATGTTATTTATTGGTCCAGTTGTGAGAATTTTTGTCTCAATTTTTGTGCAATCCATAATAAAAGCTGTAGTCTTTGTTCTTCATCAGTAATTGTTTTAAGTCCTCTTTGCTTTCTGCATATCGCAAGTTGTTAATGAGTCTACTAATTCTGATGCCATGTTTTTCATATAATTCAGCTTTTCAAATTATTTGCTCAGTAGAGAAAATGACTAAGTATGGTAGAAGTATACAACCCTTAAGCACACTTTTCCTGATTTAAAAAAAAAAATTCAATATCTCCTTGCTCTTTTCTAACAACTGCTGCTTGATCTGTGTACAGATTCCTCATGAGCCCAATGAGCACAATGTGTTCTGAAATACCCATTCTTCTCAGAGTTAGTCATAGTTTTCTTGATCTACATAGTCAATAAAACACAAATAAGTACCTCTCTTGTATCCTCTGCTTTCAGCCAAGATCCATCTGACATCAGCAACAGTGTCCCTAGTTCTACATCTTCTTCTGATCTGGCTTGAATGTCTGGCAGTTATCTGCCAATGTACTGCTACAACCATTTTTTAAATAATTTTAGCAAAATTTTACTTGCATTTGATATTAATAATATTATTCAATGATTTCTGCATTCAATTGGGACATCGGTCTTTGGAATGGATATAAATATGTATCTCTTCCAATCAGTTGACTACGTTGCTGTCTTCCAAATTTCCTGGCATAGATGAGTGAGTGCCTTCAGTGCCTTATCAGTTTGTTGAAAGATTTTAATCTGTATTCCATTTATTGCTGGAGCCTTGTCTTTCACCAATGATTTCAGTGAACATTGGACTTCTTCCTTCTGCACTATTGGTTCTTGATCATATGCTACCTCTTGAAATGGCTGAAGAGTGACCATTTCTTTTTGGTGCAGTGACTGTGTAGTCCTTCCACTTTCCTTGGAGCTTTCTGCAGCATTCAATATTTTTCCCATTGCTGTTGTTAAGTGCCATTGAGTCCGTTGTAACCCATAGCGATCCTGTATAGGCTTTCTGGGAAGTGACTGGTTAATTTGAGCCACTGTTCTTGCAGTTCATCAGCTTTGCTTTTGTGTGCTTATCCTACAACACCACACCAGGACTCTTCAATATTGTAGGTTCAGCTTGAATTTTCTCTTCTTTCAGCTTGGAAATGTCTTCCCTTTGGTTTTCTAACTCCAAATGTTTGCATGTCTTCTGGAGCTGTCCTGTGAAATTTTCTGTTCAGCTCTTTTACATCCTCATTTCCTCCTTTCACTTCAGCTTTTCTGGGTTCAAGAGCAAGTTTCAGTGTCTCTTCTGACATCTATTTGTTTTCTTTCTTTCTTTTTTACTAGTATGTGATGTCATCCACAACACCTCTAATCTTTGGTCATTAGTATCTAATACATCCAATCTGTTCTTGAGGCAGTCTCTAAATCCAGATACGATGTGTTCAAGGTTACTTTTCTCTCATGAATTTGCTTTCATTTTCTTCAACTTCAGTCTTACTCTACATATGAGTAATTGATGGTCTGTTCCATAATCTGCCTCTGGCCTTGTTTTGATTGCTGATAATTGAGTTTTTCCACAGTCTTTTTCCCAAAGATATAAGTCAATTTGATTCCTGTGTACTCCATCTGGTAAGTTCCATGGGTATAGCTGCCTTTCATGTTGTCTAAAAAAGGTATTTTCAATGAGAAAGTCATTCATCTTGCAAAATTCTATCATGCAACCTCCAGCATCATTTCTACCATCAAGGCCCTATTTTCTAACTTCTAATCCTTTCTCTTTGTTTCCAACCTTCAAGTTCCAATCACCAGTAATTATCAATGTATTTTGATTGCATGTTTGGTAAATTTCAGACTGAAAATATTGTTGGTCATTGTTGTTGTTAAGTGTTGTTGAGTCAGTTCCATCTCATAGCAACCTGCATAGGGTTTTTGAGAAGTGACTGGTGGGTTTAAACTGCTGATTTTGTGATTCAAATTGACCTTGCAGTCCAGTGCTTATACTACAGTGCCACATCAGAACTCCAAAGAAATTAGTAGAATTCTTTAATTTCATTGTAACTGGCTAGTGGTTGGTGCATAAATATGATTAACAGTGGTCTTCCTTATAGGTGTATGAATATTATTCTATCATAGACTGCATTGTATTTCACGATAGATCTTGAAATGTTGTTTATGGAAAAGAATGCTAAGCCATTCCTCTTTAATTTATCGTTCCCAACATAGTAAACCATATAACTTGGATTCAAAATGGCCAATACCTATCCATTTCAGCTCACTAATGCTTAGGATGTTGATCTTTATACATTCTATTTCATTTTTGACAACTTCCATTTTTTCTAGCTTCATACCTCAAATGGTCCATAATTGAATTACTTAATGGATGCTTGTAGCTGTATCTCCTGTTTTTGAGTTTTGCTCCATCAGCAAATGAAGGTCTTGAAACCTTAGCTTGATTCCCGTCATTATGGTCAATTCTGCTGTAAGGAACCATTTCTTCCCCAACCATATTTTGAGTGCATACCAACATGAGGGGCTCATTTTCTGACATTATATATGACAATATTCTGCTGCTATTCATAATATTTTCATCTTCTAGTACTATCTCTGACAATATTCCACAAAGTTTCACTGCTATTCATAAGGTTTTTCACTAGCTAAACATTCTGAAGTAGTCTAACTCTCCTTTTTCTTAGTCTGCTTTAGTCTGGAAGCTGTGCTGAAACATGTCCACCATATGTGACACTTCTGGTATTTAAAGTATCAACTATTAGCATCACCACAATATGCAAGCCAACACAGTACAAAGTGCAGACTCATGGTGGTCTGAGGTATTAGTCACTGAAAACCTTATGAATATCAATGGAACACTGTCTGGTATAGTGTCAGAAGATGAGTGTCTCAGGTTGGAAGACACTCAAAATGTGATCAGGAAAGAGCTGCCTCCTCAAAGTAAAGTTGTTCTTAATTTCATGGATGGAACAAAGCTTTGGAGAGCTTCATTTCCTATGGTCATGGCTCAAAATAACCAGAACATCAAGTGCACATTGTATGACTCTAGAACAATTATATGTTATCAAAAATGAAATTGAATTCATAAAACTTGATGTCCTAGGTATTGTTGTTGTTGTTATGTGCTGTGGAATAAGTTCTGACTCATAGCAACCCTGTACAGGGTTCCTGAGGCTGTAAATCTTTACGAGAGCAGAAAGCTTCATCTTTCTCCCACGGAACAGCTGGCAGTTTCGAACTGCTGACCTTGAGATTAGCAGCCCGATTCATAACCACTACGCTACCAGAGCTCCTTATGGACTAGTGTTGGTCATTTTGGATCAGACCATATATGGTCTACCATGCTTGAAATGACAAATTAAAGAGGAATGGCATACCACTCATTGTCAAAAAGAACATTTCAAGATCTATATTGAAATATAATGTGTGATAGAATAATAGTCATACACCTACAAGAAAAAACAGTTAATACCACTATTATTCAAATTTAGGCAACAACATCTAAAGCCAATGGTGAAGAAAATGTAAAATCCTACCAGTTTCAGTCTGAAATTGAACAACATGCCATCAGGATGCATTCACAATTAGTAGTGATTGGAATGCAAAAGTTGGAAACAAATAAGATCAGTAGTTGGAAAATATAGCCTTCATGATAGAAACCCTGCTGGAGAATGGCATGATAGAATTTTGAAAGACCAGTGACATACTCATTTCAAATGACTTTTTTATTTTTAAAATTTTTTATTATAGGGGTTGGGTAGAAGTAAGGAGTGAGGATTAGGGTCTGGAGTATGACAAGGTCTAGGCTAGGCATAGGGCTTCATTTATTATTAGGGTTATGGTTAGGACTAGGATTAGTGCTAAGTGTAAGTATTAGGCTAGGGCTAGGAATAAGGCTTGGTCTAGTTTTTAGAGTTACAGTTAGGTTTATTTTTTATTTATTTATTTATTTTTCTTACAATCTACTTGTTTCCTCTTCATTTAAAAGTTCTATAGCTACATTATTCACTCTTTTTACTTTATGAGTTTTCTGTTGTAGCAACGTTTTCTCTAGTTCTCTATTTTCAGTCTTACAGATCTGTTTTACTTTGAATATTTCTATATCTGGGTTGAGTCTAGGTGATATTGTCATATATGTTAGTCTCACATTGTGGTTGTGTTCAGGTTATTGGTGCTCTTTCCAAATAATTCCCTTTACTATTTTTTGCAAGGCAGGTCTAGTTTTCACAAATTCTTTTAACTTCTATTTGTCTGGAAATTACCTAATTTTGCCATCATATTTGATGGGCAGTTTTGCTAAATATAGGATTCTTGATTGGCAATATGTCTCTTTCAGGGGTTTATATATTTCATTCCTTTGTCGTCTTGCCTGCATGATTTCTGATGAGAAATCAGAATTTAGTCTTATTAGTTCTCCTTTGGAGGTAAGTTTTCATTTTTCCTGAGATGCTCTCTTTTCCTTGTCCTTAGTTTTGAAAAGTTTAATTATAATATGGCTTGGTGTTTTTCTTTTGGATCTATCATATTTGGTGTTCATTCAACTTCTTTAATAGCTATCTTCTCATCTTTGATGATGCTTGGGATGTTTTCTTCCAACCACACTTAGACAACATTCTCTGTTGTTGTTGTTGTGGGGGGTTTTGTTGTTGTTGCTATGCCATTTCCTACTCTGGAATTCCTATTGCACATGTTATTCTTTTTTATTTGTTATTGTTAAGTACCATCAAGTCAGTTCCAATTCACAGCCACTCTGTGGTTCAAATTGTCCTTACTGCTTGTCCTACAGTGCCACTCCACATAAATCTTAGGCTTTCTTCAGATTTTTTGTTGTTTTTTTCTGATTATTCCTCTAGCAGATGAATATTGAGAGATCTTTCTTCAAGCTTGGTAATTCAGATTTCCATTGATTCAATTTTATCCATAGCTTGTTATGATCCACACAGTAGAAAGCCTTTACATAATCGATAAGGTACAGAGAAACATCTCTCTGGTATTGTCTGCTTTCAGCCAAGATCCATATGACATCAGGAATGATATCCCTCTTGCCACATCTTTGTCTGAATCCAGCTTGAACTGCTAACAGTTCATGTAAATGTACTGAAGCAGCTATATCTGAAAAACTTTCAGCAAAATTTTACTTGCATATGATATTAATATTGTTCCATGATTTCTGAGTACCATTGGATCACCTCTCTTTGGAATGGGAACAAACATTCATCTCTTCAATCAGTTGTCCAGGTAGATGTCTTCCAGATTTCTTGGCATAAATGAATGAGTGCCTCCAGTGCAGCATCAGTTTGTTGAAAAGATTTCAATTTGTATCCAATCACTTCCTGGAGCCTTTGCCAATGGCTTCAGTACACCTGGAACTTTTTCTTTTCATACCGCTGACTGTTGATCATATGTTACTTGTTGAAATGGTTGAACATCAACCATTTTGCTTTGACCGATTGACTCTATGTATTCCTTCTATCTTCTTTTGATATTTCCTGCATTATTCAATATTTTCCCAATTTGTTGTTCTTAGATGCTGTGGAGTCAATACCAACTCATAGAAACTGTATGTACAACAGAATGAAACACTGTCCAGTCCTACACAATATTACAATAGTTTCTACTCTTGAGGCCATTGCTGCTGCAACTGTGCCAATAAATCTCGTATTGGTTCTTCCTCTTTTTCGGTGACCCTCCTTTTTACCAAGCATGATATCCTCCTCCATGGGCTGGCCCCTCCTGATAACATATCCAAAGTATGAGAGGCAAGATCTGGCCTATTTTGCTTCTAAGGAACATTCTGGATGTACTTCTTCCAATGCAGATTTTTTTTCCTTCTAGGGTAGTCCATGATACTTTTAATATTATCCTCTACCACCATAATTTACATAAATAAAATTTAGGGTCCTCCTTATTCCGTGTCCAACTTTCACATGCATATGAAGCTACTGAAAGACCTTAATTTGGGTCAGGTGCACCTTAGTCCTCAAACTGACATCTTTGCTTTTGAGTACTTTAAAGAGGTCTAGTGCAGCAGATTTGCCTAATGCAATCTGTCCTTTGATTTCTTTATTGCTACTTCCATGAGTGTTGATGGTTGATCTGAGCAAAATGAAGTCTTTAACAACTTCAACCTTTTCTCTAATTATCTTGTCCAATTGAGGGTTTTTGTATTATTGCAGACCGTGTAAAGCTGGTCAGAAGTTCGAGGCCCACTGGGCCCGAGTGTTGCAGACAATGCAGGCCACAGGCTCTAAGGAAAAAATTCTGGCCACTGGCAGGCATGGCAAATTGTTTTTCATCTTAATGTTCAGTTATGTTTTTTATTTAATTCCAAACATGAGCCCTTAATATCCTCAGATAAATGTAATATTTTCCTAAAGCCGAGACTGTAAAGGCTTCAAGGTTAAGCCTTTCTCCAAAGGATTAACTGAAAATAGCTTAGCTACTTCCCGGTTCTTTGTTCTATAGACAAAAAAGCTATCCTCCCTATTCCTTTTCCAGGTGCAGCCCATTCACCTGGGTATCTCGCATCTTCCTGCAAACCTGACTCAGGAAGCCAAAACAGTGGGACTCCTCCCAAGCCTTTGGTCCTTCCCTTTCACCTTCTCTCAACTGAGCTCAGGGGCTATAGATATGTTAATTGAGCCTGAGAAACCAAGTTGCAGGCCTGGGATTCAAACCAGCGATGTACAATGTAAAGTTACCTGAATGTCTGGAAAATTACTGATGTTAGCTGTATCCTGTTTTAGTCCCTCCCAGCTTGGTGTGAAGCTCCTCCCCTAAATAAAACGGAGATGCAGGCCAGCCCAGGTGTGCATTACAGGCAGGCAGTGAAAGAGTGCACTACAGCTAGCAAGGCGTGCTTTACGGGCACAGCTAAGATGTTTACCATACAGGACCTTACTGCCATTATGGCTAATATGTTCACCACGCCAGAGCTGCCCAACACCAGTAATGCAACCATCCTGGTTTCAGGGTGCCTCCTTGTCCCCCTCTTTCTGTCTTTCTGTGTATTATTTTGTTATCCCTGGCACCGCCAGATATCCCCTCCTTGTGAACCAAACACTCGTGAACAACACAACTATGTCAAGGCCAGTCCCCGACGTTGTATTCTTTGCATTGAGGTGCAACCATACTGAAGGCTGTGGTCTTTGATATTCATCAGTATTTTAACTCCTATTCATTTTCAGCAAACAAGGTTGTATTATTTGTGAATCACCAGTTGTTAATGAGTCTTCCTCCAATCCTGATGCTACTTTCTTCTTCATATCATTCAGTTCCTCAGATTATTTTAAGTGTTCCAGACTACCCTTTCTCTGCAATGTTGTCCATAGTTTGCCATGATACACACAATCGAAAGCCTTTGTGTAGCCAATAAAGCACAGGTGAACATCTTTCTGCTATTCTCTGCTTTCAGCCAAGATCCATTTTACATCAGCAATGATATTCTTCATCATAGTCTGAATCTGGCTTGAACCTCTAATACGCAGTCAATTTTGAATTATCTTTCACAACGTTTCATTTGCATGAGATATTAATTATATAGTCCAATGATTTCTATATTCTGTTGGGTCACCTCTCTTTGGATAGGCACAAATATGGATCTCTTCCAATCAGTTAGACAGTTAACTGTCTTTCCAATTTATGGATATAGATGATTGAGTGCTTCCAGTATTGACTCAGTTTATTGAAAGATTTAAATTTGTAGTCCATCAATTCCCTATGCCTTGTTCTTTACCAATGACTTCAGTGAACCTTAGACTTCTTCCTTCAGTATTATTTGCTCTTGATCATATAACACCTGTTGAAATGGTTGAACATCGACCATTTCTTTTTGGTACAGTAACTCAGTGTATTTCTTCCATCTTCTTTTGATGCTTTCTACATCATTCAATATTTTGTACATTGAATTCTTCAACACTGCATGTTGATACTTGAATTTTTCCTCAGTTCCTTCAGCTTGAGAAATCCTGAATGTGCTCTTCCCTTTTGGATTTTTAGCTTCAGGTCTTTGCACATTTCATTATAATATTTGACTTTGTCTTCTCAAGCTGCCAGGTGAAAATTTCTACTCAGCTCTTTTCCCTCCTTATTTCTTCCACTTGCACTGGCATCTCTATGCTGGAGAAGTTTCAGAGTCTCTTCTGACATCCATTTTGTGTTTTCCTACTTTCTTGTCTTCTTAATGACCTTCTGCTTCCTTCCTGTACGAAGTTCTTAATGTCATCCTACAACTCTTCTGGCATTCAGTCTTTAGTGTCTAATGCATCAAATTTGTTCTTCACATGATCTCTAAATTCAGGTGGGATATGTTCAAGGTCAGATTCTGGCTTTTGTGTACTTGTTTTAATTTTCATTAGCTTCAGCCTGAAATTGCAAATGAACAAAACTGTTCCACAGTCTGTCCTGGCCTTGTTTGGCTAGTGATATGGAGCTTTTCCAGAGTCTCTTACCACAGATGTAGTCACTTTGATTTCTGTGTATTCCATCTGGTGAGGCACATGTGTATAATCACCTTTTATGTTGTTTGAATAAGGTATTTGCAATGAACAAGTCATTGGTTTTGCAAAATTCTTTTATGTAATCTCCAGCATTGTTTCTATTACCAAAGCCATATTTCCAAATCACGCTTCCTTCCTTTTTGTTTTCAGTCTTTGCATTCTAACTGCCAGTAATTATCAATATATCTTGATTGCATGTTTGATCAATTTCAGACTAAAGTAATCTGTAGAATGTGTCTATTTCATTATCACTTGCTTTAGTGGTTAGTGGGTAAGTTTGAATAATAGTTGTATTAACTGATGGTCTTCCTGTGCTGTTGTTTTTGTTAAGTGCCATCAAGTCAATTCCAACTCATAGTGGCCTTGTACAACGTTTCCTAAGAGCAGCTGGTGATTATTATCTGATCACAGACAGCGTTGTACTTCAAGATAGATCTTGAGTTATTCTTTTTGACGATGAATGTAATGTCGTTCCTCTTCACTTTCTTGCTTCGGCATAGTATGCCATGTGATTGTCAGATTTCAAAATGGCCAACACCAGTCCACTATATCACCAGGCTCACTAATGACTAGGATATTGACATTTACCCCTTTTTTTTTTGCACACATAAGAGATTCCCCCACTGAGGGGTGAGCTTTATTGGGCAAATGAGTGGGGTGAGGTAGGGCAGGCCACAGTGGGCGAAGGAAAACTCTAGGAAGCTGAGTCGGAAGCTTCGGAGCTATCATTGACATCAGTGCTCTCGGTGGTCTCTCTGATCTCACTGAGGTCCTTGCTGTCTCCTCCGCTATTCTAAGCAGCCAGGCCCTTCTCCTCCCTGGAGGCCGAAGCCTGAGATTGGAAATGAATTACCCTTGGCCTCCACCTTGTTCTCGAGGGGTCCCAGCACCACGTGCCTGCCCTTCTCCTTCAGTTCCAGCTGCCTCCTCAGCTCATCTGTCATTTGGGTGAGGTCCTGCTTCATGGCATAAACGTCTTCTCCATCTGCATAGTATTTGGGTTCCACTTCACTGATCTGAAAGTTGAGGGTATTGGATTAGAGGTACAGGGTGGCCCAGTTACTCTTCCTGACATGCAGAGAGACTTATTTGGCATTGAAGTTCTCAATCATACCTCACGAGGCCTGATCCATCAGCTTCTGCGTCAGAACAAGGAGTCGGTGGGAACGTTTCACAGACAGTGATGTGATGTCTGTGGGGTACATCATCTGGGTCCTCTTCCATTTTGGCCAGGACATAGCCCACGATCTTCCCTCGCATTGCAGAGTCATGATGCTATTGGAGGGTCATGAGTTCCAGCGGGTCGTGAGTGCTCAGTCCTTGGCCACTGTGCACTAAAGCGATACCAATGCAGCCGGGAGGACTGTTTATGCATTTTTGACAATTTCCAATTTTCCTAGATTCATACTTCATACATTCCATGTTCCAGTTATTGATAGATGTTTACAGCTGTCCCTCCTTGTTTTGAGTTGTATCCCATCAGCAAATAAGGTCCCGAAAGCTTTATTCCATTCACATCATCACAGTCAACTCTATTTGAGGAAGCAGCTCTTCTCCAGTTACATTTTGAGTGCCTTCCAATCTAAGGGGCTCATCTTCCAGCACAATACCTGACAATAAGGAACTCTGGTAGCGTAGTGTGGTTATGAGTCGGGCTGCTAGTCTCAAGGTCAGCAGTTCAAAACTACCATCAAGTCCTTGGGAGAAAGATGAGGCTTTCTACTACTGTAAAGATTTACAGTCTTGGAAACCCTATACATGGTTGCTATGAGTCAAAGTGATTCTGCAGCATGTAACCACCACCACCATATCTTACCATATTCTGATGATCTTCATCATGTTTCAATATTAAATATTCTAATGCTCTCTGACAGTGTCCCACTGCTGTTCATAAGATTTTCAGTGACTAAATATTTGTAAGTAATCTGTCTCTCCTTCTTCTTAGCCTGTTTCATCTGGTGGCTCAGCTGAAACCTGTCCACCATGGGTGACCCTGCTAGGATTTAAAATACCAGTGGCAGAGCTTCCAGAATCATGGCAACATGCAAGTGACCACAGTACCACAAATTGACAGATGAGTGATGGATTTTGCCCATAGAATCCTTCTATTACAAGTCAAGGCTTGACGTTTTTTCCTCCAAATTTTTCAATTTGAAAAGTGCTGAGCAAATTCTTCCCTTTTGGTTTTCCGCTCAAGGTGTTTGCACATTTCACCACAATATTCTCTTTGTATTCTGGAGCTGTCTTTTGAAATTTTCTGTTTAGCTCATTTACCTTCTCATTTCTTTCATTTGCTTTTTCGCATCTCTACTCTCAAAAGCAAGTTTCATAGTCACTTCTGACATCCATTTTGGTCTTTCTTTCCACTCAGTAATGAAAACAATAAACCAAAAACTTCTCTTTGTAACAATATGAATGAATCTCGCATATGCCACATTGAGTGAAAGAAATAAAACACAAAGGTGTACATAATGTTGGATTCACTTACATGAAGTTGGTGAACAAGTAAAACTTGTCAATGGCAACAGAAGTCTGGATATTGGTTACCTCTAAAAGTGGGAGTATTCACTAGAATGAAGCAAAAAAGAACTTTCATAGGATACTGGAAATGTTCTGTGTCTTCATCCAAACCAAAACTAAAGCCAAAACAGTTGCTATTAAAGGACCTTGCACCTGATCAACAGAATGGCATTGCAATTACCCCAATTGATACTGAATGGGGTCCTCCTTGAGCTTCAGATCTCCTGGGAAGCTTGGATCTTTATTATACCTGGAGACCCTCCCACAATGAAATTCCAGGCTTCAGGAAAATCTCCCAGGTTTACTCTCAATAAACCTTCCTGCTGTTGAAGCCAAGACTCTCTCCTTCGTCTCTTTCTTTCTTTCCCTTACAGCTATTAAGTTAAAGACCTTTCTTTTTGAGTTTTTTTTTTTTCTTAAATGTTTTATTGTGAATTATGTGATAGTTTACATGAGAGAACATTAGTTTTATATTCATTCTATCATATATCATCTCATTGCCATGGTTACAATCCCCACCATGCAATCCTTCCCCCGTACCCCCCAGGTCTTCAGCCCACAGCCGCTCTCCCTCTCTGGATCTAAAGTCTCCAGCTGCTCCATCGCTCCATGTCATCATTTCTGGCTCCATTTCAGGCATCACTGCTTCTCTGGGTAGGGTTCTGCTCTCTGCTCTTCTCCCTTAATGGTCCTAGGGACCTCCGCTCCTAGACTGAAAAGTTAATCACTCCCCTCCTTGCTAGAAAACGTCTACCTTTACATTTCCGACCCTCACAATCAGTCCTGATAACAATTAGTCCATATTGAATCACAAGAGACCTGTCTGCATTTCATTGCATCAGCCCCGCCTAGTCAGATTGAATACTACTCACTGGAGATTCTACCTTCCTCTAGGCCCTCTGGATCTGGGTTCCCTCTTGAAAGCTTGTAAGCTAGTCACTTCTTGCCTTTGTAGCTCCCCACCCCCCATTTTGGGTTGCCAATGTCCAAGTTGCCCATCCCTGTCTACTCTGTGTGTGGAGGGGGTGGGAATGATTCTTTCTGTAAGAGCTTGTTCCCTCTTTTGAGCTACTGCTTCCATAGGTGTAGGTCAAGTTCATCAAATTGTATGAGAATACTTTTTTTTTCTCTTCTTTTTACTTCTGGTTGAGCTCTGATCATCCAGTCACTGAAGCCAGGATAAGTGGGTATTATCTGCAAGTGTGGGTGTTCTTATGCATATGCCCTCTCTTCTTATCAGCTGGATGCTTCACTCTCCACTCTAGTCCTCTGTGGCTATGTCACTGACTCTGGGCCCAAGAGTCCCCAGGTCTTGCCACACTGCTGGCCAACCAGGTCTTCACCCGGATTCATAGAAGTCTATTGAATGTTGTAGGGCTTAGCTCACCCCTTCATTGCTGTTTTTCCCTCATAGTATTCAGTTATTATCCTTTTGATTTCCTTTGGTTCTGTTGTGACATCTCCCATGTGGTTTCTAATGCAAGTTATTTGTGTCTTCTCCTTCTTTTCTTTTGTTAGGTTTGCAATGATCTGTCAATTTTGTTAATTCTTTCAAATAACCAGCTTCTTGTTGTCCTGTTGATTGTTTCTATAGTTTTTCTGTTTTCTATCTCATTCATTTCTGCTCTAATATTTATTATTTCTTTTCTTTTGGTGGCTGTGGGTTCCCTCTGTTGGTCTGTTTCTAACTGTTGTAGATGCTGTGCTAATGTGTTAAATTTGGTTCTTTCTTCTTTTTGGATGTGTGCATTTATTGCAATAAATTGTCCTCTCAGCACCGCTTTTGCCGTGTCCCAAAGATTTTGGTATGTTGTGTTTTCATTCTGATTTATTTCTAGGAACTTTGTTAATTCACATTTAATTTCTTGTACTACCCAGTCACTTTTCAGCAGGGTGTTATTCAGTTGCCATGTATTTGACTTGGTTTCCTTGGTCTTCCTATTGTTGATTTCTAATTTGATAGCATTGTGGTCTGAGAAAATGCTTTGTAATATTTTGATATTTGTAAATTTATGCAGATTTGTTTTGTTGCCTAAAACATGGTCTATTCTGGAGAATGTTCCATGGGCACTGAAAAAGAATGTGTATTGTGCTGTTGTTGGGTTTGGTGTTTTATAGGGTGTGATTGTAGGTTGGCTGTATGGTAGCAGTTGCTGACTCTTCTTGTGTAATATAGGGAGACAAAGAGTCCCCCAAAGGCAGAAGGGGGAGCATATAACAGCAAAACAATACCAGCAAAAAAAAAAAAAAAAACCAGCAACAACAAAAACAAGGCTGATACTGCAGTCTCTATTCACAGAAAAGAGAGAGGAGGGAGAGAAGAAGAAGAAGGAAGAAAATAAATAAATAGAAGAAAAAGAAAAAAAAATTTTTTTTTAATTAAAAAAAAAAAATCTGTAGCCTAATATGAGGTCTCTTTCCTGTGTTAAAAAACAGAACAAAAAGCAAACAAGAAAAGTTCAAGGCCTGCTCTTGGACCGAGTATCTGTCGGCTGTTTGGTTTTAAGTGGATATTGTCTCTTTAAATTTCGAGATCTATGCATATGTGTAGTAGAACCCTCCGAGGGTGGGGCTGGAGTATCTAATAGCTCAGGCACCCCTATAGTTACCAGAATGGAGGTACACAGACAGCAAGGGACCAACAAAAAGATACCAAAAAAAGAAAGAAAGAATAAAAGAATGTCCACACCTCTATCTCTGCGGCTCTGTCAGGCGTCTGTGGCTGCTCTGATCTTTTCCTCGCTTGGCCCCACACAAAATGGCGGCTCCTGGAGCAGCTGAGCGTTCTGAACCAGGAAGCAATGGATTTCTTGCTTCTGCCATAAATTCCCCAGCTGTAAGTCTTCCAACCTTCTAAATATTCCTTTATATGTGGTTCAGAGTACTGGGACCATTCCCTGAGTCTTCTTGGTCCTGTATTCTGTGTTGTTCTTGGCAGAGCTTGTTACTACACTTCCACCCGATCTGCCATCTTTTTCCGGAAGCCTCTTTTTGAGGTACTTTTGTGTGGGTTTGAATGCCTACCTTTTTAAGAATAGTCCAACATTTAACCGTTTGCACCACCCATCAAATCCTGTGTCCTCAGCAGGTGGTCTCTAATAAGTGTATTCAAAAAAATTAGTAGTCATCATTTTATTCTGAACCATGGCAACCACATGTGTTTCAAAGTATAAATGTGCTCCACAGTGTTGTCAGTGGCTGATTTTTCAATAGTAGATCAACAAGCCTTTCTTTATAGGTACCTTTGGGTGGGCTCACATCTCTATCCTTTTGGTTAGCAGCCAAATATGTTACTCATTTGCACAACACAAAGATAATTGTGTACACATATGTAAAATTTCATTAAGTTGCACACTTAAGGTAAACGTACTTTCTGCTCATTATCTATGCATGTGACAGACCTTGATTTTAAAAAGGAGAAGCAATCAGGTCACACTTCCCAAATTTCCTCAGTAAGGATAGCCTTGTGTGGGGTTAGCAGAATTAAAATGAATGCACTTTGTAGTTCCCTCGAGTAAAACCTTAACATGGCAGACTACCACAAATTCCAAGGGTAATTGAATTGACTCAATACTCTCTCATAATGAAATTCTGCAAGTTTGGATTTAGCTGAGAGCACAGAGAGACTCCAAAGGAGCTGTTAAGAAGGATGGTTGAATAAGCTGTTACATTCCTTTCTGAATGCATTTTTAATAAAATAGGCATTTGAATACCTATTTTTAAATTGAATAGATGAGTTAGGTAGGTCAACAGAGATCCATCATTGTCTAATGAACTATATCAAGGACTCTACAATGGGAAAGGATGAGAGGGGAAAAAATTTTTTTTGAAGATGCTCTGTGTTCATTTGCAGTCAAATTCAATAGCTTTCATGCAGAAACCCAGGGGAGTTTTTATTGAATTCAATCCTTGAATTGTTTCTGACTAACAGGCTCACTTCTATTTACTGCATTGCTTTCTATTAAAGGACAAGCCTGGAAAGTCAAATAATTTAGAGCTATTGATTTACTTGAGAAAGCCATGGTGGTGCAATAGTTAAGCACTTAGCTGCCAGCCAAAGGGTGAGTGGTTCAAACTCACCAGTTGCTCTGCAGGAGAAAGATGAGGCAGTTTGTTTCCATAAAGACTTACCAGCCTTGGAAACCCCATGGACCAATTTCTACTTTGTCTTAAAGGGTTACTTTCAGTTGGAATTGACCCAGTGGCAGTGTCTGAGTTTTACTTGAACAATCAATACTTCCTGAGCTAATTTTATCATTCTTTTTTAAAGTATACAAATCAAACTGAGTACTTTTTATTAGCTAGGTTAAAACTTTCCAGGAACAGAGAATTACTTAAATATGTACATCTAGATATATGGCAACTATAAAAATGTAATCATCCAGTTATGGTCCTATCATGGAAACAGCTTGAACCAGTGGCCTTCTCAAGTTGTAAGAAGATAAGAATAAGTTTCTGTTACAAACTCAGCACTTATCCATGGGACTAGATCTCACTAGAAGACATTGTGGCTTTATAGTGTAGTCAAAATATTTAACTAAAGTTTATCTTTTCCACCACTCATCTGTCAGTTTATCATTCTGTGGTGTGTCACTGTTTATGATAGGATAATATTCATATACCTAGAAGGAAGACCAGTTAATACACTATTATTCAGATTTATGCACCAACCACTAAAGCCAGTGATGATGAAACTGAAGAGCTAAACCAACTTGTTTAGTCTGAAACTGTTCAAACATGCACACAAGATATATTGATAATTACTGGTGATTGGAATGCAAAGGTTGGAAATACAGAGGAAGGTTCAGTTGTTGGAAAATATGGCCTTGGTGATAGAAACCATGCTGGAGATTGCATGATAGAATTTTGCAAGACCAATTACTTGTTCATTTCAAATACCCTTTTCAAACAATATAAAAGATAACTATATACATGGATGTCACAAGATAGAATAAACTGAAAACATCTGTGGAAAGAGTCAATGGAAAAGCTCCATACCAGCAGCCAAAACAAGGCCAGGGGCAGACTGTGGAACAGACCATTAATTACTCATATGCAAGTTCAGGCTGAAGCTGAAGAAAATGAAAGCAAGTCCATGAGAGTCAAAACATGACCTTGAACATATCCCACCTGAATTTAGAGATCATATGAAGAACAAATTTGATGCATTAGACACTAAAGACCAAAGACCAGAAGAGTTGTGGGATGGCATTAAGAGCTTCATACAGGAAGGAAGCAGAAGTTCATTAAGAAGATAAAGAAGTAGGAAAAGACCAAAATGGATGTCAGAAGGGACTCTGAAACTTCTTCTCCAGTGTAGAAATGCCAATGCAAATGGAAGAAATGAGGAGGGAAAAGAGCTGAGTAGAAATTTTTACCAGGCAGCTTGAGAAGACAAAGTCAAATATTACAATGAAATGTGCAAAGACCTGTAGTTAAATGTGCAAAGACCTGTAGTTAGAAAACCAAGAAGGAAGAACACACTCAACATTTCTCAAGCTGAGAGAACTAAAGAAAAACTTCAAGCCTCGACATGCAATGTTGAAAGATTCAATGTGCAAAATGCTGAATGATGCAGAAACCATCAAAAAGAAATGATACATGTTCAACCATTCATGAGGTAGCATATGATCAAGAGCCAATGATACAAAAGGAAGAAATCCAAGGTATATTGAAGATATTGGTAAAGAACAAGGCAATGGGAATTAATGGAATACAAATGGAAATCTTTCAACAAACTGATAAGCACTGGAGGTACTCACTCATCTATGCCAAAAAATTTGGAAGACAACTACCTAGCCACGTGACTGGAAGAGATCCATATCTGAACCCATTCCAAAGAGAGGTAACCCAATGGAATGTGGAAATGATTGGACCATATCATTAATATAACATGCAAGTAAAATTTTACTAAAGATAATTAAAAAATGACTGCAACCATACACTAACAGAGAAATTCCACAGATTCAAACTGGATTCAGAAGAAGGCATGGAACGAGGGATATCATTATTGATGTTCAATGGATCTTGGTTGAAAGCAGAGAATATCCGGAAGATGTTTGCCTGTGCTTTATTGACTACTCAAAGACTTTCAATTTTGTGGATCATGAAAAACTATGGAAAAACAACATTGTGGAGAATGAGTATTCTTGAACACATAATTGTGCTCATGAGGAACCTGTACATAGAACAAGTGGCAGTTATTTGAACAGAACAAGAGAACTCTGAATGGTTTAAAATTAAGGAAGGTGTACATCAAGGTTGTATTTTATCATCATACTTATTAAATATATATGCTGAGCAAATAATCTGAGAAACTGAATTATATGAAGAAAAATGTGGCATCAGGATAAGAGAAAGACTCATTGACAACCTGCAATATGCAGATGATACAAACTTGCTTGCTGAAAGCAAAGAGGACTTAAAATACTTACTGATGAAGATCAAGGACCACAACATTTGATATGGTTGCAGCTCAGTGTAGAGAAAACCAAAATCCTCACCACTAGACCAATAAACAACATCCATATAAATAGAGAAAAGATTGAAGTTGTCAAGGACTTCATTCTTCTTGGATCAACTATCAACACTCATGGAAGCAGCAGTCAAGAAATCAAATGATGTATTGCTTTAGGCTCATCTGCTGCACAAGACCTCTTTAAAATGTTCAAGAGCAAAGATGTCAGTTTCAGTACTATGGTACAACTGACTCAAGCCATGGTGTTTTCAATAACCTCATCTGAATGTGATAGTTGGACAGTGAATAAGGAAGAACAAAGAAGAATTGATGTATTTGAGTTACAGTATTAGAGGAGAATATTAAAAGTACCATGGACTGCAAAAAGAACAAACCAATCTGTGTTGTAAGAAGTACAGTCAGAATGCTTACTGGAAGCCAGGATGGCCAGACATTGTCTCTCATACTTCATAATACTATCAAGAGGGACCAGTCTCTAGAGAAGAATATTACATTTGGTAAAGTGGAGGGTCAGCGAAAAAGAGGAAATCGACAGGCACAGTGACAGCAACAATGGGCTCAATATAGTAAAGGTTATAAGGCTGGTGCCAAACCAGGTAGTGTTTTGTTTTGTTTTGTTTTGTTTTGTTTTGTTTTGTTTTGTTATGTACAGAGTTGCTCTGAGTCAGTACAGACTCGATGGCAATAACAACAACAACGAAAGTTTATCTTTTAACTCTGGTACAATCTTAAGTTAAATGGACTAGTCTCAAGATAAACTATCTTAACTGATCTAGGAAACGAGAAAGTAATAAAAAATCAAATTAATTAAAAATTGGATCAAACTTTTATTTATTCCAGAATCTACCCCTTATTACTAAAACCTAAAGTATTTTAAAAAGTGCCATCTCTGGTACCTTACTTTGAGGGAGTTATATAGATCTTTATCACAATGCCTTCATTTTCATTTGTTAAGGGAATTGTCTACTTTTACAACGGTGAGTCAAAAACTATCTGCATTGCAGTTATGTTAAAATGTCCACCCATATCCATGACAGATGACAACATTGAGTGTGCATATGAAATGATTCTGTTGAATGGACAAGTGACAGCAGATTAGTGACAAACCATTAGTAAATCAGCCATAGCTATATTTATGAAATCATCCATGGCAGACTTTGGTTTTGAAAAGTTTGTACAGATGGGTATAGGAACAACTCACAGAAGAGCATAAACAGAAGTGTTTGGACAACTGCAAACAAAAATTGGATCAATACTTGAAGGAAGGTGAAATTTCTTTTTAAAAAATCGTTACTGTTGATGAGCATGGATTCATCACTACAACCCTAAGAGTAAATAACAGAGTATGGAATGAAAACATTCTCAATTGTCAACCAAGAAAATAGTTAAAAAGTCAGCCATTACCTGGAACATCAGATGCTTACAGTTTTCTGGGGTTCTCAAAGACCAGTATTGGAACATTATCAGGGAAAATGTTGAACAATCAGCAGTGCTCATTAAAGTGAGGTGCTAACTGAAGAGCTGAGGTGTAAACTTTGAATTAAATGCAGAGCTGAAATGTAAACTTTGAATTAAATGCAGAGGACTGCTATCCAAGGGCATTGTGATCTTGCATGACAACACAAGTCCACACACCTCTGCCCACAGTGTTGACACTGAAAAAGACTTCCTTTTGAGAATTTAGTCCTGATCTTGCTCCATTGGATTTTCACCTGTTTTGGTCCCCTGAAAGCAGCCCTTTGATGATGAAGATTCACCTCCGATGAAGAAGTGAGTGAAGATAGCAGTGCATTTGTGGCTTGCAGCTCAGTCTAAAATGTTTTCTAATAAGGGAATATGAAAATCTGTTGACAGAAGGACAAAATGTGATGAAAAGCAAGGAGATTATGTTGAAAATGATATGCTTCTCTTTTCTAAAAATTAATTTAAATAAATTCTACATACAGAGTGCTGATAATTTTTGACTCACCCTTGTCCATAGTAACCAAACCCAGGATTTTTAAGGGTAGCGATATTTAGAGGTAACATTCAGAAGTCCTAGGAGGACATATACTGGGACCTTAAAAGCTGTTTCTAAAATACACAAAGGAATTTACATTAATTAGCCACTAAAGCTAGACCTGAAACAGAGTTTCTAATTCCCAGCCTAAAGCTTTCTCGATTAGCCACAGTGACCTTCTATCAAGTGTCTCCCCTAATGTCCTTGGAATGCTTTCCATATTTAAATACAAAGAAGTATTTGTGTTAAAATTGTATGTTAATTACTCATTGCTATACCTTGGCCACCCTCAGAAAAATAAATCGTCCCCAAGGAATTTAATCACTCGCGGAAGTAGCAGTCAAGAGATCAGACGACGTATTGCACTGGGCAAATCTGCTGCACAGGAACTTTTTAAAGTATTGAAGAGCAGAGATGTCAGCTTGAGGACTAGGGTGCGCCTGACCCAGGCCATTGTGTTTTCAATAGCCTCATATGGATGCGAAAGCTGGACAGTGAATAAAGAGGATCGTAGAAGAATTGATGCCTTTGAGTTGTGGTGTTGGAGGAGAATACTGAGGGTGCCATGGACTGCCAAAAGAACCAATAGATCTGTTTTGGAAGAAGTGCAGCAAGAGTGCTCCTTGGAGGCCAGGATGGCTAAGCTTCGTCTCTCCTACTTTGGACATGTAGTCCAGAGGAAACAATCGTTGGAGAAGGATGTCATGCTGGGTAGGGTGGAGGGTCAGAGAAAAAGAGGAAGACCTCCAACGAGATGGATCGGCCAGGTGGCATCATTGATGGACTCGGGGGTGGCAGCGGTGGTGAGGTTGGCCCAGGATCGAGCATTGTTTCGTTCTGCTGTGCATGGGGTCGCTATGAGTCGGTTCCGACTCAATGGCACCTGACAACAACAACAAGGAATTAAAGGGTTCCCTCCCCACCACACACAAACACAAAAATGGATGTTTGACCTTGGGCAACATTTAGAGTAGCTGTCGTGGTGTGCCACTAAGTCGATTTGACTCTTAGTGATCCTAAAGAACTAAGTAGAACTGTCTTATAGGGTTTTGAATGCTGTAATCTTTACTGAAACAAATCATCATATCTTTCTCGCATGTGTCAGCCGGGTTGGTTCAAACAACTAACCTTTTAGTTATCACCTGAGTATAACTGTACCAACAGGGCACCATACTACAAAAGAAAGAAGGAACCCCATTGTCCCTGAGGAAATAACTGTCATTGAGCCCACTGCCATTTGGCTGATGTTGACTCCCAGTGACCCAATAGAACAGAGTAAAACTATTCCTTCCTTAGAGTTGTTCCTTAGGACTCAGACCACCTCATCTTTCTCCCATGGAACAGGGGATGTGCTTGAACCTCCAATCTTGTAGTTGCAGTCCAGGGTTTAACCCACTACACCACTAGGGCCCTTTGTCTGCCATTGTTGTTGTTTCTGCTGTTGTATGCTGTTGAGTCAGTTCTGACTCATGGTGACCCTGCATAGGGTTTCCAACAGTGATTGGTGGGTTAGAACTGCCAACCTTGTGGTTAGAAGTACAGTGCTTCTACAGCTGCAGACCAGGGCTCTTAGCCGCCATTGTTATTGTTGTTGTTAAGTGCCATAGAGTTGACCCCAATGCACAGTGACCTTATATATGATTTCCAAGGAGCAGCTGGTAGAACAAATGCATTTGCAGCCCAGTTTTTATCCTACATAGCAACACCAGAACCCCATCATTTTTGTTGTTTTTGTTATGTGCCTTTGAATCAGTCTGGCTCATAGAAACCCTGTTCCCAACAGAACAAAGCACTGCTTAGTCCTGCACCATCTTCACAACTGTTGTCACATTTGAGCCCATTGCTGCTGCCACTGTGTGAGTCTATCTTATTGCTGGGAGGAGGGTGGTCTTCCTCTCTTTTGTTGACCCTCCACTTTACTAAGCATGATATTCTTCTCTAGGAACTGATCCTTCACAACAACATAACTAAAGTATGGGAGATGAAGTCTTACCATGCACAGTTCTAAGGAACATTATGACTGTACTTCTTCCAAGACAGATTTGACAGGGTCTCTATAAGTAGGAACTGGTTCCACAGCACTTAACAATAACAATTTATTCTGATCTACTTATGAATGTAACTCATGCAGAATCAATCATCCTATCAAAGTACAGGATTCCCTAAATCCATCCAGAGAAAAAATGGTGCATTGCCTTTCAGTCTATGTAGAGAGATTTCCAATGTGGTGCCATGGATATCAAGTCCCTTTTTCTTATAGTTCTTACTTTGCATTCCCTTAACTACAATCAAAATACAACTTCAGTAGTTTTATTAATGAACAACATAGTTGTCAACACATTTTTTTAAAATCTATATTCTTTCAAATTTCAAGGAGCTTTTTTAATGCTTTGTGGTCATAAAGTATTTAAAACAGACTGAATTCCAGCTCTTTGATACCTGAATATCAAAGGAAATACTGCCTATGAAGCTAAAAACACTTGTCCAGAACCAAAAGAAAACCTATATTTCTAGCAACTGTCTTATTTGGTTGATGTACAATATGTGCTGTGGTTTATAATTTTTAAGACATGTGACCTGGGACACATTAGATATTACAGAGAAAGTGAGTTGATGATTTACAAGACTTCATATCAGGTATGTTGACCTTCTCAATAAGAAAGGTTGGTGGTCTTAACAGCATTGAAAAACACAGCCCTAGGGAGTCAATTTAATGTAGAATAAACTCTTTAAACCAGCAAGATGGCAATATCAGCTGCTCCATCTGCAGATTATGCTGCAGCTGTAAAAAGCACTTTTTAAAATAAAAAATGCATAGCCTTTATTTTTGCAAACATATGTTCCCCTACCAAAATCAGTTTCTCCTACATAAGCACCCTTGAATTATTAGAATTTGGGGTGTACAAAAAAAAAAAAAAAAAGATGAAGGGAAAAAAGCCTTCCTCCACAAAAAACTAAAGACTTTGGCAGTGATTTACTTAGTGTTTGTCTAAAAATTAATCGTGGGTCACAAACAAAAATGTACCTCTGTGCTCTTTGTTCTGTTTGCACATTGCAGTCTGATCTTCAGTACAAACAATGTTAGTCTATGGACAACCTAACTGGACTTAGTACTAAGTGTTGCTTCATGGTAACACCCTCACTTTGAAGCTGATCTTTTGAGAATTGTATATCTCATTTAAGGAGCTCTGGTAGCATAGTTGTTATGAATTGGGCTGCTAACCTCAAGATCGGTAGTTCAAACTACCAGCCATTCCGTGGGAGAAAGATGAGGTTTTCTGCTCCCGTAAAGATTTACAGCCTCAGAAACCCTGTGCAAGGTCACTATGAGTCTGAACCGACTCCATGGTACTTAACAACAACATATCTCATTTAATAACCAGAGTCATATATATATCAAGGGAACTCCAAAAAACAGTCCATGTAACATATCTCAAGCACACTAAGTAATGATAGAAAAATCGTTAGAATATTCTTCCTTGTTAGTATATATTTTCTGGGAAATTTTTGACCTCTCTACCACTGGAATTTAAAAAACAACTAAATGGCTTACAACTTCTTCAATCTTTGACTCTGATTTTTTTTTCTGCTTCTTATTCTTGTTAATGGAAAATATTCAGAAAAAAAAATAAAATAAAGCATGATACATTCCTATAGAAAATTCAAGGTTAGAACCAAAAATGTTTATGAATCCTGTTGTGGCACTATAAGATAAACACTGAACTACTAACCACAAGATTGGTGGTTCAAACCCACCAGCCGATCCTTGGAAACCCTATACAGGGTCACTATAAGTTGAAACTGACTCGATGGCACTTAATAACAACAACAGCAAATTCTGCCCAACAGTTGAGTGAGGTAGAATCTATATATGACAATAAAACATTGGGATACAAAGTGAAAAACTGCAATTGTTTGGTTGGATCTTAATTAATTGTTTTGATGATAAAACAAATCTTACCTTACTTTTCCTTCAAAACTTTTCTTTTATTTGAAAATTCCTGTGTATGTCCCTTACCCTATCACTTATACTGTATATAATGGAGTCCTGGTGTGGCGCTGTGGGTTATTGCATTGGACTGCAATGTTGATTTGAAACGCATGGTGGCAGTTCAAGTTCACCAGCCACTCCTTAGAAATCCTATGCAGGTTTGCTATGGGTCAGAACTGACTTGATGGCACTTAACAATAATAATGTATGTCCTTGGCCTATTTTACATGGTGAGGTCATTATGTTCATGACCATTTGTTAGTGATTGCTTCATTCTCAAAACCTGGCATACTACCTGAAAATTAGTGTACATTCAATAAACATACTTTGGATTGAACTAACTCTGTACACATGCATGTTTTGTAAGTATTAAGAGGCTGCAGCTATCACACTGGTATTCACCACAAAGTTTCTGAAAGCCAGGTATTCTTTTGAAAATACACAATAAGCCAACAACGTTTAATCGACATTGTTTCATTTTATGTGTCTTTATTGAGCAGCTAGGATTTGAAGCCTCACTAAAGATCATGTGGAAGATAAAAGTAACCTTAAAATGTAGCCCTTGACTTCAATAAGCCTTTATTCAGAATAGGAATATATGTGGTGTGGTGCTATTGGATAAGTACTGGACTGCAAAGTCAGTTTACACTGTAAGCTTGGCAGTTCAAACTCACGAGCCACTCCTCAGAAACCCTATACAGGGTCGCCATGAGCTGGAACCAAGTCTAAGGCACTTAACCACAACAACAACCTTATATAAGGTAAATTATCCAAAAGCCTTATGAACACAAGGTAATGTATAAATAACTGCTGAGTGATATAGATAATAACCACCAAGAAGCACAATGAAAGGAGACATAGCTTTAAGTTGAATACTGAATGACCAGAAAAAGGCTATGTAGCAAGTAGGATTTCAACTGGCCTAAAGAAGGGACGGTGGAGGCTTTCATATAGTCTTTTCCTGATTTGGAACAAGAGGGAAGGATAAAGGAATGAGGCTTAGAAGCTGTCAGCAGTTTAAAATTTTTGAAAATGACAATATTGTATGAAAACATTATTATAAAAGGTTTACACACACAAAGAGATATTCTTTGATGATTATCATGGATGAGAGGAAAGTAGAGAGAAAATCACTAGCTGATAGTTGTTGTTAAGTGCTGTTGAGTCAGTTCCGCCTCACCACAACCCTATATAGGGTTTCCAAGGAGCAGTTGATGAGTTTGAGCTCCCAACTTTGTGGTTCAAACTGGCCTTTCAGTCGACTGCTTATACTACACTGCCACACCAGGACTCCAACTAATAGCGTTGTCGTTGTTGTTAAATGCCATCGAGTAGGTTCCAACCCATAGTGACCCTGTATAGGATTTTCAAGGAGCAGCAGGTGAGCTTGAACCACCAACCTTGAGATTCAAACTGACATTGCAGTCCAGCGCATTAACCCACAGTTGACAGGCATTGATTTGGGTGATGAGAGAGGTAATATGTAATAAAGGGAAGACCAACACAGTATAATTAAGACAATGGAAGACACTGAAACCGGTATAAGAATTATAGACAACAAAGGTAAATACCATAGTATTTACATATACAACCCTGCAATGTCAATAACAAATGAACACACACAAAAATCAAAGACTTAAGGAAATATTAATCCAAAGGATTAACAGACCATATAAATCACACCTATTACTACCTAGAGACCAGAAGAACCAGATGGTGCTTGGCTATTACTATCATACCCTCTAATTGCCCCAAAACAAAGCTCAGAAGACAGGAAGTGGCAGGAAAGAAGAACAATCAGAAATTGGAGAACTCGGGAGGGAAAGCAGGAAGAGTGTTGTTACAAGAGAATGGCAACTAATGTTATGAAACAAAATGTGTATAAATTGTTGACTTGAACACTAATTTGCTCCATATGCTGTCACCATCAACAACAAAAAAATGCAGTCAGATTCTTCATTAAAATTCACCCCTTGCTGTTTAATCAATGGTGGAAATGTGTTATGTCTCATTTAATTGATTGGGACTGGTTTAAGTAAGCCATATGGCACAATATGGATTCCTGAGGTGGCACTGTACCACACTGAACCACAAGGTCAGTTTGAACCTCAAGGTCGGCAGTTCAAACTCGCCAGCCACTCCTCAGAAACCCTAAACAGGGTTGCTATGAATTACAATCTACGTGACAGCAGGTAACAAAACCAACAATGGTACTATAGAAAACTTGCTGCCTGAGGTTGGTAAGGGAGGTGAAAGTTTTAATGAATGCCTTTTGTAAGAGTCCAGTGTTGTGTATTTTAAGAAGTGAAATTAGTGCCTTGTTTTCTATTGCTGTTATAACAAATTACCACAAATTTAGTGGCTTACATCAACACAAATATTTTATCTTACAATTCTGAAGGTCAGAAGTCCAACATCCACCTCAATGAACTTAACTGGTTCTTGCATATGAGAATTGATGGTTTGTTCACAGTCTGCCCCTGGCCTTGTTTGGGCTCACCATCTCTTTCCACAGATGTAGTCAATTTGGTTTCCATGCATGCCATCTGATGAGTTCCATGTATATGGTGGTGGTGGTGATGTGCTGTGGAATTGGTTCTGACTCATAGCAACCTTGTACAGGGTTTCCGAGGCTGTAAATCTTTACGGGAGCAGAAAGTCTCATCTTTCTCCTGCGGAACAGCTGGTAGTTTTGAACTGCTGACCTTGCAGTTCACAGCCCAATTTGTAACCATTATGCTACATAATTGTTTCAAAAGCAACTATGTTGTTTTAAAAAAGATATTTGCAATGAATAAGTCATTCTATCATTCGATCTCCAGCAACATTTCTAACACAAAGTCCATAATTTCTTATCACTTATTCTTCCTCTTTTTTCCAACTTTTTCATTCTAATCATCAGTACTTATGAATACATCATATTTATATATTTGATTAATTATAGACTGAAGAAGTTGGTAGAATTCTTCAATTTCATCATCACTGGATTTAGTGATTGGTATGCAAATTTTAATAATAATGGTAATAACTTGTCTTTTTTGTAGGTATATAGACGTTTTCCTATAACAGCACTGCACTTCAAGATAGATCTTGAAACATTCTTTTTTATTATGAATGTGATGCCATTCCTATTCAATTTGTCATTCTTGACAAAGTAAAGCACATGATTGTCAGACATAAAATGGCCAATACCAGTCCATTTCAGATCATTAATGCCTAGGATATTGATGTCTATGCATTCCATTTCACTTTTGAGAACTTCTAATTTTCCTAGATTCAAACTTCATACATTCCATGTTCCAATTACTAATGCATGTTTACAGCTGTTTCTCCTCATTTTGATTTGTGCCCCATCAGCAAATGAAGGTCCCCAAAGCTTTACTCCATTGGCTTCATCACAGTCAGGTCTACTTTTAGGAGACAGCTCTTCCCCAGTCATAGTTTGAGTACCTTCCAACATGAGGGGCTCATTAAGTGGCACCATATTTGACACTATTCTGGTGCACTTCATCATGTTTTCATCTTCTGGTAGTCTGACAATGATTGCTGCTATTCATAAGGTTTTTTAAGTGACTAAACATTAAGAAGTAGTCTGCCTTTCTTTCTTCCTAGTTTATCTTAGCCTGGAAGCTCAGCTGAAACCTGTCCACCATGGGTACCCTTCTGGTATTTAAAATGCCAGTGGCATAGCTTCCAGCAACACACAAGTCCCCACAATATGACAAGTTTACAAGCAAGTGGTAAAGGTCCTAAAAGATGTGTCAAATGATTCTCCTGGGAGGACAGTGTTAGTAATGTAATGTCATTCTTCTTCCTGTAGAAAGTTGGATTCTGTTGAAATCTTGCCTACAAGCATTGTGAGCAATGCAAGCCTTTTGATATACCCAATGGGTAACCAGGTAAGGGGATATCATTCCCTTCAAAAATGAAGGCAACTTCCGGTTTTGGAGGCAGCAGAGCAGAGTCATGTAGGACAGGCTCTGTAGGGGAAAGGCTGTAAACCCAGAAAAGCTGCTTTAATGGAATAGCATCAGAGCTCTGGATCTAGCAAAAGGTGCAGGGCATCAGTTTCCCGCACCCACTGATGGAAAAATCATGGGATAAAGGAAAATATTATGGTTTAGGAATCGGTTGAATCACGGGAAATTCCTCAACATAATCAAGAGCATATCTATAAAACCAAAGCTACATCACTCTCAATGGAGAGAAACTGAAAGCCTTCCCTCTTCAATCTGCAAATGGAAACCAGACAAGGATGTCCTCTGTCACCACTCCTATTCAATATTGTTTTGGAAGTCTTAACCAGAGCTATACAGCACAATAGGGAAATTAAAGGCATCCAAATTGTCCAAGAGGAAAGAAAACTCTCCCTATTTTCAGATGATATGATCCTATACATAGAAAACCCCAAAGACTCATTAAAAAAAAAAAAACTAAAAAAAAACTACTAGACTTCATTGGAAGATTCAGCAATGTGACAGGGTATATGATCAACATACAAAAATCAGTTGGATTCCTCTATAGTAACAATGGCAGTGCTGAAAAAGACATTAGGAAAGAAATACCATTTACATTAGCCACCCAAAGGATGAAGTATTTAGGAAAAAACATAACCAGAGAAACAAAGGATTTATACAAAGAAAATTACAAAACACTACTATAAGAAACCAAAAGAGACTTAAAAAACTGGAAAAACATATCATGTTCCTGGATAGGAGGACTTAATATTGTAAAAATATCAATACTACCCAAAGCAATCTACACATTTAATGCAATCCCAATCCAGATACCAACAACATTCTTCAAAGAAATGGAAAAGACAATTACAAACTTTATATGGAAAGAAAAGAGACCCAGGATAAGCAAAGCACTGCTTAAGCAGAAGAACAAGGTTGGAAGCCTCTCACTCCCTGATTTCAAAATCTACTACATGGCTACAGTGGTCAAAACAGCCTGGTACTGGTACAATGAAATATACATTGATCAATGGAACAGAATGGAAATCCAGAAATTAACCCATCCACATACAGCCAACTGATTTTCAACAAAATGCCTAGGTATATCGTATGGGGCAGAGTTAGTCTCTTCAACAGATGGTGCTGGCAGAACTGGAAAGTAATATGCAAAAGATTGAAGCAAGACCTTTATTTCAAGCCCTATACAAAAATGAAATCAGCATGGATAAAAGACCTAAATGTGAATTCCAAAATTATGAAGGTCATCAATGACCAATAGGGACAAAAATGAGGGCTTTAATTCAGGGCATACACAGACTACCAAACACTTTGAAAACTACACAAAAAAGTAGACAAAATAGATTAATTGGACATACTAAAAATTAAAAACTTATGTGCATCAAAAAACTTCACCAAAAGAGTAAAAAGGGAACCCATAGACTGGGGAAAATCTTTTGCTATGACACATCAGACAATGGACTAATTTCTAAAATACATAGGAAACTAAAACACCTCTACAAGAAAAAGACAAATAACCCAACTAAAAAATGGGCACAGGACATGAACAGACACTTCACCAAAGATGAGATCCAGGCAGCCAAGAAACATATCAAGAAATGTTCACAATCACTAGCCATTGTTGTTGTTAAGTGGCATCGAGTCAATTCCAACCCATAGTGACACTGTATAGGGTTTCAAAGGAGCAGCTGGTGAGCCTGAACCACCGCCCCTGCAGTTCAAATGACTTTGCAGTCTGACGCATTAGCCCACAGAGCCACACCAGGACATTAGCCCACAGCATCACACCAGGACACTAGCCATTAGAGAGATGCAAATTAAAACAACTGTGAGATATCATCTCATACCAGCAATACATCAAAGATCAAAAAAGTAGAGGACAATAAATGCTGGAGAGGATGTGGAGAGACTGGGACCCTTCTACATTGTTGGTGGGATTGCAAAATGGTCCAACCACTCTAGAAAACATTATGGCGTTTCCTCAGAAGGTTGGGAATAGAAATACCTTATGATCCAACAATTCCTCTACTTGATTTTCACCCACAAGAAATATAAGCCATAACATGAGTAAATATATGCACACCAATGTTCATAGCAGCACTATTTACAATAGCAAAAAGATGGACACAGCCTAAATGTCAATCAGTTGAAGAACGGATAAACAAACTACATACACACACACAATGGAATACTATGCTACCTTGAAGAACAACAAGGAAGCTGCAAGCCACCACATAACATGGATGAACCTTGAGGACATTTTGCTGAGTGAAATTAGTCAGTCACAAAAGGAGAAATACTGCATAGGACCATTATTGTAAAAGACTAAGAAAAT
>NW_006408595.1:5542594-5583540 GCF_000296735.1 Chrysochloris asiatica
ATATATATAATTTGTTGATCATTGGTATGTATGGGATGAAAGGAGGGGACAGAGGGAGGGGAAGATAGAGCACAGGGTAAGGAATAGACACAGGATAGTTTGGGTGCTGGTGGGCAGGGGGGCGGGAATGGAAGAAGAAGCAGATGGGAGAACAGTTAGAGAGGTTTGCATGTGCTAAGTGGGACAGAGATAAATTATGATGTACACACAACCTTGGAACAACAGGGCTCCAGGATACAGGGATTGAGGCATGGTTTGAATGGATAAAAAAGGGGAATAATATTAAGATGTTTGGCTGTCCTTTGAATCTTGGTTTCCTTTGCCTACCATTGTAAAATAGACATTGAGGTGGGGAGACAGAAATAGCCAGAAACATCACAATAGAAAGCTTGTAAGTCTGCCTTCAGCCTATAACTGATTGGAATACCTTAAAGGGGGCTAGAAGTTGCCCAGTGAATGAGGCTTCCTGTGGAGCCTTTGCATTGCATAAGACCATAGGTGGAATCCAGAATCCCATCTAGAATCATCTGAGGTGGGAAATTTCCACTTGAAAGAACAAGTAGACCAGCCTGGAGCAGATAGAAGAACAAAAGATACTTCAGGAATGAAAGACCGGCAGGAAAAATAAGAAACAATAACGGCAGTCTGATTGATTACTACAAGAACAAGTACGCTGTTCGCCCGGGAGCCATGAAGGCAAGTGGTCAGGTCCCCTCAGAGAAAACTCCCTTCCAAGACTAAGACTCAAGGGGAATACATGAGCAGGAATGTAGTCTGGCTGGTGAACACGTTGGTCACCGATAAGGGGAAGAGGTAGAAAAATAGCAATGAAGTTGGGAGCTAAGTTTGACCAAATTCAGTAGACTCCTGTGAACCCGGGTGGAGACCTGGATGGCCAGCAGTACAGCAAGACCTAGGGACTTCTGAGCCCAGAGTCAGCAACACAGCCACAGAGGACTAGAGTGGAGAGTGAAGCTTCTAGCTCATATGAAGTGAAGGGAGATGCACAAGAACACCCATACTTGCAGATAGTACCCACTTGACCTGGCTTCAATGGCTGGATGATCAGAACTCAACTAGAAGAAGAAAGAAGAGAGAGATAAAAAAAAGAGTAACCTGCTACAATTTGATGAACTTTACCTATACTTAGGGATATTGGTTGGTTGGTTGGTTATGTGCCATGGAGTAGGTTCTGACTCATAGTGACCCCTGTACAGGGTTTCTGAGGCTGTAAATCTTTACAGGAGCAGAAAGTCTCATCTTTCTCATACGGAACAGCTGGTAGTTTCCAATAGCTGACCTTAAGGTTTGCAGCCTGATTCATAACCACTACGCTACCAGAGCTCCTTACATATGGATGTAGTAGCTCAATAAAGGGAACAAATCTTTACAGCGAGGATCACCCCCACCCCTCTGTACACAGGGTTGACAGGGATGGGCAAAACTTAGACACTGGCTACCCAAAATGAGGGGAAGGGGTTATAAAGGCAAGAAGTGACTGGCTTACAAGCTTTCATGAGGGAGCATAGTTCCAGATGGGGCAGGGGTAGGTAGAATCTCCACAGAGTATTTTCCAATCTCTTGGGACCAGGCTGGTTAAAGGAAATGGGGATAAGATTCCTGTAGGACAATAGTGAATAATTGCCATCAAGAATGACTGTGAGGGTCAGAAATGTAGAAGTTGATGTTTTTTGACAAAAGGAGGGTAGTGATTGATTTCTCAGCCCAGGAGTAGAGATCCCTGGGACCAGCAAGTGAGAAGAGTGGAGTGCAAGATCCTACCCACAGAGGCAATGATGCCAGGGATGGAGACAGAAACGAAGATGTGGTCAGATGGAGCGGCTGGCGACACTGGACTCAGGGAGGGAATACGACTGTGCTCACAGCCAAGGGGTGGGCCTGTGGGGTGTACCCTTTGGTTATTTGATGATGCATGGAAGGAATTGTAAATATTGCAATGAAACAAATACGATAGGATGAATGTAAAACTGAAGCTCTCCCATGTAAACCCACATAATTCACAATAAAAACTTCCAAAAAAAAAAAAAAAAAATGAAGGCAATGTATATTGGGGAGGGCAATACCCAAGGAGGGGGAGAGGTGGAAGAACAAGGTAGACAGGGGAACACTGAGAAAAGTTAGCATGGGCTAAGTGGGACAGAGGTCAATAGTGATGCATGCTCAACCTTGCAACAACAATGCTCTGTGATACAGGGATCGAGGCATACCCTGAAGAGGGAAAATAATATTAACATGCTTAACTGTCTTATGAATATTGGTTTCCCTTGCCTACTATTGTAAAATAGTCACTTGAGAGAAAGGAATGTCTGGAAACATGATTACAGAAAGCTTGTAAGCCCATCTTCAGCCCATAACTGATTGGAATATCTAAAAGGGGTTCTACAATTTGTTCAGTGAAATAGCCTTCTTGAAGAACTTTTGCAGTGTATAGTACCTTATGTGAAATCCTGAGCCCCATCCAGAACCTTCTGAGGTGGGACATTCCCACCAGAAAGAACAAGCAGACCAGCCTGGAACAGCTAGAGCAACAGAAGGTACACCTTCAAAGAAAGATCATCAGGAAAAATCCAAAACAAAAATGGCAGTATGACTGGCTACTAGAAGAATAAGCAGGCTGTTCACCAGTAAATCTTCAAGGCAAGCAATCAAATCCCCTCAGAACATATCTCCCTCTAATACTGAAACTCAAAGGGAAACATGAGCAGGCATGTAAGTTTGCTGGTTGCCACATTGGTCCACTGCTGATGAAAGAGGGGGAAAGGCAGCAATGAAGAAATGGGCTGAGTTCAACCATGGTCCATTGACTCCTGCTGACCTGGAGATTAGAGAGAGAAGAGAAACGGCTGCTGGTCAAATGTGTGGTGAGACCTGGGGACACCTAAGCCCATGGACAAGGACATAGCCACAGAAAGCTAGAGCTAAGAGTGAAGCATACAGCTGATATGAAATGAAGGGAGAGGCACAAGAACACCCAAACTTGCAGATAGTAAGTACCATTTGACCTAACCTACATGGCTTAATAATCAGAACTCAACTAGAGGAAGATATATATGTGTGTGTGTGTGTTTTGTTAAAGGAAGCAAGGGTAAATTGCTACAATTTGATGAACTTGACCTATATTCATGGATGTAGTAATTCTAAATACCAACTGAGAGGGAAGGAATCTTCATATCAAGTATCACTGCTATCCCCTCTGTACACTGGGTATAGAGGGACGGGTAACATAGACATTAGCTACCTAAAATGAGGGGGTGATAAAGGCACGAAGTGACTGGATTACAAGGTTTCAAGAGGGAGTTTAATTAAAGAGCGTGTGGGGGAAGAAAAAGTACCCACTGAATAGTTGTCATTTTGTCTAGATAGGTCTGGCTAAAAGAGATGGGGATAAGATTTTTATGATTCAATAGCGAGTAATTTTTACCATAACTAATTGCGACTGTCACAATAATAAAGGTAGAAGTTTTGTAACTAAAATGGGGGAGCAGTTAATCTGACAGTCCAGACACAGAGGACTCTAGGATGATCAAGGGAGAAGAGAACAAGCAGAATGTGGGACTTTATCCAGAGAAGCAGCAACACCAGAGTTGGAGGCAGAGATGGAGACATGAAGAGGAGGAGCTGCTGAGGACTCTAGATTCATGGGAAGAGAGGAACTAAGAAATGATGTCCATGATGCCTCATCATGGACTTGCAGAGTGTCCCCTTTGGTGGTAGAAATTATTATATATGCCTGAGTGTTTTTTTTAAAAAAAAGAGCTAAAGTGACTAGAGAGAAATACAGTTAACTGATGGTACATGGAGGGGAATGTAATCATTGTGATAAAACAAGTTGTATAATTTGTTGACTGTAAAATTGATGATCTGCCCTGTAAATTTTCACTCAATCCACAATAAAAACTTAAAGAAAAAAAAAGTGTTTGGTGGAAGATTGAGTCCCCACTGAAAAGTTTTTATCTTGTCTAGATGGGTCTGGTTAAAAGAAATGGGGATAAGATCCTTATGATTCAGTCGTGAGTAATCGTTATCATAACTAATTGTGACTGTCACAATTGTAAAGGTAGAAGTTTTGTAATAAAAATGGGGCAATAGTTAATCTTATAGTCTAGACACAGAGGACCCTAGGACCATCAAGGGAGAAGAACACAAGCGGAACACAGAGCCTTATCCAGAGACACAGCGACACCAGAGATAGAGGCAGAGATGGAGACATGGAAAGAGGGAGCAGCTTAGGACTCTAGATTCATGGAAAGAGAGGGACTGAGAGCTGGTGGCCAGGAGGCAGACTTGAAGAATGTCCCCTTTGGTGGTGTAAATTATTATATATGCATGATTTTTCAAAAAGAGAGAGAGAGCTAAAATGAATAGAGAGAAATACTGTTAACATGGAGGAGATAATAACCATTGTAATGAAACAAAGTATATGATTTGTTGAATGTAAAACTGATGATCTGCCCTGTAAATTTTCACTCAATTCATAACAAAAGTAAAAAAAAAAAAAAAAAAATGAAGGCAAACTGTGGCTGAAAGTCTGTAGAAGTGAATATTAATCAAATCTACAATAGCAAAATATTTTCCAGTTGCTGATTGTAAGTAGAAAGTAATTTCCATATTGTTGGATCTAAGGGACATTAATTAGAGGCACCATTACATTGTAATTGTGTGCAACAGAATCAGTTTTGACTCACAGAGACCCTGTATAGGATTTTTGAAGAGCAGCTAATGGGTTGAAACCACTGACCTTGTGGTTGGAAGTCAGTGCTTATCTTAAAGTACCACAGCAGGACTTCATTCTTGTTGTTGTGCCATCAAGTCGGTTCCGATCCATAGCTACCCTGTATAGGGTTTCCGAGGAGCGATTGGTGAGCTTGAACTGCCGACCTTGCAGTTCAAACGGCTTTGCAGTCTGGTGCATAAACCCACAGCACCACACCAGGACTCCTGGACTTCATTAGGGATGCAGTAATCCACTGTTAGGAGCCATTCATTTTTATCAGACTTCAGCCTGGCCAAAATGGGCTATTCAAGGGGAAGACAAGAATAAAAACAATGACTTCTTCCTCCAATGAGACTTGTATGGAAGCTCTTACACTCTTGTTTTAACTTATAATGAGTCTTATAACTATTTAAGACAGGGAGATAGTGAAAGAAGAAATTGAGGAAGAAGGAGAGAAGGTCCATGAAAGAAAGGACAGACAAGAGAAGCTTGGAGTTTGACAGTTATCAGTGAACAAACATTGAAAATGGAATAGAACACTTAATTACCATGTTTAAGATCCATGATAAGTTAACTGATTTTAAAACTGCTTCTTGGTTTTATTCAGTAATCAGTGAAATCTTATTTCCTTTGAAACACAAATGTCTAAAGGATATACTCTTTGATTCCCTGAATCTTCAGAAACTTTCCTGTTGCCAGAAACAAAGTTTCAAACTACACATGCACAAAATACATATGGTTAGATAAAATATTAATGCTTTGTCAAAAGTCTTTGCTAAAATCACAAGAAATAAAAATTGGCTCTGCATTTTTTTTCCTAGTCAAAAATGAATACATTATTTTTGTTTTGAAAGAAAAATTAGGAACTCCTGTCTTTCGTGACTCAGAATCTGAATCAAGAAAAGGGTACAAAAACTTTCCTATAAATAAGCATTTTGTTGTCATTATAGCAGTTAGTCTGAAGAAGAAAAAAAAACCTAATGTTCCAAATCAAGTAGATGAAAGAAAAGACAGAAAGTGAGTCTGCAAAGGACACAACCATGTTTTTGTTTGATCACTGAGCCAGATGGTTTCCGGTATAATTTATTTTTATTCCAGGCTACTTAAAAGATTTCTTCACAATCAATGGGCCAAATAATCTAGTCAATTTAATTTAGTTATTAATACAGGCAAAACAATGGATTGACTATGTGTTCGATCCAGTTGTGCTATGGGATATATTTCAGCCAGAGAGACATAGCTATAAATTTTCTTTGAGAGAATATCTGGGTGGTAAAAGAAATGGCTGTGTTAGCTAATAAATGTGGCTTTTCAAACCTGCTAATGCTCGCAGATGATTTATCACTGTTTGAAAGCTTTGGGCTATTTTACAAAGGAAAATGCATTATCCCTTGAAGTTGTGCAAAAAAATTTTTTTTCAAAGTCACATTTATAAAACCCAATTCCACCTGAAACTGGAAAACCAAAGTATTCCGGTCAATCAATACCTAATGGCCTTCACCAACAAGGAAACTTGAAGAATCTTCAGCTCTTCTCATTTCAAAAGGTGAGTGCTCACGTATCACATCTCTCCAGATGCTGACTTCACATATGTCTCTCAGAAAGGCGTCTAACCAGTGGCAGGTATTTGAATGGTGTTCCACAGAAATCTTCTCAGAGGTGGTATCTGGAGTATTCACTTCTATCTGATGAGAGAAAGATAAAAAAAAAAAAAAAAAACTATCCCTAGGAGACCAGAGACTTCGGAAGGCACTATTTTGAGAGCTTTTATAATGCAGCCTGTGTGGTTTGCAGAGATAATGCGTCTCTAATCATACATAGTCCTGCCAAGTTCAAACCAGGCCTAGTGAAGCAAGACAGTCACTGCAGTCAGATAATCCGCTAAAGGCAAAGGAATGTAAATAAATCCCTTATGTTACACTTTAAAAACCTTGAGCTTTTTAAATGAGACGGACAGTACACACATGTATCCATATTTCTGTACTTATATGTCTGTATATAGCAGGATATTTGGTATCAGCATCAGAAGAAATGTCAGCACCTTAAAATGAAACAGTCCCTAATATTAAAAGTTTATTTCTATTTCAAAGTTTATACCTAGTATTTGTTTTTATAAATACATACATATTTATAAATAAAAACTAACAAATAAATACATAGCCATAGGTATGTATAATCCATCATATCAAAATAAGCTTGGCCTTCTGAATTTTATAAAGACAATACTACTTTAAGCTGAAAAAAAAAAAGATTTGAAATACAGAGAGCAGATTCAAGCAGGTAAGTTTTCATAAGTGTTTCCCCAGCAAATCCAAAGCTACAAATAATCTTTTTGGTCACTAACAAATAATAATTGAGCACCTACTACATGAAAAGTGTAAGGCTGGCCTCCATTGGAATATTCAAATGAAACAATATAAAATATACATGGAGGATAAAACTAAGTCCAAATTAGAAAATTCAAGCCATGTAGTTTTATAATTCTTTATTAGATGCATTATTTTTTATCAGTTTAAACTTAGGGTATTTATTCTATTCTATGGGTTAAAACTGCATACTATTGTTATTTATTTTGTTGTGACAATTGTTTCAGCTTTAACCATTAGGTTCCCCTTCAGGCTGGTCTTCCCCTGTCTTTTTTTTTTTTTTTTTTTGAGAACTTCTGTATTTTCCAGTAACCACAAGATGCTCAGGTCCATTTTGTACTTTTCATGCCAACGTCCATTAATGAAGCACTTCTCTAAGGAGTCCTGCTTTGAGAAACTCAGCTCTGGAACTAGATGTCACTGTCCAGTCCTGCACCATCCACAATTGTTGTCACACTCAAGCAATGGATTCAATCGTAACAATTGTGAGAAGTGGGCCAGGACATGGAAGTGCTTCACAGTGATGTGTGTAGGGTTGCTATGAGTCAAAACCGATTTGAGGACACCTAACAACAGGAGTCCTGCGTGGTGCTGTAGGATAAAACACTGAACCACAAGGTCAGTTTGAACAGCAAGATCGGTAGTTCAAACTCATCAGCCACTGCTCGGAAACCCTTATATAGGGTCAGTATGAGTCCGCACTGACTTGACGGGACATAACAAAATGATAGTAATATAGTAGACATGATTTTTTACGAGACAGTACAATTTGACAGGCAAATGTTATATCATCAGAGGAAACACAAGCACCTGAAAATGAAGCAATCTCTAAGTAATGACCATTCACTAAAAGTTCATTGATATTTCATGGCTCTTTACTATTTTTACCCCAGATAAATTAATCAGAAAATATTGTTGGTCTTCTGAGTTTTTATAAAGAGGATACTGCCCACATACATATCCATATTTCTGTACTTATATACCTGTATAGTCCTGGTGTGGCGCTGTGGGTTAATGTGTTGGACTGCAAAGTAGATTTGAACTGCAAGGTCAACGGTTCAAGTTCACTCACTGCTCCTCGGAAATCTCATACAGGGTCTCAGGGTCTCTATGGGTCAGAACCTACTCGACAGAACTTAACAACAACATGTCTGTGTGTGTGTGTGTGTGTGTGTGTGTATGTTGTTGTTAAGTGCCTTGGAGTCGGTTCTAACTCATAGTGACCCTGTATGGGGATTCTGAAGAGCGGCTAGTGAATTTGAACTGCCAACCTTGCAGTCCAATGTATTATCTCACAGTACCATACCAGGACTCCAAATCTCTATATATTTGTAGTAGAGATATATATAGTAAAAACAATGAGTGCATACTGAAACCTCTGACTCCAAATTAACACCTAAAACTAAAACAGGGTTCGTTTTAGTCTTCTTCCTTATAGATAACTTTTTCCTCATTAGGGAAAACTGACTTTCACTATCTATCTGTTTAGTGGTTATGTACCGTGGAGTCGGTTCCGACTCATAGCAACCCTGTACTGGGTTTCCAAGGCCGTAAATCTTTACAGGAGAAGAATGCTTCATCTTTCTCCCGCAGAACAGCCGGTAGTTTCAAACTGCTACATTGCGGTTCGCAGCGCCATTCGTAACCACTACGCTACCAGAGTTCCTTTATCTATTTTTTTACTTACTCAATTCTAGTATATGCAGAATTGCTAGCACACTTTTGTTTACTGTATACAGCATGCTCATGTAATTATTTTTGTCTTTAAGAATATCCAATCAGGATACAATGTTTTATACTTGCTAAGATTTGTTGTTGTTGTTAGGTGCCATTGAGTCAGTACCGGTTCATAGCAACCTTATGCACAGTAGAACCAGACACTGCCTGATTCAGGGCCAACCTCACTACTGTTGCCACGCTTGAGTCCATCAATGCTGCCACTTGGCCAATCCATCTCATTGGGAGTCTTCCTCTTTTTCTCTGACCCTCCACCTTACTAAACATGATATCCTTCTCCAGTAAATGGTCCCTCCTGACAATATGTCCAAAGTATGAGAGACGAAGTTTGGCCATCTTGGCCTCCAAGGAGCACTCTGGCTGCACTTCTTCCAAAACAGATCTATTGGTTCTTTTGGCAGCCCATGGCACTTTCAATATTCTCCTCCAGCACCATAACTCAAAAGCATCAATTCTTCTACGGTCTTCCTTATTCACTGTCCAACTTTCGCATGCATATGAAGTTATTGAAAATATAATGGCTTGGGTTAGGCGTACTTTAGTCTTCAAGCTGACATTTTTGCTCTTCAACACTTTAAAAAGGTCTTGTGCAGCAGATTTGCCTAATGCAATATGTCGTTTGATTTCTTGACTGCTGCTTCCATGAGTGTTGATAGTTGATCCAAGAAAAATGAAGTCCTTGACAACTTCAATCTTTTCTCCATTGATAAGAATGTTGTTTATTGGTCCAGTGGTGAGGATTTTTGCTTTCTTGACATTGAGATGTAATCCATATCGAAGGCTGTGCTCTTTGATCTTCATTAGTAAATGTTTTAAGTCCTCTTCACTTTCAGTAAGCAAGATTGTATCATCTGCATATCACTGGTTGTTAATGAGTCTTACTCCAATCCTGATGCCACATTTTTCTTCATATAACCCAGCTTCTCGGATTATTTGCTCAGCCTACAGATTTAATAAGTATGGTGAATTAGGTGGAGTCTTTCTTGGTGTGGTGCTGCAGGATAAGCACTGGACCAGAAGGTCAGTTTAGACTGCAAAGTCAACAGTTTAAATTCATCAGTTGCTTCTTATTGTTGTTGTTAAGTACCGTTGAGTCAATTCTGACCCATAGCAACCCTGTATAGGTTTTCCAAGGAGCAGCTGGTGTGCTTGAACCACCGACCTTGTAGTTCAAATGACTTTGCCGTCTGACGCATTAGCCCACAGCACCACACCAGGACTCCCAGTTGCTTCTCAAAAAACTGTAAACAAGGCTGTTATGAGTTGGAACCAGCACGACAGCACTTAACAACAAGATTAGGTAGGAGTCTTGGTGTGGACTGTGATTCAAACCCACCAGTTGCTCAGTGGAAACTGATTGGCAGCACTTAACAACAACAGGATTAGTTACATTCTTCCTCAGTGTAGTCATGTTGTCCATTTGTTATGCAGTAGGACCTTTGTTAGTGTTTGCCTTCCATTTTGGATTTCCCCCACAGCCTGACTGGTTTTGTTTGATTTGTTTTAAATATGTGAAATGCTAGTATGATTTTAAGAGTCAGAACTGTATAAAAAATGTTGTTGTCAAGTGTCTGTATAGGGCTTCTGAGAAGCAACTGGTGAGTTTGAACAACCAACCTTGTAGTTCAAACCGAACTATGGTGGAGTGCTTACTCTACAGCACCACACCAGGACTCCATACAAAAAGATGTAGTCACAAAAGTCATTCCCTCCTTACCCCTGCTACTCTGTTCCTGTTTTCTCCCTTTCTTTCAGCACCTTTCTACCCATCCCTGTCGGTGACCAATCTCTCTAGTTTCTGGTTTAGGCTTCCTGATTTTGCTTTGCACATATTAACAAATATCTACGCATTTTCTTACATCACTTCTTTCTTACAGTAAATAGCATGCACTTTAGATACTCTTAAGTCCTTTCCTCTTCTACTTAAGAATGACAATAATAAAAGTCATTAAACTTATGAGTATTTATTAGATTTATTATTTTTATCAGTATGGACTCAAAGGTATATATTTTATTCTATGGGCTTAAATTTTCATACTGCCATTTTTTATTTTGTTGATGAGTATGCCTGGATATCATTACATATCAGTTTATAGAGGTTTTCGTCATTCCTTTTCACAGCTGTATTGTACTTCATTGTGTACGTTTCACTGTTCAAAATATAGACATGAAGGAGCTCTGGTAGCATCGAGGTTACAAGTCAGGCTGCTAACCTCAAGGTCAGCAGTTCGAAACTACCAGCTGTTCCACAGAAGAAAGATGAGGCTTTCTGCTCCCGTAAAGATTTACAGCCTCAGAAACCCTGTACAGGGTCAGTATGAATTGGAACCGACTCTATGGTACTTAATAACAACAAGGTTATTTTCAATATTTTCTAATTACAAATAATATTGCCTTGAAAAAACTAGTACATATATTATTGTTAAGTGCCATGAAGTTGTTTTGACTCATGGGACCCAGTATAGGATTTTTGAGACTGAAAATCTTTGTGGGAGAAGAAAGTCTCATCTTTCTCCTGAGGAGTAGTTGGTGGGCTCAAACCACTAACCTTGTGGTTCACTATCTAGTGCTTCTCCTGCAGTGTCATTGTGCTCCCAGTAAGTATGCATTTCATAGTAAATTGATAGAATAGGGATTGCTGGTTTGAATAGTAAGGGTATATGTAGTTTTTGTTTTTGTTTTTTTGTTTTTTAATTGTGAATAATGTGGGTTTACATGGAAGAACATCAATTTTACATTCATCCTATCGTATTTTGTTTCATTGCAATGATTATAATCCCCTCCATGTATCATCAAACAACAAAAGGGTACACCCCACAGGCCTACTCCCCCCTGGTGGTCAGCACATAGCCCCTTTCCCTCCCTGAGTCCAGTGTCCCCAGCTGCTCCATCTGTCCATGTCATTGTCTCTGCTTCCATTTCTGGTGTTACTGCTTCTCTGGGTAGGGTCCTACACTCCGCTCTTCTCCCTTGATGGTCCCAGAGACCTCCGCTCCTGGATTGCAAAATCAATCACTCTCCTCCTTTTATTACAAAACATCTACCTTTATATTTCCGACCCTCACAGTCAGTCCTGATAGCAATTATTCACTATTGTACCACAAGAGTCTTATCCCCATCTCCTTTCATTAGCCCTGTCTCAACAGATTTGAAACCAGTCAGTCGAGATTCTACCTTCCCCCGTCCCATCTGGAACTAGGCTCCCTCTTGAAAGCTTGTAAGCTTCTTGCCTTTATACTTCCCCCCTCCCCTATTTTGGGTAGCCACTGTCTAAGTTGCCCATCTCTGTCAACCCTGTGTACCAAGGGAGTGGGAGTGATCCTTGCTGTAAAGATTTGTTCCCTTTTTTGAGCTACTACATCCGTAAGTATAGGTAAAGTTCATCAAATTGTAGTGGGTTACTCTTTTTTTTCCCTCCTCTTTCTTCTTCTAGTCTAGTTCTGATCATTCAGCCATTGAAGCCAGGTCAAGTGGGTACAATCTACAAGTATGGGTGTTCTTGTGCATCTCCCCTCACTTCATATCAGCTGGACACTTCACTCTCTGCTCTAGTCCTTGGTGGCCATGTCACTGCCTCTGGGCTCAGGAGTCCCCAGGTCTTGCCATACTGCTGCCCAACCAGGTCTCCACCCAGGTTCACAGGAACCTATTGAATGTGGTCAGACTTAGCTCCCAACATGCCTGCTTGTGTATTCCCCTTGAGTCTTAGTCTTTGAAGGGCGTTTGCTTGAACAGCTTGCTTGTTCTTGTAGTAGTCAATCAGACTGCCAGTATTGCTGTGTGTTTATTTTTTTCCTGCTGGTCTTTTTTTCACAAAGTATCTTCTATTCTTCTAGCTGCTCCAGGCTGGTCTACTTGTCCTTTCAAGTGGAAATTTCCCACCTCAGACAATTCTAGATGGGGTTCAGGATTCCACCTATGGTCTTATGCAATACAAAGGATCTACAGGAAGCCTCTTTCACTAGGCAACTTAAAGCCCCCTTTAAGGTATTCCAATCAGTTGTAGGCTGAAGACGAAGATGGACTTACAAGTTTTCTATTGTGATGTTTCTTGCTATTCCTTTCTCACCCCTTCAAGAGTCTATATTACCATGGTAGGCAAGGGAAACCAAGTTTCAAAAGACAACCAAGCATCTTAACATTTTAAGGGTATGTGTAGTTTTACTGTTGTTGTTATGTACAGTGAAGTGTGTTCCATCTGATTCATAGAGACCCTGCACAGGGTTTCTGAGGCTGTAAATATTTACAGGAGCAGAAAGCCTCATCTTTCTCCTGCAGAACAGCTGGGTAGTTTTGAACTGTTGACCCTGAGGTTAGCAGCCCGATTCGTAACCACTATACTACTAGAGCTCCTTATGTAGTTTTATTAGTTATTGCCAAATCTTCCTACAGAAGTATACCAAATTATATTTCTGCCAGAATACAGTGTATATACCAGAGTACCTGTTTTCTCAGAGACTCACCCATAAGATGTGTTTTCATATTTTTAATAATTTTTTACCATACTAGTAATTGAGAAATAGCATCTTGGTGCTTTCATAATTTGCATTTCTCTGATTTTGAGTTTGAACATTTTTTCATATTTTAATGCCTATGTGTATGGAGCCCTGGTGTGGCACTGTGGGTTAACACGCCAGGCTGCAAAGCCATTTGAACTGCCAAGTCAGTGGTTCAAGCTCACCAGCAGCTCCTCAGAAACCCTATACAGGGTCGCTATGTATCAGAACTGGCTTAACCGCACTTAAAAACAACAACTTGTGAATTGTATGCCTATGTGAATTGTCTCTCCATATATTTCACTCATTTTCCTATTGGGTTTTTGGTCCTTTGTTCCTCAAGGTTTAAGAGTACTTTATATGTTAGTATATTAGCCCTTTGTCCTTGTTTTATATTGCAAATATTTTCTCACTGTGTGTCAATTGTCTTTACTTTTATTTATTGTGGTTTTGTCATGCTCTCATTTTTTTAATTTTATGTAGTCAAGTTTATCAGTCTTTTTTAAATTGCCTATTGTCTGTGGGATAATGTCCATATAAATAAAAAAAAAGATTAAATTTATCAAAGATTTCATTTTGCTAGGATCAACCATCAACACTCATGGAAGCAGCAGTCAAAAAATCAAACAATGTATCACATTAAGAAAATCTGATGCACAAGAGCTCTTTAAAGTGTTCAAGAGCAAAGATGTCAGTTTGAAGACTAAGGTTTGCCTAACTCAAGCCATGATATTTTCAATAGATTCATATGCATGCAAAAGTTGGTTAGGGAATAAGGTAGACCATGGCAGAATTGATGCATCTGAATTATTGTGTTGAAGGAGAATATTAAAAGTACCATGGACTGCCAAAAGAACACACCAATCTGTGTTGGAAGAAGTACAGCCAGAATGCTCCCTGGAAGTCAGGATGGCCAGACCTTGTCTCTCATACTTCAGACATATTTTCAGAAGGGACAGGTCCCTGAAGAAGGATATCATGTTTGGTAAAGTGGAGAGTCAGAGAAAAAGAGGGAGACCCCCAAAGAGCTGGACTGGCACAGAGGCAGCAGTGACGGGCTCAAATGTACCAACGATTGTGAGGTTGTCACAATGTTTTGTTCTGTGTATAGGATCTCTATGAGTCAGTACTGACTCGGTAACACCTAATAATTACAAAAACATTGTCTATGGATTTTATTGCCAAGATTAAAGATGAATCCACTTATGCCATTCCTAGATTTGCCCTGTTTTTTAACTGGCTGCCTCAGAGACAGTCATCACCAATGAAAAGAATCTTTCTTGCACATTTAAACATTGTCTTACAACAAGGATTTTACAGAAACCTTAATAGATTATCCACCCAGGGATCCTGATCTCTCTTTTCCTTACCCAGAGCTGGAGTCCTGTTTATCCATTCAGGCTCATGGTTCCCTCCAGGGTATGGAGTTATAGAGTTTTCCTTCTAAATATGTGTATAGTTTCAATCTTACACTTATATCCTGTCTTTGTTATCTGGTGCTGCTCTAATAGACATACCAAACCAGAAATGTATTTTCTGACAGTTTAGGAAGCTGTGAGTCCGAATTCAGGGCATTGGTTTTAGAAGAAGGCTCTCTCTGTGTGGGTTGGCTCTGGAGGAAGGTTCTGGTGTCTTTTCAACTTGGATCCTTAGCCATTTTCATGTGGTATAGCAACTATCTGCTCCCATCTCTGCTTGCTTACTTCCTTATTTAATCTACTTTATGTCTCAAAAGAGATTACTTAAGACACACCCAACACTAATACAGTCTCATTAACAAAGAAAGCCAATTTCTAACCCACGGTTATTCAAAATCAAACCCCGCTGCCATCAAGTCTATTCTGACTCATAGTGAGTCAGTTTTATATATATACATAGTTATAGGGTTTCTGAGACTGTATCTCATTATGGAAACAGAGTGGCTGGTGAGTTTGAACTACCAACCTTTTGGTTATCTGGACAATACCTACCAACACCTCTACCAGGTCTCCTTTACGGTGTTGTTAAGTGCCATCAAGTCAGTTCTAATCCCTAGAGACCTTGCATAGGGTTTCCAAGGAGTGACTGGTGAGCTTGAACCACCGACCTTGCAATTCAAATAACTTTGTTGTCCAGTGCATTAACTCACAGCACCACACCAGGACTCTCCTTTAAGGTGTAAGAGTTAGAATTTACAAAACATATTTTTGGGGTATACAATTCAACCCATTACAAATCCTAAATCTATTTGCTGTTTGTTCTTGTACATGCTGTGAGATATGTATCTAATTTTATCTTTTTCCAAGTGGCTACCTAGTTGCCCCACATCCTCACTCTTCTGTTAGTCTGTTGTACTATGGTGGATAAAGTGTTGCTGTGATGCTGTAAACTATGTTGCTAGTATTTTAAATACCAGCAGGGTCATCCATGGAGGACAGGATTCAGTGGAGCATCAGATTAAGACAGATCAGGAAGAAAGAGAGTCAATCACTTCTGAAAGGTTAGCCATTGAAAAACTTCTGAAATAGCAATGGAACATGGTATAATATATTGCCAGAAGATGAGACCTTCAAGTTGGAAGGCACTTACTATATGACTGGGGGAGAACTGCCTCCTCAAAGTGAGTTGACCTTAATGATGTAGATGAACCTCAGCTTTTGGTACCTTCATTTTTTAATGGGGCACAACTCAAAATGAAAAGAAGCAGCTGCAAACATCCATTCAGTAATCAGAACTTGCAAATGACACAGTGAAATATGGAAATTTTCAAACAATATCATTAATATCACATGCAAGTAAAATTTTGCTGAAGATGATTCAAAAATAGTTGCAATAGTACGTCTGCAGATTTGCTGTTGCTGTTGTTAGGTTCCACCAGGTCAGTTCTGATGCATAGCAAGTCTATGCACAACAGAACAAAACACTGCCCAGGTCTGTGCCACCCTCACAATTTTTATATTTGAGCATATCATTATGCCATTGTGTCAGCACATCTTCCTCTTTTTCTGTGACCCTCCACTTTACCAGGCATAAAGTCCTTCCCCATGGTGCCTCCTGATAACATGTCTGAAGTATGGAAGATGAAGTCTCATCATCTTCGTTTCTAAGAAGCATTCTGATTACATTTCTTGCAAGACAAATTTATTTGTTCTTCTGGCAGTCCATGATGCTTTTAATTATTCTTCAAGACCATAATTCAAAAGCATTCATTTTTCTTTCTTTCTTATAATTCAAATGCATCCATTTTTTTATGGTCTTGCTTATTCATTGTCCAACATTCACATTCATACGAGGCAATTTACAATACCATGGCTTGGACCATACACACCTTAGTCTTCAAACTGATATCTTTGCTCTTTGACACTTGAAAGAGCTCTTTTGCAGCAGATTTGCCTACCGCAATATGCCCTTTGATTTATTAACTGCTGCTTCCGTAATTGTTGATTATGGATTCAAGTAAAATGAAGCCTTTGACAACTTCAATCTTTTCTCCAATTATCAAGATGTTAATTGACAAGCAGCTTCCGGAAATTCAAACCAGATTCAGATGAGGATGTGGAACAAGGGATATCATTGTTTATGTCAGATGGATCTTGGCAGAAAGCAGAGAATACTAGAAATGTGTTTATTTGTGCTTTATTGATTATGCAAAGGCATTTGACTGTGTGGATCATAAAAAATTATGGATAACATTGAGAAGCATGGAAATTCCAGAGCACTTAATTGTACTTAGGAATAACCTGTACATAGACCAAAAGGCAGTCATTCCAACACAACGGGGGAATATTGAATGGTTAAAAGTCAGGAAAGTGCTTGTCAGAGTTGTGTCCTTTCTCCATATTTATTCAATCTGTACCCTAAGCAAATAATCTGAGAAGTTGGACTGTATGAAGAAGAATGTGGAGGAAGACACCATATGCAGATACCCTATGTACAACCATGCTTGCTGAAAGCAAAGAGGACTTGAAGTATGTATTGGTCAAGATTAAAGACTACAATCTTCAGTATGAATTTCACCTCTCAATGAAAAAGAACACAAAATCCTCATAACTGGACCAATAAATAACATCATAATAATAAATAAACATCATGATAAATGGAGAAAATATTAATGTTATCAATGATTTCATTACATGGATTCACAATCTGTATTCATGGAAGTAGCAGTCAAGAAGTCAAATGGCATATTGCATTAGGCTATCTGCTGAAAAAAGGTATCTTTAAAGTGTTTAAAAGCAAAAGGTGTCACTTTAAGGACTAAAATGCTCCTAAAATGACCTTGATATTTTCAATCATCTCATAAGCTTGGGAAAGCTGGACAATGAATAAAGAAGACCTTAGAAGAATCGATTCATTTAAATTCTGATGTCAGAGAAGAATATTGAAAGTATCATGGACTGCCAAAAGAACAAACAAATCTGTCTTGAAAGAAGTACAGCCAGAATGCTGGTTAGAAACTAAAATGCTAAGACTTTATCTCATGTACTTTGGTCATGTTATCAGGAAGGATTAGTCCCTGGAAAAGGACATCCTGCTTGGTATAGAAGAAAGTCATCAAAGAAGAGGAAGACCTCCAAGAAATGGATTGGTTGGCACCGTGGCTGCAACAGTGGGCCCAAACATAGCAACAGTTGTGAGGATGGCACAGGACCAGTGTTTTACTTTGTTGTGCATAGAGCTACTATAAGGCGGAACCGACTCAATGACACCTAGCAACAACAACCCTAATGTCCCAGCACTATCTACTAAAAAGTCTATCTTTGGCCCAATGATCTGCGATCATGGCAACATCTTTCTGAAAAAACTTCATTGACATAAAACAGCTCCACTACTTTTTCCTACCTTTTTGTTGACAATAGAATGTTTGGATAAATGATTTGCATAATTTGCCTTGCTTACTTATATCTTAAGGAGTTGGACTTTCCTGGCTGTTAGCAAGAAGATATTGTGGAGTAGACTGGGAGGGATCCGAACGAAAGCTTTCTAAATGTTACAGCTCTAAGTCTTCTCCTCAGTGCCAAAATGGCAAACTGCTCTTTGCTGTACAGCCAAGTTGTCCTAGACTCAAAACCTCAGCAGGATTAGGAAGGTTCCTCTTGCCTGGGTTTGCCATGTGTCTTCACAGGCCATTTCAGAGACCATCATCACCAAGTAACAGCATCTTGCTTTTCACATTTAAACATTTTCTTAGAACAATGATTTTGCCGGAAGTTTCATAGACCAGCCACCTGGGAACCCTTATCTCTCTCTGGAACCCTGTTTGGTCTCATCCCTGCTAAGATATGGATGTAACCTTCTAAAATTAAATCTATGCCACACACTTCTGAGCTACAAAGACCTTATAGACATCACTCTATACTCTCCATTCTTTCTCAGAGCACTGCTATGATTTTCTGTTCATACTTCAGGTCTGAATCTATCCTTAGTGGACCATATTCCTAATATGGCGTTGCATTTTCTCTGACTCCTAGTTTCTCTAGAAATGTAATGTGCAGGTTTTTATCATTTTATTATCTTCATATATATGTGTGTGGATTCCATTAGGAAGGCAGGAAGATTTAGAACTAAGCTGTTGCTATGTTTCCACTATATTCAGAAATTCACAGTGTTTGCATTTTTAAATGTTTCACAAAAGAAATGACTTTATAATGGAATTTTAAGCACTGAGTTCCTTGGTAGAGGAGATGTTTAAAACCAGTGAAGAGGCAAAAGACTTCATAAAAAAATGATATCAAGGAACTCAGTATTCAAACATTTTAAAATACAAGCAAAAATGATTTAGAAAATATTCATTGTATGCCCACTATGTTGCAAGCATTGTTCTAGGCACTTGGTATAAACCAAGACCCAAAACAAAATCCACTCCCATCAACTAGATTCCAATTTATAGTGGCCTTACATAGGATTTCTGGAGTCCTTGTGTGGCGCTACAGGACAAACTCACCAGCTGCTCCTCAGAAACCCTATACAGGGTTGCTATGAATTGGAACTGACTCGAAAACACTAAACAACAACAACAACAACATATAGGGCTTCTGAGACAACAAATCTTAATAGGAGCAGATATCCTTTTCTTTGTTCTGTAGAGCAGCTGCTGGATTTGAACTGCCAACCTTGCAGTTAGTAGCACAATGTATAACACATAGCATTACTAGGACTCCTTGGTATACATCAGTGATAAAAATAAAATTCCCTGTCCTTGTGGAAGCTGCATTCTAGAGTTTCCTCTATAGGTAAGATAGATGCTAAGGAATTAAAGAACAACAAAAATGTAAGAAGTAGACGTAGATCTCTGCCTTACAAACGTTTACATATCTGATAATAAATGATGTACACACATTCTCTTGATGTGCAGTAATAAACACATATTACGTTATCAAATATGTCCATGAAGGACATATGGAGAAAAGAGGCAGTCTGCAGGAAAGGTGATGTCATCCTCAGGAAATGCGTGGAAGACTGCACAGGCATACAGATGACGTTCTGGGTGAGTAAAAGATCCAGTTGCCATGGAGTCAGTTCCAACTCATGGTGATTCAATATGCATCAGAGTAGAAGTGTGCTGCATAGGATTTTCAATGGTTAAATTTTCAGAAGTAGATTACAAAACCTGTCTTCTGAGGTAACTCTGGGTGGACTTGAACTTCTAATCTTTCCGTTAGCAGTCAAATGTGTTAACTATTTGTATCACCCACAGATACCCTGGATGAGTAAGGAATCCTAATTCCTACAGTTTCAGAAGAATTGCCATGAACGCTGCAGAAAACTGGTATGAAAGTAAACAGGAAAACAGAAAAAACATTTTCTTCTGCTGACCCTGGCATGATTCTGTCCCTTTTGCTCAGAAAATCGCAAAAGCACTTCCCACTCACTCCCTAAGCTGTAGCCAGTCTTCTTTCTGCATCTAGAATACACTATGCTATTTCCTACCTCAGGGCTTTTTTCCTGGAATGCTCTGTCTCCCTCCATCTTTAAATTTCTAAATTCTTTCATAGATCCTACAACTAAGTTGAATTTTCACTCTGAGAGCACTTCTTTGATCACCCTACCTAAAATAGATCCTCTCTTTTTATTTTCTCTCTTAGCTTCCTGTTTGGTTCCTTCCTTTTATGTACTATGACTTTCTATTACTGAATTTGCCCTTCTTCTAACTTAATTCTGTCTCCTTCATTAGAACATATGTTACCTGGAGGCAGGAGCTATTCAGTACAGTACCCTCAGCACCCAAACCAAAATTAAACACAGTGCCATCAAGTCAGTGCCAATTCATAGGGATCCAAGGAATCCCAAAGAGCAGCTGGTGGGTTTGAACTGCCAATCTTGTAGTTCACAGTCCAATATTTATCCACCAGGGCTCCTTCTGCACAGTAGCTGTCATATTATAGTTTCTCAAAATATTCTTTAAAGAATGAAACAGTAATCTTTAATATTTTGGATGTTTAGAAACATGTATAGCCTGATTTCAGTTAAGACAAGTATCAAGCAGGAGGAAGTAAAAGAAAAGAAAGAGGAAGAAGATGAATGACAACTGAATATAATAAACTAAAATTAATGAGCACTTAATGTGTATTGAGCACTGCATATTGACTAGAGAGCAGAGATGCTGACAGGAGTGAAATAAGACTTACAAGCAGCCAAGGAAAGAAAGGGGATGAGCAGGATTGGCAATGCCTTTGCTCAAGGAGAATACCTAAGTGAAGAAGGTTCTACCTTAGCCTGTGATGATAATAAACACAGTGATGGTTGCTGGGCAAGGTAGGAAACTAGTGAATGAGTAAGAAAATTACTGAAGCAACTGGCCAGTGTCAAAATTTTATGTGAACATTTAGGAGTTGGTCACTAGGTTTCTTTCCAAGTATCAGGACCAGACCATAAGGTCTAAGGGTGTGACAAATGACTACTATTCATCTTACTGGAAGCTGGAAAAGGGACTTCGTGTGAAACACAAAGGAAGAGGGAAAGGATAGACAAAAAGAAAAAAAAAATTAAATTTCATTCTACAGTAACTGCTCAGTAAGTATTTATGCAGCTCCCCTAAGACTTTAGCACCATGAATACTATCAGTAATGCATGCAAACTAATTTTTATAAATGCTGTCATTGATGTTTCTAAATTAAAATTGCATGGTTCTAGGAAACTACTCCTCAAAGTTACCATTTAAAGAATCAGAAAATTAGGAAACAAACAACTTTGATTTTAATAATCAATATTAATTCATTTTCTGTTTCCAATGTGAACAATATTTTAGGTATGAATTGTGTGTAGTCATATGTGCAAGTCTTCAGTGCACATCTCCAGCAATGTTAACACATATATACATGCTGTCCAGCTCCAGAGGGCAATGCAATCAATCCTATGCTCCCACTATCTTCAGGTAAGAAACAAAATCTTTGTGCTAAGTGATGTCCATGATTGGTGTCCCTCTCCCAGTCTCTACCACCCCATTCTGAGTGGACCAAACTAATTGGCATTGAAGAGTTAATGGCTAAAAGAGAAAATCCATTTGCACTGAAAGGTATCTTTTTAATGTAAAAATCTCAAGAGATATGCTTCATATAGTTCTTCTCTGAAAGAAATGCCAGCCAAAATAGTTCATTCTATAGTTAGAGGAAAAGAAGAAAAATGTTCTTATGCTTTAGAAAGCATTGTGTGGTCCTATTTCTCTAACTGAGATTTTCACTGGTTTGTCTGTTCCTGAAAAACACTAACAACCCCAACTGGTTTGCTTTACTCTGTGCCTACAGCAGGACACATCTGCAGTCTTAGGAGAAATGGGATCAGAAGGACCACAGCTTCCCAAAAAATCTGTTGTTACGCTGCTTTCCTTCTGTGTGTCTTACCCTAGTGGGATGGACTGTGGTTTCCATGGCAATGATATCTGGCAACAATGCTGGGCAGCTTTCCAGGAACCAGGGCTGGAAACTGTGGGGCTAAAATTTGTCTATCAGAAGTAATGAAGAGTGCTCCGTGTAAATATTTCTGTCTGGCTGCTCTGGTTCACCACCTGCTCGGGTCCAGAAGGTAATGAGCACGATGCAGGAGGACAGGGGGAGGTGTCAACCTAAGACTCACATCACATAAAACATATTCAGTCTCTATTGCATGTTTTGATAGACTAAGTAAGACACCCTCCCAAATGGATATTTTATTGAGCCAGGAAATCATTTAAAGAGAGTCCTGGTGTGGCGCTGTGGTTTATGTGCTGGATTGCAAAGCCCTTTGAACTGCAAGGTCGGTGGTTTAAGTTCACCAGCTGCTCTTCAGAAACGCTATACAGGGTCGCTATAAGTCAGAACCAACTCCACGGCACTGAACAACAAGAGCCATCTCTGATGGAGCCCTGGTGTGGTACTACAGGATAATGTACTGGACCGCAAGGTCGGTCTGAATCACAAGGTTCAAACTAACCAGTTGCTCCTTGGAAATCTTAAACAGGGTCACTCTGAGTTGACACTGACTCCACAGTGTTTAATAACAACAACCATCTATACTGAATTCTCTATCCCAATGTCCTATTCCTCCATTTTTCTAAGCACCAAAACTTCAGGTTAAGTCTTTAACCTGCTCTTCCAACTGAGTCACAAATCCTATTAGCATTTTGCTAATATCCAATCCTATGGTGTCCTAGTGTGATGCTGTAGGATAAACACTAGACTGATTGAAACCCACCAGTCAGTCCTCAGAAATCCTATACAGGGTCTCTATGAGTCAGAACTGATTCAACATCACTTAACAACACCAATATTCATTCCCCCATTCATTCAAAATATTTTTATAAGACCCTATCATAGATTGAATATGCAACAGTGAGCAAAATGAAAACAAAGAAATAAAAAAGTAAATGTTAGTGTCTGTGGACTGGTTTAGAACACAGAACTCAGTAAGAGATTATGATTCTATTTCAACAGCTCAAATCAGATTTCTTTCTAAGAAGTTTTCCAGTTGTAAAGATCAAGTAATACTCTAATGAGCTGCTCATCTTTCTCACTCCTATGAACATATGATAAATTGTTGTTGTTGTTGTTAAGTGCCGTCGAGTCAGTTACGACCCATAGCGACCGTGGTGAACAGGGTTTCCGAGGCTGTAAATCTTTACGGGAGCAGAAAGCCTCCTCTTAATTGTTGTTGTTGTTAAGTGCCGTCGAGTCGGTTTTGACCCATAGCGACCCTGAACAGGGTTTCCGAGGCTGTAAATCTTTATGGAAGCAGATCGCCTCATCTTTCTCCTGCGGAGCAGCTGGTAGTTTCGAACTGCTGACCTTGCGGTTCGCAGCCCGATTCGTAACCACTACGCTACCAGAGCTCCTCTTAATTAGCCACCACTAAAACTGTCAAGTCGGTTCCTACCCACAGTGACCCTCTAGAGGGTTTCCAAGGAGCAATTGGTGAGCTTGAATCACCAACCTTGCAGTTCATAATGACTGTGCAGTCTAGCACATTAACCCACAGCACCACACCAGGACTCAAATTGTTGTTGTTAGGTGCCATCGAGTCAGTACCAACCCATAGTGACCTTATGCACAGCAAAACAAAACACTGCCTGATCCTGGGCCAACCTCACTACTGTTGTCATGCTTGAGTCCATCGATGCTACGACTTGGCTAATCCATCTCGTTAAGGATCTTCCTCTTTTTCTCTGACTCTCCACCTTATCAAACATGATATCCTTCTCCAGTGACTGGTCCCTCCTGACAATATGTCCAAAGTATGAGAGATGAAGTTAGGCCATTTTGGCCTCTAAGAAGCACTCTGGCTGCACTTCTTCCAAAATGGATATAGTGGTTCTTTTGACAGCCCATGGCACTTTCAATATTCTTCTCCAACACCATAACTCAAAGGTATCCAATTCTTTTATGGTCTTCCTTATTCACTGTCCAGATTTTGCATTCATATGAGGTTATTGAAAATACCATGGCTTGGGTCAGGCGCACCTTAGTCCTCAAGTTGACATCTTTGCTCTTCAACATTTTAAAAAGGTCTTGTGCAGCACATTTGTCTAATGCAATACGTCCTTTGATTTCTTGATTGCTGCTTCCACGAGTGTTGATAGTAGATCCAAGAAGAATGAAGTCCTTGACAACTTCAATCTTTTCTCCATTGATAAGAATGCTGTTTATATTGGTCCAGTGGTGAGGATTTTTGTTTTCTTTACATTAAGATGTAATCCATATCGAAGACTGTGCTCTTTGATCTTCATAAGTAAATGTTTCAAGTCCTCTTCACTTTCAGCAAGCAAAGTTGTACCATCTGCATATCGCAGGTTGTTAATGAGTCTTCCTCCAATCCTGATGCCACATTTTTCTTCATATAATCTGTACCTGGACTCAAATTAGTCACCACTAAAATTAGCCACCTTGCATAGTCCTGGTGTTCTACTGTAGGATAAACACTGAACTGCTAACAGCAAGATCAGCTGCTCAAATCCACCAGCCTCTCCTCTGAAACCTTACACAGAGTCACCATAAGTCAGAACCGACTAGAAGGCACTTAACAACAAAAGATCCTTGTAAACCCAAATGTTCTCATTGCCATTATAGTCCTGGTTCTTCTTATAGTTTCCTTTCTGTAGATATCTTATTTTTGTCAATTTAATCCTGGTTCTTGGCCTCTACCACTGTATGAACCCTTCTTCCCCTTCACAATGCCAGCATCTCCCACCATCACCTCATGCCTATAGAGACAGCCCCCACTGAGCTTTACAAGAATGCCAGTGCTCCATTCACTCATTTATTTCTCAATTACTTTGTGAATTAAGTCTTGTGGGATCACCAGAGGACATCCACTACAAAGAGACTGTCAATATCTGGATATTCAAGGTGATATATTATTTGGGAGGCAGCCCCTTTTATCAGTCATCTTGGGGTCTGTGATGACAAGAAGAAAGCTATGGAAGAATTTAGCATTGTGGAAACTCACTCTCCAAAGCATAACCGGCAATCACTACTACTGAGTACCAATGTTGTTGTATGCTGTTGAGCTTGTTCCAACTCACGGCAACCCTGAGTAGGGTTTCTGAGAGCAGCTGGTGGGTTTGAACTGCCAACCTTGCAGTTAGAAGTCCAGTGTTTCTCCTACAGGACTTGCCAATAGCATAGAACAAAACTGAGCCATTGGTATAATAATTTGTGACAGAGAAACCAGAGAACCATGGGGTACCAAATTACTCACATCAGAACTCTTCATCACAGGAGGCAGTCAGTTTTCCTCCTTAGGACATATATAAAGATACTGTGGGTTTGCTTTTAGCATAATAAAGCAAGTATTGCAATAAAGTGAGCCATACAATTTTTGTTTTGTTTTTTTTTTATTTGTTTTTGCTTCCCAGTGCATATGGAAAGTGATCTTCATACTCTACTGCAGTCTATTAAGTGTGCAATGGCATTATGAAAAAGTCAAATTAGCAAAATGTAACACAGAGACACAAAGTGAGGACATGCTGTTGTAAAAATGGTACCAATACACTTGCACAACCTTCAATTTAAAACACACACACACACAATGATTGCAAAGCACAATAAAGTGAACTGCAATAAAACAAAGTGTATCTGTGTTTTGTTGTTGTTGATGTCGTTAAGTTGCTTTTGATTCATAGCGATCCTGTATAGGGTTTCCAAGGAGCAGCTGGTGAGTTTGAAGTGTCAACTTTGTAGTTCAAACCAACCTTTTGATCTAGTACTTTGTCCCACAGCACCATACCAGGACGCTTACATCTGTATTAGGGTATGAATTTTCCTTCCACATCTATAAAATTGTACCCACACTATTCTTGAACTTACAGACTACCTTATTCAGCATAGTATTTCACACAGTGTTGCAGTTAAACAAGGAACCTGCTTTGTGGCCTAGGAAGCATGGCGATGAATCCTTGTACATGTACCACATTTCCCAGAAGAAACTCCTCTAATTAATGATGGAATCGGCAATCCACAACCAAAACTCAGTTGATAACCAATTTCTCAAATAGTTCAAGTTCTAATCTAAAGGAAAACATACTTGCTTTGAATAAATGATAATTATATGGTAAACTTATCTTACAGCCAGAATCAAAGGGTAGACTCCACAATGGCTTCTCTTATATTACACTAATCATTCATTAAGAAAATATTTGCTTTCTCTCCCTACAACTATCAACTATTCAGGTATGGAGATGTTAGTCTGTGAAAAGGCTAGTTTTATGTGTCTTTGTTAGGCTAAAAGCACCCACTTATTCATTAAGGTGCTATTATGAAAGCATTTTGTAGCATTGGTTAATTATTATCTATTATTTTTAGAAGACAGTTACCAGGCAAACGGGTTGGAAAAGATTCATATCAGTGCCATTTCTAAAGAAAAGTGATTTAACAGAATTCAGAAATTACCTAGTATTATCAATATTACATACAAGTTATGCTGAAAATAATTCAAAACCAAAATTTCAGTAGGGAACTGCCAGAAATTCACGGTAGCTTCAGAAGTAAACATGGGATAAGAAATATCACTGCTGATGTCAGATGGTTCTTGACTGAAAGCAGAGAATACTAGAGAGGGGCTAAGCTGTATTTTATTGCCTTTACAAAGGCATTCAACTGTGTGGATTATTAAAAAGAGAAAAAAAATGCTTTAAAAGTGTGGTTTGTGTGAAAGCTTACAAAGAAAATTAATTTTTCATCCAAAAATTTATGTGCATTTTGTTTTATAAGTTTAGCTGCAATGCCCTCAATTATGACAACACTTTCTGATGGATCATTAACAAATTATGGATATCATTCTGAGCTGAAATGAACTAGGATTGAGCATTTTGAATCATTCATATGATATACTATGTTGTGAATGACAAATTGAAGAGGAATGTAGTCACATTTATCATCAAAAAGAACATTTTAAGATGTCTCTTGGATCACATGTTGACTGTGATGGGATAATATCCATACACCTACAAGGAAGACCAGTTAATACCATATTATTCAAATTTAACCACCAATCACTAAAGTCAGTAATGATGAAATTGAAGAATTTTACCAACTTTTTCAGTTTGAAATTGACCAAACATGCAATTGAGATGTATTGATTATTACTGGTAATTGGCATGTGAAGGTTGGAAGTAAAGAGGAAGGATCTGTAGTTGGAACATATGGCCTTGGTGACAGAATAAAGCTGGAGATCGCATGATAGAATTTTGAAAGACCAATGAATTACTCATTGCAAATACATTTTTTAAGCAACATAAAATATGAGTATACACATGGACCTAAACAGATGGAGTAAACAGAGATCAAATTGACTACATCTGTGGAAAAAGACAGTGCAAAAGTCCAATATCATCAGCCAAAAAAAAGTCACGGGCAGACTGTGAAGCAGACCATCAATTGCTAACGTGCCAGTTTAGGGTGAAGCTGAAGAAAATGAAAACAAGTCCACAAGAGCCTGAATATGACCTTGAGCATATCCCACCTGAATTTGGAGACCATCTCAGGAATAGATGTGATGCATTAGACACTAGTGATCGGAGACCAGAATTGTGGCTTGTTATCAAGACTATCACAAATAAAGAAAGAAAAAGGTCATTAAAAAGACAAGAAAGATTATACAGCGGTTTGGGCAGCAGCAGAGACAGGCAGGTAGGAAAAGCTCTGTGAGCGTGGGATCGAAAACCCAGAGAAGCTGCGCTCACGGAACCACACCAGAGCTCTGGATCTACCATAAGGTCCAGGACGTCAGTTTCCACACTCGCAAGTGAAAAAAAAAAATCACAATATAAAGGAAAATACTGTGAGTTAGGAATTGCTGGTGATGAGACTCCCTCTGTGGCCACCCCACCCGGGCGGAGTTCAAAGGGTGGGACTACAGCTAGACCAACACACAGGGAATCAGCCCTAACAGCAGTGCAGTGACATTTGCAAAAGGAGGTGTGGAGGGATTCTACACATTTTTTCCTCCTAGTTCCTGTTGCACCTTCTTTGTCCAGCCTGGGCGCCTTCAGGCACCTTCAGGTGCACACCCCCTCCCAGCACAAAAAAGGTCTAGCATTGATCTTACAGTTTTCCCACAGTACAAAGAGAAAGAGGTTGGTAGCTACTTATGACGTCAGCCTTAGGGTCATAGCCCTAAAATCAACTTGTGCAGGACCATTTGTTGTTGTTGTTGTTGTTAAGTGCCATTGAGTCGGTTCCGACTCATGGTGACCCTGTACAGGCTTTCCAAGGCTGTAAATGTTTGCGGGAGCAGAATGCCTCCTCTTTCTCCCGCAGAACCGCTGGTGGTTTCGAACTGCTGACCTTACAGTTGGCAACCCCACTCGTAAACCCTATGCTACCTGCCTATATAGCAAGAAAAAAGCAGGCCTGTCAGGCATGACAGACAAACCATAGAACAATTTGTAAAAACCCAACATAAAAGGACGCAACTATCTCCAGAATTACGCTGTGCACATGCAGATACCTAACTGACCTTCACAGACAAAAATATTGGACAATCTTTATCCCATTAACTTCTCAGTACCTATCTGTGCACCTCCACGGTGGTGACTAGAGGAAGGGGCCTGAGCAAGTGGACACTCCAACCTACTGCTGGAGGCTTCTACAGTTCACATGCACTGCCTGTGTAGCAAGGCGACTGGACAGTCAGCCACAGTTTTATTTTTGTTTAAAAGTGGTGGTTTTGTCTCTGGTTTTATATTGCTTCTGCTTTTGGTCCTTTTGGTCACACATTTTCCCAAGAGGCAGTTGTTTGAACAGAACATGGGAACACTGAAGAGTTTAAAATTAAGAAAGGTGTGCAACAGGATTGTATTCTTTCACCATACATATTCAACCTGTATGCTGAGCAAATAATCCAAGAAACTGGGTTATATGAAGAAAAACGTTGTATCAGGATTGGAGAAAGACTCATTAACAACTTGTGATATGCAGATGATTCGACCTTGCTTGCTGAAAGTGAAGAAGACTTAAAACACTGCTGAAAATCAAAGAGCACAGCCTATAGTATGGATTGCTTCTCAATGTAAAGAAAAAAAAATCCTCACTACTAGACTAATAAACAATACTCTTATCAACGGAGAAAAGATTGAAGTTGTTAAGGACTTCGTTCTGTTGAGTCAACCATCAACACTCAAGGAAGCAGCAGAAATCAAATGACGTATTGCATTAGGCAAATCTGCTGCACAAGACCTTTTTAAAGTGTTGAAGAGCAAAGATGTCAGCTTGAAGACTAAGATATGCCTGACCCAAGCCATGGTATTTTCAATAACCTCATATGCATGCAAAAGCTGGACAGTGAATAAATTAGACTATAGAAGAATTGATGCTTTTGAGTTATGATGTTGGAGGAGAATATTGAAAGTGTCATGGGCTGCCAAAAGAACAAACAGGTTTGTGTTGGCAGTAGTGCAGCCAGAGTGCTCCTTGGAGGCTAGGATGGTCAAACTTTATCTGTCATACTTCAGACATATTGTCAGGAGGGGACCATTTGCTGGAAAAGGATATCATGTTTGGTAAGGTGGAGGTTCAGAGAAAAAGAGGAAAACCCCCAGTGAGATGGATTGGCAAAGTGGCAGCATCAATGGGCTAAAGCGTGGCAACAATTGTGAGGTTGGCCCAGGACTGGGCAGTGTTTCATTTTGTTGTGCATAGGGTTGCTATGAATCGGTACCGACTCGATGGCACCTAACAACAACAACAATGATGACAATGGGGAACCGGGGGGGAAAGGTCAAGTTGTTCACTGGCTGGAGGGCACACATGTTGATATGGGTGAAAAGGTAAACAGTGTACAACAAGAGGGAGGTTGGCGGAGGTAGATGGGGGTGGCAGGAGATACAGGGATGAATGTAATAGATAAATGAATAGAGGTAAATGCTGTTGGCTGTTGGTGCATGGACGGGATTGCAGGCATGTAATGAAGCAGAGTGTATGATATGTTCACTGTGGAACTGATGATCTGCTCTGTAGGCCTCCACTCAATTCACAATAAAGAATATTTTTTAAATGCCTTAAAAGAAAAGACCAAAATGGGTGACAGAAGAGACTTCAAAATTTACTGTCCAGTGTAGAAATGGTAAAGCAAATGGAAGAACTGAAGACATCAAAGAGCTGAATAGAAAATTTCAAAGGGCACTCCAGAAGACAAAGCAATGTATTAGAATAAATGTTCAAAGACCTGGAGTTAAAAAAACAAAAGGAAATAACACAATCAACATTTCTCAGGCTGAAAGGACTGAATTATAATTCAAGCCTGGACTTGCAATATTGAAGGATTCCTAGATAATATATTGAATAATGCAGAAAACTTCAAAAGAAAATGGGAGAAATACACAGAATTGCTGTGCCAAAAAGAAATTTATGATCTTCAACCATTTCAAGAAACAATGATCAAGAACCAGTAGTGCTGAAAGAAGTCCAAGCTGCACTGAAGGCATTGGAGAAAAATAAGCCTCCAGGAATTGAAGAATACAAATTGAAATCTTTCAACAAATTGATGCAAACTGGAAGCACTCACTCATCTATGCCAAGAAATTGGGAAGACAGCTACATGGCCATTCAGTTGGAAGAGATCCATATTTGCATCCATTCCAAAGAGAGATGACTCAACACAATGTGGAAATCATTGAACAATATCATCAATATAGCATGCAAGTAAAATTTTTTGATGATAATTAAAAAATGGCTGCAACAATACATTGACATTCCTATACAGTAATAAAGACATCTCTGAAAAGGAAATTAGGAAAACAATACCATTTGCATTAGCCGCCCAAAAGATGAAATACGCAGGAATAAATCTAAGCAGAGAAAGAAAATGCTATACAAAAATCACTACAAGAAGCCAAAAGAAACTTACAAAAATGGAAGACTATACCATGCTTGTAGGATAATACACTGGACTGCAAGGTAAGTTTGAGCTGAAAGGTTGGCAGCTCAAACCTACAAGTCACTCCTTAGAAACACTATACAGGGTCTCTATGAGTCTGAACCAAGGAGGCCTGATGTGGGACTATGGTATAAAACACTGTACCGCATGGTCAGTTTGAACCACAAGATCATGTTTCAAACTCACTAGACACTCCTTGGAAACCCTATACAGAATCACTATGAGTTGGAACCAACTCAATGGCACTTAACAACAACAATAACCCAAAGCAATCTATAGATATAATGCATTTCAAATTCAGATTCTAATATAATTCTTTAAAGAGATGAAAAAGATGATCACAAACTTTATGGGAAAGAAAGAGACCTCAGATAAAGAAAGCAGTGCTTTAAGAAGATAAACAAAGTTGGAGGCCTCTCACTCCCTGATCTCAAAATCTACTACACAGCCACAACAGTCAAAACAACCTGATACTGGTACAATGAAAGATATATAGATAATGGAACAGAGTCAAGAAGCCAAAAGTAAATCCATTTACATAGGGTTAGCAGATCTTTGATAAAGGGTAAAAACACATTACATGAGGAAGAGATAGTCTCTTCAACAAATGATGCTGGCAAAACTGGAAATTCATTTTCAATAAAATGAAACAAGACCCATATCTTACAACATATACAAAAAGAAACTCAACATGGATTAAAGACCTAAATGTAAACCTAGAACTACAAAGATATTTAATGACAAAACAGGGGAAAACTTAGTAAATATACTGTCAAGCACAGCAGCAGAAAGCAGAATAAATAGATAACCGAGACCTCCTAAAAATTAGGCACAGATGTGCATCAAAAGAGTTCACCAAAAAAGTAAAAAGGAAATTGATAAAACCTTTTTTGCAATGACATATCAGACAAAGGACTCATAGCTAAAATTTAGAAAATTACAACATCTCTACAAGAAAAAGTCAAACCTCAGGAAGTTCTCTGTCAATGTATGCTTGCAGCCATTTCTGTATTACCTTTAGTAAAACTTTACTCACATGGATATCATAGATTGTCTGATGATTTCCACATTTCCATTGGTTCACCTCTCTTTGGAATGGGCACAAATACTGATCTCTTTCAATCAGTTGTCCAGATAGTTGTCTATAAAATTTTCTGGTATAGATAAGTGAGTGACTCCAGTGCCGTCTCACTTTCTTAAAAGATTTCCATTTTTATTCCATTAATTTCCAATACCTTGTTCTTTGCCAATTCCTTCAATTCAACTTGTACTTCTTCCTTCAGTATCATTGGCTCTTGATCATATACTACCTCTTGAAACGGTTCAACAGCAACCATTTCCTTTTGGTACAGTGACTCTGTGTATTCCTTCCATCTTCTTGTGATGCTTCTGCATCATTCAATAATTGGCCCAGAGAATCCTTCAATAATTAAAGTTGAGGCTTGAATTTTTTGTTCAGTTCTCACAGCTTGAGAAATGCTGAGTGTGTTCTTTCATTTTGGTTTTCTGACTGCAGATCTTTGCACATTTTTGTAATGTTTGACTTTGTCTTCTCAAACTGATCCTTGAAATTTTCTGTTCAGTTCTTGGACCTCTTTATTTCTTCCATTTGCTTTAGTATCTCTGTGCTGGAGAGCAAGTTTTAGTGTCTCTTCTGATATCCATTTTGATCTTTTCTTTTTTTCTTGTCTTCTTTATAACTTTTTGCTTTCTTCATGTATGATGTTCTTGATGTCATCCTATAACTCTTCTGGTCTTTAGTCTTTAGTGTTTAATGTATCAAATCTGTTCTTCAGATGATCTCTAAATTCAGGTGGGATATATTCAAGGTCATATTTTGGCTCTCATGAACTTGATTTCATTTTCTTCAGCTTCAGTTTGAATTTGTATATGAGCAATTGATGATCTGTCCCACAATCTGCCCTGGTCTTGTTTTCACTGATGATATAGAGCTTTTCTATCATCTCTTTCCACAGATGTAGTCAATTTGATTTCTATATATTCCATCTGGTGAGATCCATGTGTATAATCATGTTTTATGCTATCTAAATAAGTTATTTGGAATGAATAAATCATTGATTTTGCAGAATTTTATCATGCAATCTCCAGCATCATTTCTACCACCAAGGCCATATTTTGAACTACTAATCCTTCTTCTTTGTTCGCAACCTTTGCATTCCAATCATCAGTAATGGTCAATACATCTTTAAGTTTTTATTGTTAATTATGTGGGTTTATACGGGAGAATATAAGTTTTACATTCATCCTTTCATATTTAGTTTCATTGCAATGATTACAACCCCCTCCATGCTTCATCAAATAACCAAAGGGTACACCCCAGAGGTCTGCCACCTGGCTGTCAGCACACAGCCACACTCCCTCCCTGAGTCCAGTGTCCCCAGCCATTCCATCAGTCCATGTCATCATCTCTGTTTCCATTTCTGGAATAACTGCTTCTCTGGATAGGGTTCACACCTTTTTTTTTTTTTTGTCTTAAAGTTTACTTTATCAGAGATTAGTATTGCCACACATGCTTGTTTATTGTTGCAGTTAGCTTGATATATATATATATATTCCCCACAACTTCATTTGAGCACTTAGAACTAATCAGAATTTCATGATATGAGAGTGAAGGCTCTCCTGCTTGTTCAAGTTCTCCATAGTTGTTAGTACCGAGTTTCAAACTTCCTAGTAAATTATGTTGAATGTGATTGTAAAACCCATTTTATTAAAGGGAACTTCTGGTATTTCCCATTTTGAGGACTTGGGCTGGCAAACAGGACCCATATCAGTGCCTTCTGTTTTCTCTACAACAGTTGGAAAAAACCTGAAAAATAAAGTGAAGATTTTGCTGTTCATATTTCTCTAATTGTAATGGAAAACAAGTATAAAAGTATTTTACTGAATTATTTTATTCTAACATTTAAAGAAAGAAAGCATACACAAAGAAATCAATATGCATGTAGTGAGATTCGCTTAATATATAGAAAAAATTGAACAGCATTGAAAAAAAAATTCAGTTAATATCCTAGAGTAAGATATGAGTCTGAAGAGAATAATTCCTCATAAGTGGAAAAATCAATTGGCTGCATGTCTAATGACCAAAGGTACAGAATCCGATTTTATGAGCACTAAACCTGGGAGTCCTGGTGTGGTATTATAGGAAAAGGACTGTATGGCTAACTTTAGTAAGGTTGGTGGTTCAAACCCACCATCCATTTCTTGGAAAGCCTATGCAGGGTCACTGTGAGTCAGAACCTACTCAACAGCTCCCAGCAACAACAACAATTACAAGACTCGCATGGGAGTGCAATAGCTCTGTACAATAATCACTGGTCTGCAAATCACAAGGTGAGTGGTTTGAACCCACTAGCTGCTCCTTGGGAAAAAGATGAAACTTTCTGGTCATTCAAAGATTTACAGCCTCAAAATCCTATAAAGGGTCACTATGAGTTGGAATCTACTCAAGCACTCGTAACAACAATGACCAACCTTGCTTGCTGAAGGGGAGGTGGAATTGAGGCATTTACTTGTTGTCATTGTTGTTAGGTGCCATCGAGTCAGTACCAACTCATAGCAACCTTATGCACAGCAGAATAAAACACTGCCTGATCCTGAGCCAACCTCACTACTGTTGCCACGCTTGAGTTCATCGATGCTGCCACTTGACCAATCCAGTTTGTTGGGGGTCTTCCTCTTTTTCTCTGACCCTCCACCTTACAAAACATGATATCCTTCTCCAGCAAATGGTCCCTCCTGACAATATGTCCAAAGTGTGAAAGACGAAGTTTGACTATCTTGGCCTCCAAGGAGCACTCTGGCTGCACTCGTTCCAAAATGGTTCTAGCATTGTGGTCTGAAAAGATGCCTTGTAGTCTTTTGATGTTTGTAAATTTCTGGAGGCTTACTTTGTGACCTAAAACATGGTCAATTCTGGAGAATGTTCCATGTGTACTGGAGAAGAATGTATATTGTGGTGTTTGGGGGTCAAATGCTTTGTACACACCTATGAAATCAAGTTGGTTGATTGCGTTGTTTAGTTCCTCTGTAACTTTGTGGAGTTTCTTTCTGGTTGTTCTGTTCCTTTTTGAAAGTGGCATATTAAAATCTCCCACTGTAATTGTAGATTTCTTTCTTTGTTTCTTCAATTCTAGTAAGGTTTGCTTCATATACCATGGTCCTCCTTCATTGGGAGCATAGATATTTATTATGGTTATGTCGTCTTGCTCAATTGACCCTTTTATCCTGAGATAGTATCCTTCTTTGTCTCCTTATGCTGTTTTTTGTCTTAAAGTTTACTTCATCAGAGATTAGTATTGCCACTCCTGCTGGTTTATTGCTGCAGTTAGCTTGGTATATTTTTTTCCATCCTTTAACTTTTAGTCTGTTTTTGTCTTTGTGTGTACAGTGTGTCTCTTGCAGGCAGCATATTGAAGGGTCTTGTTTCTTTATCTATTCTGCCACTCTCTGTCTCTTCACTGGTGCATTCAATCCATTGACATTCAATGGAATTAATGATAGGTATGAATTAAATGCTGCCATTATGTTAATGTAGGTATGAATTAAATGCTGCCATTATGTTAATGTTTTGGTGGTGCTGTTCCTTCCTTTGTTCTTCCTTTGTTCTGCATGCCTCCGCAGACAGAGGCCCATGTCTCAATGCCTAAATCACAATATTTTCCTTTATACTGTGATTTTTTCATTGGTGGGCACAGGAAACTGACACCCTGTACCTTATGCTTGATAAGGTGCTGTTCCGGGACTGTTCCGTGAAAGCCGCTTCTCTGGGTTTTCAGTCCCACCCCACAGAGCCTGCCCTACCTGACTGCCTCTGCCGCTGCCAAAACTGGAACCTGATCAATACATCTTGGTTGTATGTTTGATCAGTTTCAGTTTGGAGAAATTGGTAGAATTCTTCTATTTCATCCTCACTGGCTTTAGTGGTATGGTGCATAAATTTGAATAACAGTGGTATTAACTGGTCTTCCTTGTGGGTGCATGTATATTATCCTATCACAGAAAGCATTGTACTTCATGACTGATCTTGATATATTCTTTGTGATGATGAAAGCAACACCATTCCTCTTCAATTTGTCATTCTCAGCATAGTAAACAAGGTGGTTGTCAGATTCAAAATGGCCAATACCAGTCCATTTTAATCTCACTAGTGTCCAAGATGTTTATGCATTCCATTTCACTTTTGACAATTTCCTATTTTCCTAGAGTCATACTTCGTATATTCCATGTTCCGATTATTCATGGATGTTTAAAGGTATTTCTCTTTATTTTGAGTTATGTCCCATTAGCAAACGAAGGTCCCATGAGTTTTGTTCCCACAGGCTTTACTACATTCGAGTCATCATGGTCAACTCTCCTTTGAGGAGGCTGCTCTTCCCCAGTGGCATTTTGAGTGCCTTCCAACCTAAGGGGCACATTTTCGGGCACTAAATCTGACAGTGTTTTTCTGCTATTCAAAGGTTGCCAGTGACTAAATATTCAGAAGTAGTTTGTCATTCCTTTTCCCTAGTCTGTCTTTGTCTGGAAGCTCATCTGAAACCTGCCCACCATGGGAGACCCTGCTGATATTTAAAATACCTGCGGCATACCTTCCAGAATCACAGCAACTCACAAGCCACCACAGTACAACAAACTGACAGATGAGTGGTGGAATAATATCATATATAAAATCATATTACATATGCTAAATGGAGAAAACATTGACATTGTCAAGGATTTCATTCTACTTGGAACAATAATCAACTTCTGTTAAGCCAGCAGTCAAGAAATCAAACGACACATTTCAATGGGAAAATTTGCTACTAAAGAATTATTTAATAAAATTCTAAAAATTAGAGATGTCACTTTTATGATGAAGATGTGCCTGACCCAAACCAGATATGCACACAAAACCAAGATGATGGAAAAGAAAGAGAGAAGAGTTGATGCATTTGAATTGCATTTTTGGAACAGAATATTGACTATATTATGAACTGTCAAATGAATGAATATTATCTTAGAAGAATAAAATTGAATGTTCCTTAAAAGTGAGGATGATAAATTTTGTCTTGTTTTTATTTGGACACATGTTCAGAAAAGATCAATTCCCAGAAAGGACATCATGTTTGGTAAAGTACAGGGTGAATCAAAATCATCCTCAGTGAGATGAGTTGACACAATAGCCACACAATAAGCTTAAATGCATCAAAAAAATCATGAAGTTGGCATGGAATCAGACAACATTCCATTATGTTCAATATAAGGTTGGAGCCAACTCAATGGCAACTAGCAGCAACATATGTGGCAAGGAATATGTTCTTGTGGAAGAAAGAATACAGTACATAACTAGAGTAAGTATTAGTGTGTTATAATAGCAACAAGATAAAAAAAAGTCTATTTGAAAGTTTCTCAAGAAATAGCTGCTTCTACTTGCTGGGGCCATGATGAGGCTGTTGGTGAAAGGAAACACTATTAACGACCTGACAGGTACTTCCAATCCCAGGAAGAGTGTGAACCAAACTAATTACTATTTAGAACAACTTTTTCATAAGGAGAATAAAACCTAAGTACCTTAAATGAGTTTCAGATCCATTTTAAATGCAGCTTTTGAAGTTATAGGATTGGTTGACTTAAATGAAGGATGTATTCCATGCATAATTAAAATTTAATTGATGGACTGCAACCTCCTGTGGATTGTCTTATTTAAGCTAAGTGTGTATTCCCGCACAGGCTACAGTCTGACATCAGTGTTTGGGTATTTTCATCATTCTGTCAGAATGTGCAACAATCATTCAACCATTTGAAATCTGGAGCAGACCAGAAAGAACTGTGCAACCACCTTATCAATGTTACAAAGAGAATCATCAAAATCAAATGGAAAGTTATGTGTGTAAAAATAAATGTTTCTCTCATTCAAATTTTCTATATCACTCTTATTCTCCCTCTCTCCGTAAACTCTGTATATCAAAATGTGATAAAATGATAGGTATATTTTTATATTTTCTAAATTTTCTACAATGCCAATATATTACTTTTATATAAAAGGGTAAATCAAGGTCAGTTATTCAAAATCACCAGACACTCTGTAAGAGAAGGATAAGAATGTATGCTCCCATAAAGATTTATAGTCTTGGAAACCCTATATAGGAACACTGTGAGTCAGAATTGGCTCAATGACAGTGAGTTGATTTTGACCTTCCACAAAGAATTCTGCACTCTTTAATGAATATCACATGAAAATGGCAGTTTGGGCTTCCTTTATTGACTCATCTAGTTCTGTTTTTTAATGTTCTATGAGTTTTTGAGAACCAAAGAAATCCTGAAGGGTCAAGATTCAGGTTGTAGAGGGGATAGGGTAAGATTTCCCAATGAAATGTTCATAGGATAGCCAATGTTACCCTCAAAGAATGAGTAGGTACTTTTTAATGATGGAAAACAAATTTCTCAGCACAATTTTCCTGACCTTTTTCTTATCAATGCAGGTTTCCAATTTTGTAAAATGTTTTTCTAATAAACCTATGTGATTGTCCTGCATCTTCCAAGAATATCTATCAATATGACCCCTTTGGGAGGCTTCATGGTCATTTGGTATAACAAAATCCAAAAGGACAATGTTTTACATCCTACTTTGGTGAGTGGTGGTGGTTATGTGCTATGGAGTTGGTTTCGACTCAGTGACCCTGCATTAGGTTTCTGAGGCTGTAAATCTTTACGGGTGCAGAAAGCCTTCTTTCTCCCATGGAACACCTGGTAATTTTGAATGGCTGACCTTAAGGTTAGCGCCCGACTAGTAACCACTAAGCTATTAGAACTCCTTTTGGTAAGTAGTGACTGGTATAAGCAGCTATCTAAGTTGCAACTATTGACCTCTCCATGTTCCAAAGAAAGAAGAGTAATGAAAATGGAAGATGCTTTAAATCAGCTAGTCTAGTGTGCCAATGGAACAAGTGAACATTAGTCACCATGACTCAGATCAAAAGAACTCGATGGTGCTTTAAAAAAGATCACATTAGATGATCCTAGATAGAGTGCAAGAAAATGTGGGACAAAAGCCAAAATTACTGAAATACAAAAAACCCCCACCAGGTTTACTAGTCAGAAAAGGGATATAGAAACCCAAAACTATGCCCTCAGCCACCCTTCATGTATGGAAAGGAACTCATCATCATGACCCAATTTTCAGTCAAGCAGTAAATAGTGGGGACAACAAATTAGTAAGGTATGTTCACCATAGATCAAGCAACCATTCAAATTCAAAAAGACAACATTTACCTCAGGACAGGATTGAGAAGGGATGGGAAAGAGTGTGGAATGGTAATAGGAACCATAGGGAGGATGTGGGATAACTGTTGTTACATGAGGGGATTGAAATCATTGAGATGAAACCAAGTGTATGGTTTGTTTAGTGTAAAACTGATGATCTTCTCTGTACACCTTCACTCAACTCATAATAAAAAGTAAAAAAAAAAAAAAAAAGAAAATGACTCCTTTGGAATCCCTCTAAATCAGTTACTATGTCCTTCTGAACTGATCACTTTGCTTTTAATTCAATTGTCCCAGAAGATACTCTCAGAAGTCAATGGTTTGATTGGACCTTGTTCTGTGGATTGTATTGGTAAATCCAAGACTCATCCCAGGCTATGATTCATTCCCAAAAATATTTAGCTTTGATCTTGCTTAAAAGACTCATAGAAGTATCAGCTTTTTTATATGTTCACTTAAATTTGAAAATGCTAAACCATGTAAGATCCCAACTTCAGTAATTATAATATCAGTGGCAATTCTATATTCTTCTAACACATTCTGGACTTCCACAAGTTTCTTGATTGGTCAACATTGGCAATCTTCCCTCTCTTGACACATCTTTAAGTTCTTCCTAACCTTCCTTAAACTGTTTGATCCATCTAAAAACAGTTGTTTTATGTGGGGCAGCATTCCCATAAACTTGTTTCAATGTCCACTTTAGACTTGGCCATTCACCCTGACCTCAAAATTGTTTTATCCATGGCACAAAAAGTAACCATTTTGAATGCACCCTAACAAGACTAAAACAGATGTATTACTGAGAGAACTTATCTTCAACCATCCTCCGTTTGCAGACACATGTTTTGAATGAAAGAAGCCTTTGTATGTGTGGTGCTGTGGGTTAATGCACTAGACTGCAAATCGGTTTGATCCACAAGGTCGGCAGTTCAAGCTCACCAGCCACTCTTTGGAAACCCTATGCATGGTCACTATGGGTTGGAACTGACATGATGGCACTTAACAACCACAACAACATGTATGAACTGGAAACCTAGTAGAAATACTTTTTGACTTGTCCATATAAAGCCTCTGCATAAGCTATTCAAATGTCTTACATATCTGGAAAACAAATGGAGTCAGCCTTCTTGATATGTATTTGCAAAAGGAAATGAGAAGCCTTAAGAAGAAATGATACATTTGAATTATGGTTTTGTCAAAAAATATTGACTACACTGTGAACTGCCTGAAGAATAAATAAATCTGTTTTGGTAGAAGTACAATCAGAACACTCTTTTAAAACAAGAATGGCAAGACTTTACTTTGGACACGTTTTCAGAAGGGACCAATCCCTGGAGAATGACATCATGCTTGGTAAAGTAGAAGATCAGTGAAAAAGAGGAAAAACCTCAACAAAATGGACTGACACTACGGCTTCAACAATGGACTTAAACACAGAAATGATTGTGAGGAATGCACAGGACTGAGCAACATTTTATTCTGTCATTTTGTTGTTGTTAAATGCCTTCGAGTCAATTCCAACTCATAGTG
>NW_006408595.1:5585460-5647371 GCF_000296735.1 Chrysochloris asiatica
GCTGAGCTTCTTGAATGCTTATCTTTTCACTTTTCATGATGTTAGGAAAATTTTCTTCCAGAAGCTCTTCAACTATCTCCTCTGTGGGTTTGTTGTTGTTGTTAAGTGCCACAACAGAACTCTACACAAGTGACACCACTGCCACTGTTGTTGTTAGGTGCCGTTGAGTCGCTACCGACCGATAGCAACCTTATGCACAGCAGAATGAAACACTGTCCGATCCTGGGCCAATCTCACTACTGTTGTCACACTTCAGTCCATCAATGCTGCCACTTGGCCAATCCATCTCGTTGGGGGTCTTCCTCTTTTTCTCTGACCCTCCACCTTACATAACATGATATCCTTCTCCAGTAAATGGTCCTTCCTGACAATATGTCTGAAGTATGAGAGATGAAGTTTGGCCATCCTGGCCTCCAAGGAACACTCTGGCTGCACTTTTTCCAAAATGAATCTATTGGTTCTTTTGGCAGCCCATGGCACTTTCAATATTCTCCTCCAACACCATTGCCACTAGGAAAGTTTAAATGCTTGAGTGGCATTTAATCTCACACTTATAAAATAAAGCTTTTGAATCTTTATACTATATGAAATGTCATGAGATATACTTTCATGAGATATACTTCCCTTACCTTCTCTGGGTTATTAATTTATGCTCTAGCCATAATAGAATTTAAAAAAAAACAAAACTTTTTACTGTGCATTGAGTGAAGGTTTACAGAGCAGATCATCAATTTTACATTCAATAAATCATATACTTATTTTATTTCAATGATTGAAATCCCCTCCATGTAACATCAGTGATTCCACTTTCTCCCTATGATTCTTATTTCCATTCAACCTTCTCTCCCAACCCTTTTGAATTTTGTCCTTAGACAAATACTATCCTTCTGATCTTGAGTAGTTGACTATTCCACAGTGTGCATACCTCACTAGTGGTGTGCCCCTATATACCTATCTACTATTTGATTAGAAATTGAGTCACAGTTTCAGCCCTGAAGATGACCAAGAGTCATAGTCTTGGTTTCCTTCAGTCTCTCTATGACCAGTAAGTCTTTTCTTTTTAAAATAATTTTTGAGTGTTTTCCTCATTTTCTCCCACTCTGTCCAGGACCTGGATCACATCAGAACAGTTAGAGTCCTGGTGTGGTAGTGTAGGATAAGTACTGGACTGCTAACTGTAAGCTTGGAGGTTCAAATATACCACCTGCTCCTTAGAAATCCTATACAGAGTCACTCTGATGAGTCAGAACTGACTTGATGGCACTTGACAACAACAAAAAAAGAGTAGTTGGTAGTGGTCGATGGGCACCATCTAGTTCTCATCTCAGGGTCATGGAGACTGATATTCACATGTTCTGTTAGTTCACTGAAGTAATCTATTTCAGGCATCTGAAATTTTCATCACTCTTCTTTTCTGCAGATATGAAGAGACCAATAGTTGCACCTTATATAACCACTTATGAGCTTTTAAGATCCCAGTTGCTACTCATAAAAGTAGGATGTAGAACATTTTCTTTGTGGACTAAGCTATGCCAATTGTGCATGTCATGGTGCCCCCTGATAGAATAGTCTTGAGCCCCCAGACCCAGAAACTCACTCCCTCAACGTGTTCAGTAATGTGTAAGAAGTTTCATCATTTTGTCCCCTATATGTACCACATTAATGAATATGCAGCAAAGGCAAATACTCATATACAAATATCCTGTTAAACCTTTATATATTAGTGGGTATACTCCCACACTCCCTCCCATACCCATCCAGCCTGTGTATCTATCCACGTATCTACCCATTGTTGTTGTTAGTTGCCACTGTGTTGGTACCGACTCATAGCGACCTTATGCACAGCAGAACATAACACTGTGCGATCCTGGGCCAACCTCACTACTGTTTCCAGGCTTCAGTCCATCAATGCTGCCACTTGGCCAATCCATCTCATTGGAGGTCTTCCTCTTTTTCTCTGACCCTCCACCTTACCAAACATGATCTCCTTCTCCAAGAAATGGTCCCTCCTGACAATGTGTCAGGAGACGAAATTTGGCCAATGTTTTAAATGGTGTGGGTTCATAAATGATTTTGCTTAGAAAGATAATGATTTTATTTACTTTAAAAAAAAAGTCGCTGATGCTTGACAATATAACACAACTTGCAGGGTTGTGAATTATTTAATATGTTTCATCTAGCCTTATCTTTATAACTCCAATGATTCTCTTCCTGATAAGTCTGCATAAGAAGTAGGTGGGAGCAAATACTGATAGAAGGGCATGATTGAGTTGTGGATTTAATAGTTCATTGTAATTTTAAAAACTTGGAACTCTAATGGGTTTTAAATGAGGCATATTAGAAGCAGGATGGAGAATTCTCACTACTACCAAAGAAGAAGAATCAGGAGTGAAGCATTCTTTGGACCCTGAGATCCCTGTGAATTGAACCTCTCAACCCCATGGAAAGGAAGCTCTGATACCAGAGGAGTGGCTGAAAAGCAACCAAGACCAGTTCACAAGAGAGAGCAATGGGCTTCCCAGTCCACAGGGCAAGTGTTAGTAGAGAGGGGTGCCTTCAGCACTTGATTGAGGGAGTTAGTTTTGCTGACTCACAGAGCTAGAGCAAGAGCCTTCAAGCAAAGCTTATGGTAGAGTAGTATGTCCTGTGGGCATTTACAGGCAGCCCTACAAGAGCTTAATAACATTGACCAGGTACAACTGAAAGAACTGCACCCTGTGCATTTTCTGGTTCTGGAATGTAATCTGTTAACTTCCCCCAATGAATCCCATAATTGTTAGTACAATGTCTGAGCTCTGTGTGGCCATTGCAATGGAACCCAGATGAGAATTACAGTGTCATGGGAGATATGGCTGCTGCTGTTATTTGTGCACAATTCATTCCTTAAATATTTGAAGAGGGTTATCACATCTCTGCTTAGTCTCCTCCTGCGTTTAAACACCTCAGATACCTGTTCCTCCAATAAAGCGACTTCACATCCTTCATCATACCAGTTGCTTTCTTATGTTGCTCTGTAGTTAGTTCACATCCTTTTGAATATGTATGTGGCTGAATCAAAATTTACAGGCTTTGGATCAGATATATTAAAAAGAGAAGTATTTATTGCCTATAGTTATTTTTGTCTTGCTCTCATCCCCCTTTCCAGATCATAATGAGAAAAAAAAATAACATTTTAAATAAATCCATTTCTTCCCATTTAAACTGTGGAATGTTCCCATTTAAACTGTGGAACGTACATTCCTACATAATTACTCATACACAATTGGTTAATGAAAGGATGGTGTTAGTATAATGTGGAAATTGCATTAGTTCATAAATTATTTCTAGTTGACGAGGAAAGTCAGATTAGCATTAACAGGTTATAATCATTAACAGGGGAAGAAAATATCCTCAGTTTGACTGTTGCATCATCAAAAACCCACCATGCTACCAGAGCTCCTTCATAATCACTTTAGGAAAATTAAAATGAGTATCCAGTAAAGATTTTTTTTAATGAGTATTTCACAAGGGATTCCTTACCTGTGTTCAGAACTCCAGTGCAATCTGTCTTCTCTCAGCACAAGACTAAACTTCCATACTACTATTTTTCAAAACTTTCATTCCTGAGGCAGTTTACAGGCAAAATGAACCTGCTTGCTGGGACAGTCAGTACATGTTAACACTGAGATACACAGAAATCTCTGGTTACACACCAACATAGGTTTTGAGTTGTTTATCCTAACCTTATTTTTTGTACAAACAATTTTACAGATTGCAGGGGTTTCCAAGCACATGAACATAAAGTTATAAGAGAAAAGCCTATGTAGTCTCATTCAGGTAAATATTGAATAAAGCCAAAGTTTTAACTCTTCAGAGTATGTCTCTCCCCTCTCAAAGTCATTTCCAACCTCTATCATCATCCTTTCTGTAAAGCTTTATAAATTCAGAGACAGGTTGCATCTCCTATTTGCAGTGGACAAGGCCTTCTGATATCCTTCATATTCTGGCTCCTCAATGTCCTCTTCAAGATCTTACCTCCCATTCAGTTTCTGGACTGTTGGGATGATGTCCACTGGGGTATCTCAATTTTATCTCAGAATATGTCATTGTTTACTTGCTCATGTCAAGGAAGAGTTTCCTTTTTTCTTTCTTGGTTTTAATTCCCTTACCGTCTCAGTAATTTTTTTTCATTCTGGCCACTGTTGTTAAGTGCCATTGAGTTGGTTCTGATGCACAGCAACTCTATATATGATTTCCAAGGAGCAACTGGGGAGCCTGAGCTGCTGACCTTGCAGTTCAAACTGACTTTGTAGTCCAGCGTATTAATCCATAGCGCCACACCAGGACTCCATATCCCCAAAGAAATGTCTAGAGGTTAAATTTATTAGTTATTCAAATAACATATTGTGTTCTAACAACTTAATAGTCACTCGGAAAAAACAATATGCATAAATAGAAAGGAAAAATTATATTTTTATACATTTTTAAGTAATGAGAACTACTTATTAATGGGAGATATGCATTGGGTTAGGCATTCAACAACTTCTCAAATGTTGCAATCAGATCAGACCCTGCCATACTCATTTCCTCTTCTTGGTTTTGACTTAGGATTGTTTTATAATCATGAGAACAGTCAAAAACTCAGGTTTGCAGAGAACAAGCATTATTGAAATGAAAATAATATAAGCTAATATTGAAACTGTAAGAAGTCATTAGAGTCAGGAGTTTGTGTAGTGTCTAATAAATGATGAGTGTGTCTGTGATTCTTTTGAAATTGAAAAATACCCTGGGACACTGCTAAGTTTACTGCAGCACCCCAGGGGATCATCGAACATAGTTTTGAAACTGTGACTAAAGTGTTATTTTAAAGGTCACTCCTCAAATAGACTATGACCTATCCCCATTTCCAAAGTAGCCACCAGCCTTATCAATATTTTGCCATCACTATGTACTGGTATGGCGCTGATCTTGTGGTTAGCAGTCCAGTGCTTATTCTACAGTGTTACCAGAACATATTGATGGCAAACTGTTGATAAGGACTGGTGGCTACTTTCCAACCCATATGCCATTCCTCAGAAACCCTATACAGCATTGCGTTGAGTCAGAACTGAATCAATGGTACTTCACAACAACAATCCATTCACCTTACCGTGTTTTTCTTCATAGTGCTTAGCACCTTCTTAAGGAGCTCTGGTAGCATAGTGGTTAAGAATCAGGCTGCTACCTTAAGGTCAGCAATTCAAAACTACCAGCCATTCTGCAGGAAAAAGATAAGGCTTTCTACTCCCGTAAAGATTTACAGCCTCAGAAACCCTACACAGGGTCGTTATGAGTCAGAACTCATAGCGCACCACCACCACCACCAGCATGCTCTTACATTACATTGTAAATTGGTTTATGTTCCAAGCAAGTTCTAAGAAAAGGCTTTCTCTTTCTTCTTCACCCCTGTACCATTAGCCCATGAAACAATGCCTGGTACAGAGTAGGCACTCAAGAAACATTTGCTGAATAACAAATAAAAGATAGGAAGGAGATCTAAGGTCTCCATATTCCAGCATACAGGCAATAGGTCTTTTTCATATGCTTTTGGGTTTATTTTCTAACTCTCTTCGTTTGCATCTTGAAAAATTTAAGACATATAAGTTCAAAGCTACCATAAGCATTTTCAACAACATAAAATTTATTTCTCTGAATTCTGACTCCATAAGATATCTTGATTTATTTTATAGGAACAAGGAACAAAATTGTAAGAATATTGACTTACAGTTACTCTGTCCATAGCTGACCATTCTGTGACAACAGAGGGGTTTCTTTCCAGACAGAGGAGTAGAAGGTTAGTGTTAAAAGGAAAGCATTATGTTGAGAGAATATGGAGATTTCACTTCCAAGCAAGGCCTGACTCTCAGAGAACTTGAACCTGACATACAAATCATGGTGTCATTTGAAGCTAAAATGCACTTTTATGAAGTTATAAATGCTGATTAGTAGCTTGCATAGTCTCAATTTTATCAAATGATTTCATTCCAAAATAAATAGTCATTTCAGACTTACTACATAGTTCTGGTGGCGTAATGGTTACGAATCGGGCTGCGAACCTTAAGGTCAGCAGTTCGAAACTATCAGCTGCTCCGTGGGAGAAAGATGAGGCTTTCTACTCCCGTAAGGATTTACACCCTTGGAAACCCTGTACAGGGTCGCTATGGGTCGGAACCAACTCGACGGCACTTAACAACAACAACATATTTGAATAACAACAAATCACACTTACAACTATCCATTTTGGGGGAGAGTTTGTACAGCATAGCTTTAGCAATATGTACTGCAAACAATGTTGTAGCAAGTAATTTTCTGATGTTATCATTCTTAGATGTTATAATCCAACCCCCAAAGACAAATAAAGATCATATGTATGAAGAAACTTATAATAAATAGTAAAAGGCAATACTAATAACGTTTTAAAAGATTAAAAATGATTGAGGAAGTAAGATGGCAGATTAGACAGAAATGCTCCACAGACTCTTGACAATCAAGATGTGGAAAACAAAACAGACACAGATGATAGTACTAGAGCCCTGAGTTTCAGATAAAGGAACAGAAAAGTCAATTAAATGTTTTCCAGGACAGGAAGCTGACCAGACATGTCAAAAAAAGGAGACAGATTGGTGACCTGTGCTAGTTGACCAGATGTGATGCAGCCACTTGAGTGAGCAGCTCGAGAGACAAGACAGTGCATTGCTATTGCAGCAGCACGCCACTGACTTGCAGAGATAAAGGGGCAAACTTCTTAGATATGATCAAACTTCTTAAGGCAACGATTTGTTAAACCTAGGGCCTCAGGACCATAGTCTCAGGGGAATCCATGGTTAATTGGCATAACATAGTCCACAAAGATAATGTTCTACATCCTACTTTGTTGAGTAGCAACTAGGATGGAGGGTGACAGATGAACAATAAAGATAGAAGACTTAAGGAGGTATGCATAAATTAAATGGGATAGAGGTAAATAGCGATTTATACATAACTTTGGAACAACAGTGTTCTGTGAGTAGATATATAGAATCAAAACATAGGCAGAATGGGTAAAGGAGGGGCAAAAGTCTTTACGTGTTTGACTGTCTTGTAAATACTAGTTTTCTCTGCCTACTATTAGGTGTGGCGCTGTGGGTTAATGTGCCAGACTGCAAAGCCATTTGAACTGCAAGGTTAGTGGTTCAAGCTCACCAGTCGCTCATTGGAAACCCTATACAGGGTCGCTGTGGGTCAGAACTGACTCGACACCACTTAAAAACAACAACAAATTATAAAATAGACATTTATGTGTGATAGAAATGAATATTGGAATTATGATGACAGAATGCTTGTAAGCCTGTCTTCAGCATATAACTGATTGGCTTGGCTAAAAGAGGAGCTCGAATTTGTTCAGGAAAACAGGCTTCTTATTAAGCCTTTGTAGAGTATAGGGCCTTAGGTGGAATCCTGAGCCCCACCCAGAACCTTCTGAGTTGGGACATTCCCATTTGAAAAGACATGCAGATGATTGCAGAACTGCTGGAAAAACAGAGATTCTTACTAAAAGAAAGACCTGAATTACAAAAATGGATGTTTGGCTGTTTGAATATCAAGCAAGCTGTTTGCTATGGAGTCATCAAGTCAAGAAAAGTCAGCCTATCTGGGAAAACCCCATTCTAGGACTAAAAGTTATAGGGAATCCATGAGAGTCTAGTATCTCACTGGTGACCACCTGGGTCTACTTATGAGTGAAAGTGGGGGAAATGCAGCAATGAAGACATGGGCTGAGTTTGGCCACCTTCCAGAGGCACCTGGTGACCTTGAGATGAAAGAGAGAGGAAGAAGCGCTGGTTGGTCTGAAGTTTATGGAGATGTGTGAACTCTTGAACCCATTGGCTCTGACCTAGCACCTGGGGCTAGTCTGTGAGTGAATCAGCCAGCTGGTATGAAATGCAGGGAGGTGTGCATGAACTCACAATCTTTCAGTTAGTAACCATTTGGCATGACTTGGATGGCTAGTTGACCAAAACTCAACCAGATGAAGATAAAGATGTTTGATACTGTGAGCAAGTGTAATTGCTAAAGTGTGATGAACTGGACTTTTGCATATGGATACAGTTAATCAAAATTGCAACTGGAATGAAATATGGAAGAAGCTGGTTATCTCAGTGTACTGGGTTGATTGTTATTGCTCTTGTTAAGTGCCGTTGAGTCGGTTCCGACCTATAGCGACCCTGGTTTGATAGGGATGGGAAATTTAGACATTAACTTTACAAATAGTGAGCCTAAACAGGCATGAAGTGTCTGGTTTACAAGCTTTAATGAGTGTGCTTAGTTTCAGAATGAAGGGAGTAAAATAGAATCAATCCCCACTGAATAGTTTCCTTATTTTCCAGATGGATCTGGTGAAAGGGGATGGGGAATAATGACTATAGGATTCTATGATTTAATTGTGAGTAATTGCTAGCAGGATCAATTGTGATTATTACAACTATAAGTGTAGAAGATGTGTAACTGAAAGAAGGGAGTAGCAAATATTTCATTTCAGGAACAAACAATCCCAGAACCAGCATGAAGGAAGAGCTTGAGTAAAGCGTGAGAAAACAATGACAGCAGAGACGGTGACAGAGTGCTGGCATGGAAAAGCAGAGCAGCAGCGGGCTGTAGGCCTGTGGATTGCGTAGGCTGTGTGCCTGAAGGCAGGGTTTTGGCTCACACAATGTGCCCTGTGGACATTTAAATTAATACATATATATTTTGTTTTTTATATGTACATAAAATATTTTTGCTTTATTCATTTGTGAAATATAGGATGTAAATGGGGAGCCACAGAAAGGAACTAGGATAACTTCTACTTGCAGATAGGGGATTGTATCACTGAGATAAAATGAATTTTATAATTGATTGAATGTAAAGATGATGATGATCTTGTCTATAAACCCTCAGTTCATTCACTATAAAAGGTTTTTTGTTTGTTTTTTTTAAAAAGGCTCATGAACAGTCATCTAAGGTGCAAGTATCATCCAATGAATCAGTGGAACAAGTGAACATCAGTCACCATGATTCTGAGCCCAGACCTCAGAGCTAGATAATGCCTGGCTACCACCTGATCTAAAAGAGATCACACTAGAAGCTTCAGTATAGAGTGAGAAAAAATGTGGAACAAAACTCAAAATTATTAATATATAAAAAGACTGGGCTTACTGGTCAGAAAGAGACTACAGGAATTCAAGACTATGACTTTCCATGATCTTTCAGGTCTGGAATGGAACTCACCCTAGTGGTGCAATTTTCAGACAAGCAGTAGATACATATATATGGACATACCAACACTAGTAGGTATGTATGCCCACCATGGAATGGTCAGCCATTCAAGATCAAAGGGCAACCATTTACCTAAGAACAAAGTTGAGAAGGGTGGAATGAAAATAAGAACTACAGGTAGGAAGTGGGATAACTGGGATTACATGGAGAGGATTGCAATCATTGAGATCAAGCAAGGTATATGATTTGTCAAATGTAACGCTGATTGTCTTCTCTGTAAACATTCACTCGACTCGTAATAAAAAGTTTCAAAAATTAAATAAAATACAAAATGAGGTATCCAACTTCCATCAGACCAACTTACGATGGAGTTTTGGGAATGGAATCCCATTTTATCTTGACGACTACATCTATTACCCATTTTTCATTGCTAATTTATTTGAGTATGGATAGGTGAGTCTACCAATTGCAAAATAAGACTTCTTATTCATCCAACATTCCTTCGAAATGACAATGGGGAAAAATGTATAGCAGAGTTTATTATTAGCGACATAAGGATATCCAAAATAGTTTTTGTCTTCAGAATAAAGCTCAACAACTGAACTCTAAAATATTCAATCTGTTGAACAAGAAGTAAGGGATACTTGGCAAGGGTGATGGGACCTGTGAATGAAGTTTGAGTGAGGAAAACCTGGACCTACAGGAATGATGCAGAGGAGAAACAACAACTGAAAAGGAAAGACAGCTCAGGAGTGAAACAGATTAAAGCACTCCATTTCCAGAGTGGCCCTGCTCAGGTACCCTGTGAGGAAATTCACTGTACTGATATGCATCCCCAATTACAAAAAGTCTACACTCTGTCCTGCTCAGAAGGCATTTGGTATGTAAAACCACTCACATCTGTTACCTATACTAACCAATATGGTTCTCTGCTGTGAATATGAAGGAATAAAAAGCACTCTCAAGGAAATTCAAAAGAACAGAAAAATCAAAGCCAAGATGAATAAAAAGAGCAACAGGCATAGAGATAATGAAAGAAACTTAGCTTTTAGAAATATTGAATCAATATCTTTTAAAATTTCATAAAGATATTGCATTCTTAATACAAGAACAAGCACAAAAGAGGAACGATCTGAGCACAACAAAGAGTTCTTCAAAATTAGAAATATGAGGGCAAGATTCAAATAAAGTAATGAATAGATGTAATAATAATATGAAAATAGTCAAATATAAGATTGAAGATATAGAACATTGTTGTAGTTACGTGCCATTGAATTGGTTTCAACTTACAGTCACCTAGTAGTATAGGGCTTCAGAGGAGCAGATGGTGCATTTGAACCACCAATCATGTGGTTTAAATTGACCTTTCAGCTCTGCATTTATCCTACAGTGCCATAAGGAAATTCCTATGATATAGAACAAAACAGAAAAATGATGGAAAATATGAGAAAAAGAAACAAGGATGATACATTTTCAAAGGTCAGTATTCATTTGATAAATTCAAAAACACAAAACAGAGACTATGGTGTGGAAATATATATATGCATACAAAAAAATAAATGATTCAAGGAAATTTAATTGTTTAAATTTAATTGGCAATTTAAAAGATCAATGTCTTAAAATCCACACAACTGATTATTTCCTACTAAAATTTAAGAATAGGAAAAGTGAAAGGTCTGAGAAACTAAAGCTCATTCCTCCAACAGGAAGAGAAAACAAAATAAAACAAACAGGCTAACTGCAAAAGAAAAGCCACAGTCAATAATAATTTTTTTAAAAAGAGAATAATGTCTTAAAAGTTCAGAGAGAAAAGTTCTAGATGTCTTGAATCTAGAAATTTATATAAAGCCAAATTATTAACAAAGTATGATGATTGAAAAAAGAAGGCTTTGTTCTCAGTTTTATTTTTTGGTGGAACGAGCCACAGGACAACGCACTTCCGTTCCACAGTCTAGAAATAATGATCTGCGATACTGGTCACATTCTTCACATTGTGCCAACAGTCCTGTTATTTCTACTCTGGCCATTTGACTTCCATTTCTTTAAAATCTCCCTGGCCCCCAAACTTCTCATCAATGTTTTAAAGTGTCTGTCTACACTTTGGTTTTATGTAATTTTTTTTGTTAAGTAATGTAATACTCAGGAGTGACAATCTTTACTTTTGGGGGTTAAGTTGTTACTTCGTTTATTTAAAGTGACTTCAAGCAACAGTTTCAGTTCAAGTTTTGAAAGGCAACTTCAAGGCCACAGACTTGGGGATTCCTCCAACCTCAAATAGGAGCTCTGGTAGCGTAGTGGTTACGAGTCTGGTTGCTAATCTCAAGGTCAGCAGTTTGAAAGTACCAATGGTATCACGGGAGAAAGATGAGGCTTTTTGCTCCCATAAAGATTTATAGCCTAGGAAACTCCATGCAGTGTCACTATGAGTCAGAACCAACTCTGCAGCATATCACCACCACCACCACCATCAGCTCAATAGACACAATAAGTCTGGATTCTTTACTAACTTGAAGTTTTGTTGCACATTTTTCTCCTTCTTTATCAGAACTTCTCTATTATATTACAGCGTTAGTGGTAGCTAGATATCATTTCATTCTTCTTTGATTTCCTTCTTTGCCTTTTATTTCAGAGGAATCAAGAACGAGAGCTGTGTCAAGGAAAAAAATTTTTTTTGCTTTGATGCAGGCATTCAGAAAGTTTAAAACCTTTGCTCTAAATTTGAAAAAAAAGAAAAACAGAAAGAAATACTAGTAAAAGTAAATGGGGGAAAACATCCATTCATAAAGCAAAAGACATAAACAGAGCAAGAGCAACTCCATCTGACACAGGAGTAAAGGAACTAAAATGGAAAATAAAAGAAGAAGTTTCTCAAGACTGCCAAACTTTGAAGATTTTATTTCAAACAGCAAAAGCTTAGTTTGCTAGATTATATTCCCTTCCACCTGTGTCTAATGCCCTACCTAATTCAAGAGTAAATAATAGTCACATATTTACAATATTTAAAATATTCATTATTTTTCTCATTTTAGAATCAGACTGTGGACAGAACATAAAAGATTTCATTCTAAGTACAGAATTGCAGAACAGATGTAAACGCTATTAAATAATGAACAATAATAAGAATCAGGAACTAGACGAGAGAGATACAGTAAAAGTTAAAATGGTGGTGGTATGCCAAGGAGATCTGGTAGTATAGTGGTTACGAATCGGGCTGCGAACCACAAGGTCAGCAGTTCGAAACTACCAGCTGTTCTGAGGGAGAAAGATGAGGCTTTCTGCTCCCATAAAGATTCACAGCCTTGGAAACTCTATACAGGGTCGCTATGAGTTGGAACCTACTCCACAGCACATAACCAACCAACCAACCAACCAAATGCCTTAGAGTGAGTTCTGACTCCTAGCGACCCTAGACTGTAAATATTTATGGGGGCGGAATATGGAGTGACAAGTAAATTCAAATTGTTGACCTCTTGGTTAACAGTCAAACATTTAATCTGTTGATGTTGTTGCTATTGTTGTTGTTAAGTGCCCATAGAGTCATTTCAGATTCAATGTGACTCTGTATAGGGTTTCCAAGGAGCAGCTGGTGGATTTGAACTGCTGACCTTGTGGTTCGCAGTCCAGTGCTGATCCTACAGAGCTACACCAGCAGTCTTGTAATCCATTAAATTCACTAAATTGTCTTCTGACATAGGAAAGTCAGAAGTATAACGTTTAAAATTGATAAGTCAAGTAATAGAGGGATAAGAACAACTTCCATGTACAAGGGAACTTCCAGAAGCACAAAAATATCAACTACCTCTGAAGCCTGTAATCTGGGACAAGGAATGAAGTAATTGTGACCCGGGACAAAGAGTGGAGTGACTAGAAGATTTAACTCTTCATTGTACACTCTCCTGTACTAATTAAACTAGTTACCATTTGGACACACTAGTTCTATTACTTTGTACAAAATATGGAGAAGGAAAGACTGCACATGAAAAGCTCGGCCTTAAATCTGAGTTTATGCAATGTGGCCATTTAAGATGAGAAATAAAATAGTGTTTTTGAAACTTTGTTTTAACAAATCTTGACTTTCCTGTATAAAGGCTGGTTATCTTCTCCACAGAGTTCCAAGTAGTTAATTGCTAATTGTACATGTAATCCCAAAAATTGTGTGCTGCTTTGGCTTATTGTTGTTGTTAAATGCTGTTGAGTCAATTCTGACTCATAAAGACCCAGCACAGGGTTTCCAAGGAGCAGCTAGTGAATTTGAACCACTGACCTTGTGATTCAAAACCAACCTTGAATGCTTATCCCACAGCGTCATACCAGAACTCCTATTTTGGATTAAGGCATGGAAAATATTGGGTAAAGTGTATGGTAATCTAAATCAAGATAATTGATATATGTTATTGTTAGCTCCTGTCTAGTTAACCTCTGACTCTTGGAGTTCTCATGTACACAGTGGAAGGAAAAGCTGTCCAGTTCTGCATCATCCCCACAAGGAGTTGCAGATCAGACCATTGTGGCTCATAGGGTTCTCAATGGCTGATTTTCAGAAGTAGATCATCAGTCCTTTCATTTATTCATTAAGAATCTCACCAGATGATATGGTTAGAGGTTCTTAGTCCATTGTAGTCTGTTCCGCATCACAACAACACATAAGCCTCCACTGACAGGTGGTTGGAGGCTGCATTTGAGATGCATTGTTCAAGAATTGAATTTGGGTCTTCTGCATGGAAAATGAGACTCTTCTGCTGAACCGCCAATGCCTCCTAATTGATATCTAATCCTTTGTTCCAGGGTTAAGACTTAACATAAATTGGTTAATCAGATTAGTGACTCACAGTCCCAGGGTGGCACAAATAGTTAAGTGCTCAGCTGTTAACAAAAAAGTTGGTAGTTTGAGACTACACAGAGGAATTTCAGAAGTAACACTTGGAAATCTACAAAACAAAAAATCAGTCTTTGAAATACCTATAGAGCACAGGTCTATCTATTCATACCCAAATAGTGTTGCCACAAGTAGGAATTAACTCAACCACAAGAGGTACTGGTAGGATTCACACGGATGCCCAAAATCAACTGGATTTTCTGTTAGGAGACAAATGGGACAGGAGATGGGAGGAGACACTCTAGAGACACCACCCTATTAAGAACCAAGGGAAAGTGAGAATCATCTGATATCAAAGAAGGAAACAAGGTAGGAAGAAAGTTAGCTAATTTACAATATTGTTTTGGGTCAGCCCTAACTATAGAATTTGATGAAGCTAAAGTTGCGCTAGAGGTTTAAACGTCTCATCTTGGATCACTAAAAATATCACTGATATTTTTATCTAGTCATCTTCTGAAATGGTATTAACCTATTTAGGCACAACAAAATCATAATAATTGGTTTTTTAAATATCAAAGTTGACCCAAAAATATTTAGGAATGAATCTTTTATAAGAATGAAGACTATCAAAAGTGCTGTATGAAGTATTGAAATAATATTCACACAATATTAGGTAATTGCTATAAATACCTTAAGGACTAATAATATTTCCTGACCTACTGGTATGTTGCTGTTCAGTATAATTGTGTAAGGTCATTTGAGTAGCCTTCTTTTCTCTTTATGGCCTCCGGTGTATATTTTTATTCTTTTGAAATTCATTTCAGCTATATAACTAACAGTACCTCAGTGGATACTAACAGCTAGGTTAGTCCGAGGGTGACACTCAGCACAAGAAGAAAATAGGGACACAAATCAAAGGTGTTAGTATAAATACCATGGGGTTACTTGGATGAGAAAATATATTAGTAAATGGACTGAAACATTTTTTTTTTAAATCTATTTAACCAAATGAGTCAGGAATGGTAAGTTTTAAAGAGCTTTTAAGATCAAGTTTGATCTTAAGGCTTCTAAAGCAAAACCTGTTCATTGATATGGTAGGCAAGAAAAGGAAAAGAAAAGGTGTCTTGCAAACAAATGTATTAAAAATGAGACTTTTCCTGAGCCATCAATGACGTGACAACCCAGATAGACTGATCTGGCTTCGACCCACTCCTCTCAGATCTTGGATTGTCTTCTAACAGCACGTGTGTTCCACCAATTCACAGTAGCCTCTGAGGTTCATGGTAAGCCTGTTTTCTTTGTATATTTGGGGATTCCTCTTTGAAAGGGACTCACCTCTAACCCAGATCATCTGTTGAAATTTTTAATGAATAAATCTCCAAGAGAATAGGCCATCTGATTGTCTGACCCAATCAATATGACAAATGTTAAGGAGCAAGTAACTTTTATTCCTTCATTGCTTCTATTTCCTTTGATTTCCACTTTGAAAGCATATAGAACATTTTTAATTAGCATGCTTTCTATACTGCAACGATAGCATCATTCAAGTAATTAGCTACCACTAAATTGATATTTGCCCAAGTTTCTTTTTCCTTTAATGATAGTTCCTATTTTAGAGTATGAATTCCTTGTATCATATTTATTGGATAATTTACCTTTTAGGACTCATCAGTATCTCATGAGAACATGAGAACCATGCAAATTACAGATTTAAGGGATTCATTATTCTGAAAAATGACAAGTACCACTCTATAACATAAAGTACAAGGTATATACACATGCCTGCTTATTTAGTAGCAATATGGATTTTAGTGTGTACTTGTCACCCACTTTAGGTTCTCATTATTGTCCTGCTCTCCTTAATTCAATGATGTATCATCTTCCTGCATTTGTCTAAATCAGTTCAGTAGCAAATAAATCAAAGCTTTCCTTTCCCTTGCCCTTCCAAGGTGTTTAAATCATCCATCTGACTATAGAAGGAAGGAAATAATCACTTGCTTTGTAAAAAGAAAATACCCAGATTCACTCACCAGCAAACCCCTTCTGCATCTATAAATTTACATATGCATGTTGTGTGTATGTATGCACATGCCTACACATGTGTGTAAACACTGAAGTATACACCTGGGGGTGGTTGCCAAAAGAAAAACATCAAAGTCCCCAAATGTTGCTCACTTTGTTTTTCAGAAAAAGAGAAAAGCCCTTTTCAATGTTCTTCTTTTGAGTGTATATAGCCAACATTTCAAAGGCCACATAAAATCCTATTTTTATATCTTTGTGTGCTGTAGGAACGGGAAATTAAAAGGTTCTTTAACTGGCAACTCCTTTGATAGACAATGCACCCTAGCATTCAGAGGCTTAATACACTTTTTTTTCCCCCGCTTTGTGGTTCAACAGAAGAAGAATCATAAACCAGGAAAGGCTTCCTGGGTAGACTTAAAGAATGCAGCTCTCCCTCTTTTCCCTTTCATTTCCTTTTCTCGCCCACTTTTTGATATTTTGCTTTACTTTTTTTCTTTCTTTTTTTTTTTTTCCCCCCTTTAAAACGTTTATCTCTGTTTCCAGAAAGTATGGTACTAGAAAATAAGTTGTAAAAAAAGCAAGGGCTAAGGAGCCCTGGTGGTGCTGTGGGTTAGATATTGGACTGCTAACCACAAGGTTGGCAGTTCAAATCTACCAGTAACTCCATAGGAGAAAGGTGAGACTGTCTGTACCTATAAAGATTTATAGTCTCAGAAACTTTATGTAGGGTCACCATGAGTCAACAGTGACTTGTTAGCAGTGGGCTTGGTTTTGGTTTGGTAACACTGTGACAGGGTAGACTGAGGTGTAGTGCAAGTTTCCAGCAGAATCCTCAACTGCCCTCCAAGAACCTGCAGGTAAGGAATGGAGGTATCTGGCCCATTTCAAACATCTCTTTCAGGAGAGGGGGAATATCAGCTCTTCTTCTACTAAAGAATTAACTGTTTTTCTTAGACTACTTTCTGGGATATCAAAAATAAAACACGGGCATTTGCTTTCTCTCATCTTCTGCAGAGCATCACACAAAATTCTATTTTCCAGAAAAGATCAAATGAACAGAAAGGAATCTTTCTGTGTTCTGTAAAGGACTCAAGCACACTTCTTTAAACTTGTTTTACATTTTCACTTATGCATAAGATAAAATCTAGGTTGGACTCTGTACACTTTCTAGTAGGATTTTTAATTTCTTTCTCTGGAGGCAAGAAGTAGCAAAATATGGTTGCACATTCCATTTCCATTTATAATTTTATTTTAAATGGACTTCTGTCCCCTCATACTCATTTTTAAATTTAAATACAATTTGTGGTTTTCTCAAGTATGAATTTATCTTTCTGAAAATTCATTGATAAACATACTGCTATACACTTTATTTAAGGAGCTCTAGTAGCGTAGTGGTTAAGAATCGGGCTGCAAACCGTAAGGTCAGCAGTTCGAAACTACCAGCTGTTCCATGGGATAAAGATGAGGCATTCTGCTCCCGTAAAGATTTAAAGCCTCGGAAACCCTGTACAGGGTCACTATGGGTCGGAACTGACTCTACGGCACATAACAACAACATACACTTTATTTAAAGTTTCCCTGTGAAGTGCCTGCACTGTTGGGCACACATACACACATGCACATAAACACACCACATAAGCACACTCACTTTAACTCACTCTGGCTTCCGGGTAACTTGTTGGATTCTCTATGACATCATCAACATCTGTAGACTTAGTGTCCCTGTATACTAATTCTGTCTCCTTTGCTTTCTTGTCTTAAGAAATTCTACTCTATTATTTCATTGGACATCTCTAAGATAAAAAACTTGAAGATTATTTCCTCCTATGACTTGGGAGCTTAGAAAGAGCTGGATCAGAGGAAAAAGAAGACCTAGGAATTAAAGGAGAAACTGGACTGACATCTAACTTCCTCCACTAACTACTGCCTCCTTAGCTGTGAGACCAGAAAAAATGGTGACCAATTACCACTACTGAACATTTTGACCATGGAATCAATAGATGAATCCTAATTGAAAGAGGGAAGATGTGGAATAGAACTTCAAATTCTATGGAATCCACGTTTACTAATCTATTGAGACTAGAAGAATCCCCAAATCTGTTGAGAAGTATGCTCTATTAAAATATTATCTGTATCATCAACAGTAGTAAAGCAAAGGTAAAAAGTTGAGAGGGTAATGTATCTAAGTCAGTGGTGATTATACAACATGAATGAGTATAGATAGAATGGTGTCACAATATTAAGAATGTAGCTAATGCTATTAAATTATACATATAAAAATTGATTAAATGGGTATATGCTCTGATAAGTATATATTAACCAAAGTCGATTTTTTTTTTTTTTTATGGATTTTAAAAAGAAAAGGAAGAGAACTGGATCAGCAAATATGAGCTAACTCAAGGGAAGAACCTTCAAAGACAGGACATTGGGTTCTGAAAACTCCTCTTTCAAACAAGGCCACTTCCCTGATCAGGAAGTTTTTGAAACTATCTACATACACATGCAACCAGCTCTCCAGGACCCTATATGGTATGTACAGAATTGCGGGTCCAGGGTACTTTCAGCTCTGCCTCAGTTAGCTGCAGATAAACAACATTTGATTCTGGTTATTCATATCTCTGCCCTTCTTCTAGCTTTGTTGTTGTTGTTGTTAGGTGCCATCGAGTTGGTACCGACCCATAGCAACCTTATGCACAGAAGAACGAAACACTGCACAATCCTGGGCCAACCTCACTATTGTTGCCATGCTTTGAATCCATAGATGTTGCCACTTGGCCAATTCATCTCGTTGGGTGTATTCCACTGTTTCTCTGACCAACATAATATCTTCTACCTTTACCAGTTGGTTCTTTTTTCTTTTGATTTTTTTTGTTGCTAGGTGCCATCAAGAGAGTACCGACTCATAGTGACCCTATACACAACAGAACGAAACACTGCCCAGTCCTGGGCCAACCTCACAGTCATTGCTATGTTTGAGTCCATTACTGCTGTCACTGTGCCAAAACATTTCATTGGGGATTTTCCTCTTTTCTCCAACCCTCCACTTCACCAAACATGATATCCGTCCCCAGGGAATGGTCACTCTTGATAATGTGTCTGCAGTATGAGAGACAAAGTCTGGCCAACCTGGTTTCCAAAGACCACTCTGGCTGTACTTCTTCCAGCACAGATTGGTTTGTTCTTTGGCAATCCATGGTACTTTTAATAGTCTCCTCAAACATTATAACTCAAATCCTTCAATTATATGTTCTACCTTATTCACTGTCCAATTTACACATGCATATGAGATTATTGAAAATACCATGGCTTATGTCAGGCAAAACTTAATCCTCAAACTGACATCTTTGATCTTCAACCCTTCAAGAGGTCTTGTGTATATTTGCCCAACGCAATACGTCATTTGATTTCTTGACTGCTGTTTCTATGAGTGTTGATTATTGATCTGAGCAAAATGAAGTCTTTGACAACTTCAATATTTTCTTCATTTATATGGATGTTGTTTATTGGTCAAGTGGTGAGGATTGTTATTCTCTTTACATTGAGATGCAACCCATACCAAAGGCTGCGGTCTTTGATTTTCATCAATAAGTATATTTTGTCCTCTTTGCTTTCAGCAAGTAAGGTTGTATCATCTGCATATCACAGGTTGTTAATGAGCCTTCCTCCAATCCTGATGCCACATTTTCTTCATGTAAACCAGCTTCTTGGTGCATTTGCTCAGCATACAGATTAAATAAAGGCACTCTGGTAGTGTAGAGGTTATGGATTGGGCTGCTAATCTCATGGCCAGTAGTCCGAAACTGTTCTGTGGGAGAAAGATGAGACTTTCTGCTCCCATAAAATTTTACAGCCTCAGAAACCCTGTATAGGGTCACTATAAGTCAGAACTTACTTCATGGCACATAACAACAACAGATTAAATAAGTATGGTGAAAGAATGAAACTCTGGCATACACCTTTCCTAATTTAAACCATTCAGTGTTCCATTTTTCTGTTTCAACCTCTTGGTTTATGTACACATTCCTCATGAGCACAATGTGATCCAAAATATTCATACTTTGTAATGTTGTCCGTAGCCTGTCATGATCAACACAATCAAAAGCCCTTGCATAGTCAATAAAGCACAGGTAAACATCTTTTTGGTATTCTCTGCTTTCAGTCAAGATCCATTTGTTGTCAGCAACAATATCCATCATTCCATGTCTTCTTCTGAATCTGGCTTGAACCTCTGGAGCTTCTCTGTCAATGTATGCTTACAGTCGTTTTTGCATTATCTTTAGTAAAACTTTACTCACATAGGATATCAATGATATCGTCTGATGATTTCCGCATTCCATTGGGTCACCTCTCTTTGGAATGGGCACAAATATAGATCTCTTCCTGTCAGTTGGTCAGGTAGTTGTCTTCCAGATTTCTTGGCATAGATGAGTGAGTGCCTCCAGTGCCACATCAGTTTGTTGAAAGATTTCAATTTGTATTCCATCAATTCCTGGTGCCTTGCTAATGCCTTCAATGCACCTTGAGCTGCTTCCTTTAGGATCATTGGCTCTTGATCATATTATACCTCTTGAAATGGCTGAAAATTGACCATTTCTTTTTGGTACAGTGACTCTGTGTATTCTTTCCATCTTCTTTTGATGCTTTCTGATATATTTTGGCCACAGAATCCATCAATACCGCAAGTCAAGGTTTGAATTTTTATTTCAGTTCCCTCAGCTTGAGAAACACTGAGCATGGTCTTCCCTTTTGTTTTCTAACTCCAAGTTTTGCATATTTCATTATAATATTTGAGTTTGTCTTCTCTATTATCTTTTGATTTAAGGGAAGCATGTGTATATGTGTATTGGGGGCAGGATGAGGTGATGGAACAATTTTGTAATGATTCTAATATTATCATTGAAGTAGGTATTTAAAATACCAGTTATTGCTTTGTTGTTGTTGTTGTTGTTAAGTGCCATTGAGTCGGTTCCAACCCATAGCGACCCTGTACAGAGTTTCCGAGGGTGTAAATCTTTACAGGAGTAGAAAGCCTCATCTTTCTCCCGCGGAGTGGCTGGTAGTTTCGAAGCACTGACCTTAAGGTTCGCAGCCCGATTCATAACCACTATGCTACCAGAGCTTGCTGGGTCTAAAATTTAATGATCACCAAGCGATGGTATTTTCAGTCACCTGGGGTTCTCGTGTGGTGCTGTGGGTTATTGCACCAAACTGCAAAGCCATTTGAACTGCAATGTTGGCAGTTCAAGCTCACCAGCATCTCCTTGGAAACCCTATACAGGGTTGCTATGGGTCAGAACCGACTCAACGGCACACAAAAACAACATATGAATATTTGTCAATGATAAGCAAGACTGGAGAAGATTTGATGCATTTGAATTAGGGTGTTGGAGAACAACACTAAAAGTACCCTGGACTGCCAGAAGAACACAAATCTATATTGGGAGACGTACAGTCTTAGAAGCCCTTATGGTGAGATTGTGCGTCTTATTTTGGATATGTTATTAGAAGGGACTTCATTCTTCTTGTACCAACTATCAACACTCGTAGAAGCAGCAGTCAAGAAAGCAAGCGACGTATTGCATTAGGCAAGTCTGCCACACAAGACCGTTTTAAAGTGTTGAAGAGCAAAGATGTCAGCTTGAGGACTAAGGTGTACCTGAACCAAGACATGGATTTTCTATAACTTCATATGCATGCGAAAGCTGGACAGTGAATAAGGAAGACCATAGAAGAATTGATGCTTTTGAGTTATGGTGTTGGAGGAGAATATTGAAAGTGCCATGGGCTGCTAAAAAACCAATAGCTCTGTTTTGGAAGAAGTACAGCCAGAGTGCTCCTTGGAGGCCAAGATGGCCAAACTTCATCTCACATACTTTGGACATATTGTCAGGAGGGACCAGTCTCTGGAGAAGGATATCATATTTGGTAAGGTGGAGGGTCAGAGAAAAAGAGGAAGACTGACAGCAAGATGTATTGGCCAAGTGGCAGCATCAGTGGACTCAAGCATGGCAATGATTGTGAGGTTGGGGCAGGACTGGGCAGTGTTTTGTTCTTTTGTGCATAGGGTCGCTAAGAGTTGATACCTAAAACAAGTCCTGATATGGTGCTCTAGGATGAACACAGTTTAAACCCACTGATAACCACAGTTTAAACCCACCAACCACCCCATGGAGACCCTATACAGGGTCGCTACAAGTCTGAACCTACTGAATGGCATTTAACAACAACAACAACAGTCTCTAGAGAAGGACATCATGCTTGGTAAAGTTGAGGATCAATGAAAAAGAGGAAAATCCTCCCAATGAGATGGAATGACACATTGGCAGCAGTATTGTGTAACAACAATTGTGAGGATGGCAAAGGTCCAGGCAGTGTCCCGTTCTTTGATGCATGATGCCACTATGAGTTTGAATTGACTTGACAGCTCCTAACAACAACAATAACAACAAGGAATATATTGACTAATCAGGTAGAACAGAAAGTCATAAAGTTATCTTGAAATCTCCTTTATATAATACCTACAATTAAAATTATAATTAATGGTATCAATCAGAAAAAAAAAAAATTTAAGTAACTGTCGGGAGAAAGATGAGGCTTTCTACTCCTGTAAAGATTTACACCCTCGGAAACCCTGTACAGGGTCGCTATGGGTCGGAACCAACTCGATGGCACTTAACAACAACAACAACAACAAATCCTTAAGTAACTGTCATTGTTTCCAAAAGTTTAAATAAAGTTATCAGTCACTCACCAAAGAGCTTATGTACTAAAGGGAACTTAAGGAAACTGAATTTCTGATTCTTTATATGTTTCAGTGAAATCTTACAGCAGCACATGTTCTACACGATTTAGTCAGAGACCTCAGAGGATTCAGAAATATAATCATGGGAAGAGTGCTGTTCCAGAATTAGGGCTCGGCAAGCAGTGAAGAGAAAACAAATGGATTACAATGAGCTTCCTAAAAAGGGGAAATGATGTGAGATAAATTCCCCCACTAAACTAGTGATAAAGGAATAGATTTTCATCTTTTATTTTATTTAAATCTTCATTTTTTTTTTTTTTTTAATTTCCAAATAACATGCTCAGTTAAAAAAGACTTGCCAATTTATTCCAGGAGAGCTTAGTATTTTTAAAGAAGCGCAACTAACAAGAGTATTTCAGGACTTGAGATTGATTTACTAAGAAGTTCAAAATATAGGAATCTAAAAAGAGGGGTGGGAACGGAGGGCAGATTGCATTAATAATTCTTTGTAAGTAGCAAGAATTTCTAATGGGAAAATAATTTCATTAACATAAAAGCACTGAACAATTAGTGGTTCTTATCTGGCTCAGGACCCATGAAACTCAATTATCACTAGTCATCACATTAAGGTTAAATTTTTAAAACTTTGTAAACTGTTTAATTAAAAAAAAGCACACACTTAGAAGAAAAAGGAAAGTATTGTGTATAATCAAAATTATAATTACTAACTGAAGCCTAATTGACTATATTCTGTGGTGAGGAAAGTAATTGAACTTGGGTATTTACCACGTTTGAACACCAAGTTAGCGTTAGAAAATGTAGCAAACCAGCCTACATTTTCACTTCTGTATGTCACAGCTGAATCACAGCTTTGATATCTGCCAACTATGTTGAAGCCTCTGGAAAATACACGTAGGCCACAGTTTATTCTATTTTGAGAGTTTGCGTTTGGGAAGACAAATAAACTAAAAAAATAAGGAGCTCTGGTAGCATAGTGGTTACGAATCAGGCTACTAACCTGAAGGTCGGCAGTTCAAAACTACCAACAGTTCCGCGGGATAAAGATGACCCTGTGCAGGGTCACTATAAGTCAGAATTGACTCCAGGGTACTTAACAACAACAACAACGATATACATTACTATTATTTCCCTTTATCCTCCTTGAGAGCTAATCTGAGAGCTTTCAGGCTTCCCATTAAAACTTTGATTGAGAAAGTTCTGTGGGAAGAGCTCTCATGACACAGTAGTTAATGTACTCAGCTACTCACCAAAAGATAAGCGGCTCGAACTTGCCAGCAGAACTATGGGAGAAAGATGTGGCAGTCTGCTTCCATTGAAACCCTTTAGGGCAATTTTACTGTCTTATACAGTTGCTATGAGTTGGAATCAACTCCATGGCAGTGGATTAGGGTTTGTTTTTGTTGTTGCTGTTGTTTTTGGTGGCAGGAGCAAATGGAAAGGGTGTCAGAGTTATATGAAAAGATAGGTAAAAGAAGTATTTCTAAAACTTTACATTGAAGAAAAACAGTGTTGGTGATACCACTTTATCTTTGTAAAACCTATAAAAACCAGTTGCCATCCAATCAGTTCCAACTTATAACAGCCCCATTTGTATCAAAATAGAACTGTGCTTCATTAGGTTATTAGTGGTTGGTTTTTCAAAAGCAAACTGCCAGGACTTTCTTCTGAAGTGCCTCTGAGTACACTTGACCCTTTACCCTTTGTGTTGGCAGTCAAGTATACTGATCATTTGCATCACCTAGGGATCCCTGGTAGCACTGAAGAATAAGCACTGGGCTACTAGCTGTAATATACAGCTCCTTGGAAGAAACATTAGGCTTGCTGCTCTTTTAAAGATTTACTGTCTTGGAAATCCTGAACATAGAGTTGCTATGACTTAGAATCAACTCAATGGCACTGGGTTTTGTTTTGGGTTTTCTAGCGACTTTGCTTTTGAGTTGTGGTGTTGGAGGAGAATAATGAAAGTGTCATGGGCTGCCAAAAGAACCAATAGATCCGTTTTGGAAGAAGTGCAGCCAGAGTGCTCCTTAAAGGCCAAGATGGCCAAACTTTGCCTCTCATACTTTCGTTATAGTGTCAGGAGGGGGCAGTTGCTGGAGAAGAATATCATGTTTGGTAAGGTAGAGGGATAGAGGAAAAGAAGAAGACCCCCAACGAGATGGATTGGCCAAGTGGCAGCATCGATGGACTCAAGCGTGGCAACAATAGTGAGGTTGGCCCAGGATCGGGCAGTGTTTCATTCTGCTGTGCATAAGGTTGCTATGGGTCAGTACCAACTCGATGGCACCTAACAACAACAACAACAAGCGACTTTGTAGAACCTTGTAAGAATTTTAGTCATTCTCTCAAAAGGATAAGGTACCCACTGGCAATTTTATGTGATGAGACCATATCTCACTAATGATTTACTGGGTGTGAAAATAACCAAATAAATTAAGCAGAAAGTCTGTCCACAGATGCACACTGGAATTCTGCCATGCTTTGTATATAACCAAGAGGCCCAGACTGCCATCCCTGTAGGCAGCTAGACATGTGCTGCTTATTCAAGATAACATGTCCACAATAGAGGTTAGCAAATACATCAGTGCTCTAGGAACAGAACCAGAGGACGGAATCCATTTGGATGTCATTGCCACAAACAATCAAGAAAATCAGATAACACCATGACAATGGTCACTAAAGCATTAAAGCCTGTTTGCGTCAAGATCACATTATGGGCAATATCGCAAAGAAATATCCATCAGAAATCATTTGGAGCTCATGCTCCACACCACCCACCAAACCCCACTTCCACCATGCCAACAACTTTTTAATAATACAACATATACAGACTTTTCTTGTTTTCTAATCAAACTTGACTTCCTCACCACTGCCGTTTGCATATGGTACAGAAACAGACCTTATAATAAACGTGAGAACTACCTGTCTGAGAAATGACTAAATCAGGGAAGTAAAAATTTTAAATCATAGATCTTCATTTTGTTTCAGTATTGAACTAATAAAGCAGTTCTGTAACTAAGCTGCCTTTGTTAGTTGTCATCATTTTCTTACACAATTCCCATGCTTGGATTAGAAGTAGTGGACACTGTTGACATGTTTAGCTGACTAATATGTATTTTTCTGATTATACTTTCCTTTACATTGATAATAGAAAGTTTATGTCATTTACTTTTTAAATTTTATAGTGAGGAAAATTATCTGTCTTTCCCCAAATTCCTAAAACGTGTTTGCTGCTTTATTTTGTAACTAGTCATCAAAGACTAAGGTAGCAGCTTGAGCACAGATACGCAGGACTTTTCTCTAAAACTCAGGCAGAAATAATCAGAGGATTATCAAAGGAGGAAATATCTTCTTAATTGCAAATCAGGAATAGTTGTCATACATATTCCAGTCATTTCAATGAATCTGAATTTGATATAGTCACTGTGGGCATGAATCACTTAAAAGGAGTGAACTTCGTCCTGGTGTGGTCCTGTAGAATAAGCACTGGACTGCCAACTGCAAAGTCAGCAGTTCAAAACCACCATCCACTCCTAGGAAACCCTGTACAGGGTCCCTATGAGTCAGAACAGATTTGATGGCACTAAACAACAACAGATGGCATCTGAATTCTTTGCCCCCTTCTATTGTGAAAGCCAGGAATGGCAGGTCAAGTCTCTCTCATGCTGCCAACTCTCTGGTTCTCTGGTAGCAATCAGGAGAGATGCCTGACTTTTAAGGATCCCTGTAATGCTATTGGGTCTACTTGAAAAATCTTGGATGGTCTCCCTATACTAAGGTCAACAGATTAGCAAATTTAATTTCACTTGCAACTTTAATTCCCTTTTGCCATGTTAAATAACATATTCACAGCTTCCAAGATTAAAATGTGGTTAATTGCTCAACTGAAATTCAAAAGGCCAGCAGTTCCAACCTACCAACTTCTTCACAAGGGAAAAATGGAGCAGTCTGCTTGCATAAAGATTATTGTTATTGTTATGTACCAATCCATAGTGTTGGTTCTAATTCATACTGATTCCACGCACAACAGAATGAAACACTGACCAGTCCTATGTCATCCACACAACCGTTCTTATGTTTGACTCCAGTGTTGCAGCCACTGTGTCAATCCATCTTGATGAAGGTCTTTGTGCAAGATGGGTACTGAAACAACTCACGGAAGAGCATAAACAGAAGCATTTGGACACTTGTGAACAAAATTTGGACCAAAACAAAACATCATTGCTGTTGATGAGACATGGATTCATCACTACAAGCCTGAGAGTAAACAACAGAGTATGGAATGGAAACATCCTCAACTGCCGACCAAGAAAAAGTTCAAAAGTCAACCACCAGCTGGAAAATTCATGCTTACAGTTTCTGGGATTCTCAGGGACCAGCCTTGGAACACTGTCAGGAAAAAGGTTCAACAATTAACAATGCTCATTACAGTGAGATACTCACTGAAGAGCTGAAGACTAAACTTATGATTAAACACAGAGGACTATTATCCAAGGGAGTTCTGATCTTGCCTGACAATGCACATCAGCACACCTCTGACCACACTGTGGACACTCTGCAAAAACTTCATTTTGAGATGTTAAAGCATCCTCCCTCTAGTACTGATCTTGCTCCATCAGACTTTCACCTGTTTGGTTCCCTGAAAGCAATCTTTGGAAGATGAAAATTCACCTCTGATGAGGAAGCTGAGACAGCAGTGAATTCATGGCTTGCAGCTCAGTCAAAAATATTTTTTAATAAGGGAATATGAAAGCTTGTTGACAGATGGACAAAGTGTATTGAAGAGCAAGGATATTTGTCTTTTCTAAAAGTCTATTGAAATAAATTGTACAGCCAGAGTTCGGATAATTTTTGACTCATCCTTGTAACTTTGTTCATTCTTCTAGATATCCAGGATAAATTTAATACGCTTCACCAATTCCATATGTAAAGATCACAAGCTTGGAAACTCTCTGGGGCACTTCTACTGACCTACAGGGTTACTATGAATCAGAATCGACTCAATGACATCGGGCTTGTGTTTTGTTTCATTTTTATATTGGTTGAATTACTTTAAATCAGGAAAAATTAGTTTTTCCACAAAATGAAATAAAATGGGGACACAGTATGGCAGCTTTACTTGTAAATGTTTTTTAAAAAGAAAACCAAAGCCACCTTTGTAATGTTTAAATGACAAACTTCCTTTCCTCCTTTAAGATGGTGTCACCCATAGCACAAAGTATGTATGTATTCAAATAATGGAAAATTCATTTGAGGAATGTATAATTTGCATTAATGACTTTGCCATGATATCACTAGCAGGCAGTCAAGTAATCCTGTCAACACTTATAACATCCCCACTGACCACAACCCAAAGGCATTTGTAGTTGTTAAGTGCCTTGAAGTCAGTTCCAACTCTTAACAACCTTGTATAGAATTTCCAAGGAACAGTTGGTGAGTTTGAATTGCTGACCTTGAGGATCAAACCAACCTTTCTGTACAGTGCTTACCCTACAGTGCCATACCAGTGTTAAAATTAAATATTCAAGTTAAAATATTAGCATCAGATTAAATACATAAAATATTGCTATACCCAATGTCATAGATATTGTTGTTATTGTCAAGTGCCATCGAGTCTATTCCGACCCATAGCGACCCCATATAGGGTTTCTGAGGAGCAGATGGTGAGCTTGAACCGCCGATCTTGCAGTTCAAGCGGCTTTGCAGTCTGGCGCACTAACCCAGAGCGTTACACCAGGGCTCCGTCATAGATATTGGCTAGAAGTAAAATAATCAGATAGACAAAAAGAACAATTGAAAAAGAAAATCTGTCTGATTTGTCTCAGGTAAGGTACTCATTTTACAATTACAGATTAGAAGATGAAAGGGAGAAGAAAGAACCCACCAATGTCTAGAGACATTTCTCAGCTATTTATAGTATCCCAGGAGTAACTTTTTGTTTGGTAGATGGCAAAGTTTGTGGAGCCCGCTGAGTCTGTCATTAAACATTTGCCTGAAGATCTGAGTGTTCACATCAGTGACAAGGTTTCTTAAACGTCACATTTCCTCTGGCTGTCACAAAGAATTATAGCTTCTGTGACTCACACTATCATAGCAGCTATTTGTGATATTTTAACCTAATATACAGCCCCAGAGGAGAAACAACAGAAACAATAAAACATCTGCCAGGCACTTGCTTGAAGAAAGGGACTCTGAGTGTTATGAGGATTCCAAATTAAAGAGCAAAGGCTTGAGTGTCAAACACTAAAGGACCTGCATTTGTTAACTTCCTTGTAATTTATATCTTAATCATCTCCAAATCCCAAAGGGGAAAATTCTAACTCACCTATGTTTGTTTCCTTTGGTAAAAGTCATAGAAATCAGAAGGCTTTAAAAAAAAAAAAAAAAAAAAAAAGCCTAATTTTTTTTTCTACCTTTATAGGTTGGATTGGAAACACTAAAATCTAACACAAAGGATTTCCTTTTAATGAGCGTTTTAGTCTTCTGTGTAAATTCTTGCCATGGCTGGATTTTTTGTTTGTGGTAGGAAGGGAGCGTGCTAGGGGAATTGGCTGTTTTCTTTTTTAATGAGGAACTCAATGTCAAAACCGTAGTCAGAATGTCTCCTTTCTTCTTCTTCAACCTATCAGAGTCCACTGTTCACAATGAACTCAGGAGAAAGAAGGACCAGCTTTGTAAAGACAGAATCTACTAAACAAAATAAACCGTGTCATTTCATGCTAATTCAAAGACTCATTCCAACTGCTGTGTGATGAGGGAGCCAAAAACTGAACTGTAACCCAAACACAAACACATCATATTGCCAGGAAATGGCTAATGCGGCCTCCCATTACACACAGCTTTCAAAATGTTTTAAGCATTGATGAATACACCATTTTGGAAAGAGTTCAAACATATGTGGCATTAAGTCTACAAATATATCTTTCTTACAAAAATAATCCCCCTTGCCTTTGAATATGAATGAGGAAATGGAGCAATTGGGCTAAGGCAAATAGAGTAGTGCTTCATGGTAATTTGCTCATCCCTAGAACTACGCTTAGTTGCTATAGCTTCATTAGAGCATCAACCCCATGCCCACCACAAACACCTTCCATTTATTTTTCTTTCTGAAAAAAACAAACAAACAAAAAAAACCACTCTACCCCCTTTAAGAATGGGAGAAAAAAACATTAAAAGTCTCTTTAGGGTGCTCATCTAATGCAAATGACAGGCACAGTATGTTCATTTTAAAAACTCATTTTTGGAGAGAAATAAATGGAATCCCCCCCACTCCAATAAAAAAGGGGCATATGAAGATTGATAATCTCCTCTGTACTCATTTGTGGGAAGGTATAATAAAATCCACAAGGAGCACTGGTAGCATAGTGGTGACAAGTTGGGCTGCTAACCTCAAGGTCAGCAGTTCAAAACTACCAGCGGTTCCACAGGAGGAAAATACGGTTTTCTGCTCCTGTAATGATTTACAGTTTCTGAAACTCTATATCGGGTTGCTGTGAGTCGGAATCGACTCCATGGCACATAACCACCACCACCATAATAAAATTCACAGAGGTGATAAGATATAATAATCAACATCTGGTACCATTCATAACCAGCAGCTAGGCAAGAGGAAGATGAGGCTTCCTGTACCCATAAAGATTTACAGCCTCGGAAATTCTATGCAGAGTTGCTGTAAGTCAGAACCAATTCAACCGCACACCACCACCACCACCATTTGTAAAATGAAGTGTTGATTGTGCTGTTGTGTGTCCTTGAGTCAATTCCAACTCAGAAAATCCCTGTAGGACAGAGTAGAATTGCTGCAGTATTTACGGAAGTAACCTGCCACAGCTTTCACCTTCAAAGCTGCAAGTGGGTTCAAACTGCTGATCTTTCTGTTAGCAGCCGAGCACTTAACCACTTCTCCACCAAGGCTTCCTATTGTTATTGTTAAGTGCTGTCTAGTCAGTTCCCACTTATAATGACCCTGTATTGGGTTTTTCCTATTGCTGTTGTTGTTGCTGTTGCAAAGTGTCCTCGAGTTGGTTCTAACTCATAGCAATCCTGCATAGAGTTTCTGAGGAGCATCTGGTAAGTTTGAACCACTGACATTGTGGATCAAACCGACCTTTTTTGTTGTCCAGTGCTTATCCTTCAGCAGTCCTGACATAAGAATGAGATTGGAAAGTGGGAGGAGGAAAACTAAAAGAATTCCTGTCCTATTTTTTTCCTGATCCTCCTAGCAGTGGTTGGGATCTTCAGCATCAGCATTTGGCTACAGCTCCCATCTTCTTGTGGCATCCAGATCTGCCTCATCATACCCCTTGCCTCACAGGTACCAACAGTGACCATGTAGCTCAACAAAGATCTGAACATTAATTGGATGAGACTTACAAAGATCTGAACATTAATTGGATGAGACTTACAAAGATCTGAAAATTAATTGGATGGGGTTTACAAGCTCATAATTTCTTGTAGCCCATTGGCTTAGACTTGTTGCTGTTGTTGTCAGGTGCCATCGAGTCCGTACCGACTCATAGCGGCCCCATACACAGCAGAATGAAACAATGTCCGATCCTGGGCCAACCTCACTACCGCTGCCACACTTGAGTCCATCAATGATGCCACCTGGCCAATCCATCTTGTTAAGGGTTTTCCTCTTTTTCTCTGACCCTGCACCAGTAAAGCTTATATATGAATATATAACTAAAATACTCACTGTCATCGAGTCATTTCCAATTCATGGCAACCTGTGTAGAGCTTCCAAGGCTGTAAATCTTTAGAGGAACAGAAAGCCTCATGTTACTCACATGAAGCATCTGGTGGGTTTGATCTGCCAACCTTGGAGTTAGTAATGCAATCCTTGTCCTACAGTGCCACCAGATTTATTGCAAGGAAATGACTGACACAGTTGAAGAAGCTGGAAAGTTCCAAGTCCATGGATCATACGTCAGGCTGGACATGACTTTTGCTGACTTAACTACAGGGCTGACAAACCCAAGATTAGAATGTCATATAGAAGATTGCTGACAACTCCCAGGATCTACAGTCAATACAGCAATCTGCTGGCTCAAGTTACAAGAACTGGAGGTCAAATGACCAGCCAGATGCAGGATCCAGACCCAGCAAAAAGAAAGCAAGCTTTGTCAGAAGGTCTAGATATATGGGAAGGAGGGTACACTCCCAAGGAAACTTCTTTCAGATGAATGGCTGCACATAGCAGATCTTATCATTGAAGTAACTACATTACATAAGATCTCATTGTGGGAGATGACTACATTACAACTGCCAAACCACTTAGAATGATGGTCCAAGTTAACACACAGCCTTAATCATCACACCCATTTTCTTCCCTTTAATTATTCCATCTCCAAGGGTAATAGTGTTCCCTTCACACTCTTTCAGCTCTCTAACATCTGTGTTAAGTCTTTGTTTTAAATACCTGTACCACCCAAGTTATTTCATTTTCCTGGCTGGATTCTTACCTACACAGTGAAGCATGGTGGAGAGCGATGCTTTGGAAGAAATGAGATGAGGAGGGTGAAGGACACTTGAATTTTGGGAAAGCTCTAGATTTTCCACTTGAAGAATCAGTTAGAAGTAAAGTGTCCAACAGGGAACTACTAGCTACATGTGACCATTAAGCCTTGGATATGGCTAGTGTGACTGAGAGATTGAAAAGTATCTTGTACTACTCAATTCAGTTACTGAAGAACTTTTATGTTCAGAACAACTTGTATAAGTTAATCTAATTTTTAATAGTTTTATAAAATCTAAATGATTTTGCTGCTGTGTGTCATCAAGTCAATTCTGACTCAATAGCGGCACTATATGGAGAGCAATTGATTCCAGAGAAAAGTTAATGTACAAATCAAAATACTCTGTAAATGCAAAATGCATGCTGGATTTCAAAGACTGAGAATTTTTTTAAAAAAGATAAAACATATTAATATTTAACATTGATTATTTGTCAAAATTATACTATTTGGATACATTGGATCAAATTAAACATATCATTAAAATTAATTACACCTGTTTCTTCTTTTTTTTTTACTGTAACTAATGACCATAGCCTTCAGTATAGATTGCATCTCAAAGTAAAGAAAACAAAAATCCTCACCACTGGACAAATATACAACATTCTTATCAACAGAAAAAAGATTGAAGTTGTCAAGGACTTCATTCTTCTTGCATCAACTATCAACACTCATGGAAGCAGCAGCCAAGAAATCAAACGTATTGTATTAGGAAAATCTGCTGCATAAGATCTTTTTAAGGTGCAAAGACCTTTTAAGGAGCAAAGATGTCAGCTTGAGGACTAAGGTGCGCCTGACCCAAGCCATGGTATTTTCAATAACCTCAAATGCATGGAAAAGCTGGACAGTGAATAAGGAAGACTGTAGAAGAACTGACGCATTTGAATAGTGGTGTTGGAGGAGAATATCGAAAGTACCATGGGCTGCCAGAAGAACAAAGAGATCTGTGTGGAAAAAGTGCAGCCAGAGTGCTCCTTGGAAGCCCAGATGGCCAAACTTTGTAAGGTAGAGGGTCAGAGAAAAAGAGGAAGACCCCAAGAGAGATGGATGGGCAAAGTGGCAGCATCAATGGGCTCAAGCATGGCAACAATTGTGAGGCTGGCCCAGGACAGGGCAGTATTTTGTTCTGTTGTGCATAGGATCGCTATGAGTCAGTACCAACTCAATGGCACCTAAGAACAACAACAATGCTGTTGTTCTTAGGTACCCTCAAGTCAGTTCTGACTCATAGTGACCCTCTGCACAACAGAAGCAAACAAACACTGCCCAGTCCTTCACCATAATCACAATTTTTGTTATGTTTGAGCCCGTTGTTCTGCCACTATTTCAATTTATCTAATTTGGGGTCTTCCACTTTTTTCTTGAACACCCATTTAACACACATGATGTCCTTCTCCAGGGATTGGACCCTCCTGATACCATGTTCAAAGGATGAGAGACAAGGTCTTGCCATCCTCATTTCTAAGCAGCAATCTGGCTATACCTCTTCCAAGACAGACTTGTTTCTTCTTCTGGAAGTCCATAGTACTTTCAATATTCTTCTCCAACACCATAATTCAAATGCACCAATATTTTTCCAGTTGTTCTTATTCATTTTCCAGCTTTTGCATATATATAAGCAATTGAAAATACCATGGCTTAGGTGAGGTGCACCTTAGTCCTCAAAGTGACGTCTTTGCTCTCTAACATTTCTAAGAGATTTTGTGCAGCAGATTTGCCCAAAGCAATATGTCATTTGATTTCTTGACTGCTTCTTCCAAAGCATTGATAGTGGAACAGGTCAAACGAAATCTTGGACAGCTTTAATTTTTTCTCTGTTTATCATAATGCTATTTATTGGTCCAGTTGTGAGGATTTTTATTTTCTTTATATTGAGGTACAATCCATACTGGAGTGTGTAGTCTTTCATTTTTATCAGTAAGGATTTTAAGTCCTCTTCATTTCCAATAAACAGGGTTGTGTCATCAGCACATGCCAGATTGCTAATGAGTCTCTTCCAATCCTGATGCCACTTTCTTCTTCATATAACCCAGCCTCTAAAATTATATGTTTAGAGATTGAGTAAATAGGGCAAACGGATACAACTATTACACACATCTTTCCTAATTTAAACCATTCAGCGTCCCTTTGTTCTGTTCAAACGAATGTGATTTATAGAAATGGTAAAACTACAAATGTGGATCACAATACTGGCCAGCCTCTTAATAACTACCTCAGCACCCAGGTTCTTCTCCCAAACACATTCTCTTAGTTGCTGTTCATTTTGTTGCACGTAACAAAACTCAACTCCAGATGTTGTTGTTGTTGTTAGGTGCCATCGAGTCGGTACCATACAACAGAGTGAAACACTGCCTGGTCCTGGGCCAAGCTCACAATTGTTGCCACACTTGAGCCCATTGATGCTGCCCCTTTGCCAATCCATCTTGCTGGGGGTCTTCTTCTTTTACTCTGAACCTCCACCTTCTAAACATGATATCCTTCTCCAGTGACTAGTCCCTTCTGACAATATGTCTGAAATATGAAAGACGAAGTTTGGCCATCCTGGCCTCCAATGAGCACTCTTGCTGCACTTCCTCCAACATAGATCTGTTGGTACTTTTGGCAGCCCATGGCACTTTCAATATTCTCCTCCAACATCATAACTCAAAAGCATCAATTCTTCCACGGTCTTCCTTATTCACTGTCAAGCTTTTGCATGCAACTTCAGATAGTTTAATAAAAACAATTGCTGGACAAACAACAAAAGCAAATTGCTGGATACATATAGAGAGCAACAAGCAGAGTTGAAGCCTGAGTAATTAAGTAATAATTTGTTGCTGTTAGGTGTTGTCAACCCATAGCAATCCCATGTACACCAGAATGAAACACCATCTTGTCTTGCACCACCCTCACAATTGCTGTTATGACCCCATTGCTGCTCCCTTTGTGCCAATCCATCTAGTTGGGATCTCCCTCTTTTTTTCCTGACACTGCAATTTACCAAGTATGATGTCCTTCTAATAATAGGTCCCTCCTGATAATATGTCCGAAGTATAAGAGATGAAGTCTGGCCATCTTGGCTTTGACGGAGCATTCTGGCTGTACTTCTTCCCACCGAGAGTTGTTTATTCTTCTAGCGGTCCATGGTACCATTGATATTCTTCTCCAACACCATAACTCAAATGCATCAATTCTTCTATGGTCTTCCCTTATTCACTGTCCAACTTTCACATGCATATGAGGTTATTGAAAATGCCACGTCTTGGGTCAGGTGCACTTTAGTCCTCAAATGGACATCTTTGCTCTGGAACACTATAAAGAGCAGTAGATTTGCCTAGCAATACATCATTTGATTTCTTGATTTCCATGAGTGTTGATGGTGGGTCCAAGCAAAATGAAGTCTGTCAGTCTATTGCACTTTGGTGACTTGCATGTTGCTCTAATGCTGGAAGCTATGCCACTGGGATTTTGAATGCCTGCATGGATCACCCATGGTGAACAGGTTTCAGCTGAGTTTCCAGCCTAAGACAGGCTCAGAAGAAGGAAAGGTGGACCACTTTCAAATTGGTAGCCACTGAAAACCTTATTAAGCAATAATAATAATAATAATAATAATAATAATAAAGCATGAAGAACACAACACTAGCCTAAGCTTGGCATCAAAGGATTCCAACTCTGTATACTTCCTAACTTCTCAACAAGTTACAGTTTGGTCAGATGGCAAGCAAACTAATAAAAATACTTACATAAATAACACAAATCCAGATAAAAGAATATCCCTCTAAATTCAATCTAACAGTTATAGATAATTAGTTTATGATGTCTGAGTCATTCAATATGCTTTCAGATTTTCACAACAAAGCCATCCAAATGATTACAACTCATTTGTTATGAGTCAAGGTTCACCAGTAAAATGAAGTGAGGATTCTGGATTTGGGGAATAAAGAGAAAGAATATAGTAAGATAACATCAGCAATTATACCAGAGCCTTAAATCGTACATTTCTGCATATTTCCACACGACAGGTTTCCTATTAATGTTGTCTTTTTTCTAATTATAAGAAAACTAGTTTGCATACAGAAATTTCCTATGTTACAGTCAATTGTCTCCATTACAATTCTTTAAATTCTATAACAACATGCAGGCCAATCAAGTAATATGCAAGTACTTATTAAAGTCTACTATGAAAGTACTAGGTTAGGTAACCTGGGTGTTGAGATAATAATGTTTTCTTGTCAAGGAACTTGCAAGCAAGAGATACAGTGCAGAGTGTTTGGCTTATGAAGGGACCTAGGAGGTCACCTGATAAGATCCTTCAGTTGATGCATAATTTGACCTCTATCTAAGCTCTCTGTGTGCATTCAGCTTCTACTTAAAGCTATGTAAGCAGGGATAGAGAATTCACTATGGTAGGAGCTCATCTACTCTGCTTTTGTGCTTTTTTGAGTTCTAGCACTATCTTTTGCAAAACCAAAAATTGTATTCTTATCATTTTTACTCACGGATCCTTTTTATGACTTTTAGAGTACTCTCTCCAAATAATAGCCCTTCAAGTATTTAAAATCCTCAGTCACATGTATTCTTTCTTTTGCTAGTAATGAGCTACGATGAGTCATGGAAAGGAATACAAAATTCTATTGTGAAAAACACATAGGAAATAAAACATATTCTAATCTTGTCTTGGAAATACACTTCTGATTTTATTAAAACTAAGATTACCAGCAGTTAGGAGTCCTGGTGTGGCACTATAGGATAAGCACTTGACTGCTAACCACAAGACTGATGGTTCAAACCCACCAGCCACATCTTGGAAATTCTATGTTGGGTGACTATGAGTCAGAACTGGCTCAACAGCACCTAACAACAACAAACCAGCAGTTAGACAAATTCTTTTGTAGTAAGCATTTTTCAAGCCTACCTGACCACAGAAATATGTTCCTCCCCCCCTAAATTCCTACTAACATCACACAGAATTACTACTCACTAGAAATTTTATTTATTCATTTATTGACCCAAACAATATATGGTAACCATTTATTTTGCATTCAGCATTGTTATATGCATTAGAAATATTATGGTATATAAAACAGATATAATTTTGGACATCTTAAAGCCTAGAGTCTAGTATGACATATGACCAATTAAGTCAGAAATAACAAGGAATTATTGAGTTCTGTGGAAACACACTTTGGGTGCTGCTGCTCTAAGCTAAACAGTCTCAGTTCTTACAATGGTTCATTTAAATCAGGGTTTCCTGACTCTGTGCCTTCTGAGTTATGATCTACATGTCTCCCTAAAAAAGCACCAACAAAATGTAATATTCCAGGAATTATTTGATGAGTAGAGCCACAGGCAGAATAACATCTTCCTTTGTTCTGAACATTAAATTTCTATTAATGCAGCCTGCTATACCAATATGAGACACTAAAAATAACAGAAAGAGAGATCATAGCTTATTACAATCAAATAAGAGACGTTCCAAGTAAGTCTTTTATACTAATTGCAAATTTAATAGCAGACCAAAGTAATCATCAAAGAAGAAAGCTCATCTCCATCTTGAGAGACTAAATAAGGCTTCAAGAAATATTTGAGTTAAATCCTGATAGGAGTAGAATTTGAATGGGGAAATGCCTTAAAATGTTCACAGAAATATAAAAGCTACAAGAAACCAGTAAAACACAAACTTAATCAGGAGCACTTGGGGCTCAGAAGCAAATTGATGGCATCTGAAAAGAGAGACAGACTACTTCTAAATGGTTAGTCACTGAAAACCTTATGAATAGCAGTGGAACATTGTCAGACGTATGTAGTGTTGGAAAATGAAAAATTATGAATAGCAGTAGAACATTGTCAGGTATTGTGCCAAGAGATGAGCCCTTCAGGTTGAAAGGCACTCAGAATATGACTGGGGAAGAGTTACATCTTCAAGGTAATTGACCATAATGATGTGAGCAGAGCAAAGTTTTCTGAGTTTCATTTGCTGATGGTGAACAACACAAAAGGAGAAGAAACAGGTACAGCCATCCATTATTAACTGGAACATGGAATATATGAAGTATGAATCTAAGACAATTGGAAGATGTCAAAAATTAAATGAAATGCATAAATATTGATGTTAAATATTAGTGATCTGAAATGGGCCATTTTGAATCTGACAATCATATGGTTTACTATGACAAATGACAAATTCAACAAGAATGGTGTAGTATTCATCATCAAAGAGAACATTCCAAGATCTATGTTGTAGTACAATGCTGCCTGTGGTAGGATAATATCAATACACTTCAGCTACAAGGAAGACCAGTTAATACCACTATTCAAATTTATGCACCAACCACTAAAGTCAGTGATGATCAAATTGAAGAATTCTACCACCTTAGTCAGTATAAACTGACCAAACATGCAATCAAGATGCATTGATAATGTGATTGGAATGCAAAAGCTGAAAACAAAGAATCAGTAGCAGGAAAAATGGGCCTTGGTATAGAAATGATGCTAGAAATCGCATGAAAGACTGGAAGATCAATGGCTTATTGATTGCAAATATGCTTTTTTCTTTAACAATATAAAAAGCAATTATACACATGGACCTCACCCAATGGAATACACAGGAATCAAATTGTTTACATCTGTGGGAAGAGACAGTGGAAAACCTTAATATCATCAACCAAAACAAGACCATGGATAGACTGTGGAAAAAAACATCAACTGCTCATATACAAGATCATAATGGTACTATAGGATAGCACTGGACTTTTAACAACAAGGTCAGTGGTTCAAACCCACCAGTCACTCCTCAGAAATTCTATAGTGTTACCATGAATTGGAACTGATTTGATAGTACTTAACAACAACAGCAACAAGTTTAGGCTGAAGCTGAATAAAATTATAACAAATGTTTGAGAACCAAAAAATGACATTGAATATATCCCTCCTGAATTTACAGACAACTTCAAGAACAAATTTGATACAAAAGATACTAATGACCAAAGACCAGAAGAGTTGTGGGATGACATCAAGGACATCATACAGGAAGCAAAAGGTCATTAAAAGACAGGAAATAAATTAAAGAGAAAAATGAAAGTTAGAAGAGACTCTGAAACTTGCTCTCCATTATTGATATGCAAAATTGAATGGAAGAAATGAGGAAATAACAGCACTGAACAGAAAAGTTCAGAAGACAAAGTCAAGTATTATAATGAAATGTGCAACAACCTGAAATTAGAAAACCAAAAGGGAAGAATGCACTCAGTTTCTCAAACTGAAAGAATGGGAGAAAAATTCCAAGCCTCGACTTGCTATGTTGAAGGATTCTATATACTCCTGGTGTGGTGCTGTAGGATATGCACTGAACTGCTAACCACAAGCTGTTCCTCAGAAACCCTATACAGGACCACTATTAGTCAGAACCTATGTTCAACCGTTTCAAGAAGTAGCATATTCATCAAGAGTCAATGGTACTGAAGGAAGAAGTTCAAGGTGCACTGAAGGCCTTGTGAAAAACAAGGCTCCGGAATTGACGGAATACAAATTGAAATCTTTCAACAAAATGATGCAAAGAACTTGAAGACAGCTACCTTGCCAACAAATCAGAACAGATTCATATTTGTTTGCATTCCACAGAGAGGTTATCCAATGGAATGCAGAAATTCTGGAGCAATAACATTGAAATGCCAGTAAAAATTTTACTGAAGATAATTCAAAAACATCTGCAATGCTACAAGTGCCAAAAAGTCAAACCAGATTCATATGTGACCTGGAACTAAGGATTTCATTGCCAATGCCAGATGGATCTTGGCTGGAAACAGAGAATACCAATAATATGTTTACTTGTGCTTTGTGGGTTATGCAAAGACCTTGAACTGTGTGGATCATGATAAACTACATATAATATTGTGAATAGGCATTGCAGAACACTTAATTGTGCTCATGATGAACCTGTACATAAAGCAAGAGGTAGTTTTAGAACAGAAAAAGGGAATACTCGGTGATTTAAAATCAGGAAAAGTGTACACCACCCTACTTATTAAATCTGTATACTGAGCAAATAGTAAGAGAAACTAGATTCTATGAAGAAAAACGAGGCATAGGAATTGGAGAAAGACTCATTTAACAACCTGTGATGTGAGAATAACACAACCTTGCTTGTTGGAAGTGAAGAGGACTTAAAATACTTATTGATGAAGGTCAAAGATCATAGCCTTCAGTATGGATTACACCTCAATGTAAAGAAAAAAAAATCCTCACAACTAGACCAATAAATAACATCATTATAAATGAAGAAAAGATTGAAGTTGTCAAAGGTTTAACTGTATTGCATCCACAGTGAACACTCATGGATTCAGCAATCAAGAAATCAAATGACTTATTGCATTAGGCAAATCTGATACAAAAGACGTCTTTAAAGTATTAAAGAACAAAGGTATCAGTTTGAGAACTGAAGTCTACCTGACCCACGCCATGGTATTTTCAATTGCTTCATATTCATGTAAAAGTTGGACAATGGATAAAGAAGATTGGAAAAGAATTGATGTATTTTACTTATGCTGTTCAAGAAGATTATCAGACTTCCAGAAGAACAAACAAATCTGTGTTGGACAAAGGGCAACCAGAATTGTCCTTGGATGCCAGTAACTTATTCCCATTTATGTAATAATTTGTTTCTCATAATTTAGACATGTTACCTGGAAGGACCAGTACCTGGAGAAGGACATCATGCTTGGTAAAATACAGGGTCAGAGATAAAAAAAAAGATGGCCCCCAATGAGATGGATTGGCACAGTGGCAGCAAAAATGTACTCAAATGCAACAATTGTGAGGATGGCGTAGGACTGCGCAGTGTTTTGTTCTGTTTTGGTCTGTGCATAAAGTCACTCTAAGTCAGAATGGACTCTATGACACATAACAGCAACAAATAGCAATCATAGATTCAAAGGTGGTGTGTCAGAGGATCCATGTATGGATTAATATTGACTGAGATTTCAGACACTTTCTGGAGATCAAAAAATCTGCCTCCTCTCACCTAATGGAAACTAACAAGAGTACAAACTGGACTATTCACCATGGCAATGGCTCAGGGTGGGAGAGGAATGCTCAGAATCATGGCAACCAGCATAATATGGAAAATCTATGCTGGAAGGACAAAGACTAACTTTAAACAAGTGACCCTTTCATATATTAAGGTGGCAACTGAACCATGAGCGACTACTATCAATAAGCAGTCCTGAAAGTAAAGTGTGTCTAAAAGGCTAAGACGGAAAGTCGTAGAATGATTTCCTCTTTCCCAAATATTTCTCTGGAATTCGAAGATTTGTGCTCCTAAAAATCTTCCCCAGAATTTGCCAAGAAAAGAGTAGGCAAGTTAATCCATTCCATGTCTTTCTTAGCTCTGGTTAAAAGGTAGGAGATACTCAAAGCAATAGCTAAGATGCTTTTTTGTTGTTGTTGCTATTGCTATTACCCTTCTGTTATCCCTTAGACACGTGGACAGGTAAATGCTTGACTACTAGCCAAAGGATGGCAGCTCCAGCCCGCCTAAGGCACTGAGAAGAAAGTCCTAACAATCTGCTTCCAAAAGGTCACAGCCTTGGAAACCCAACGGAGCAGTTCTACTCTGCACACATGGGGTTACCATGAGTTAGAACGGACTTGACAACTGCAAGTAACCATAACACCGATTGCCATTCTGGTTTTTATTTCCTCCGGTCTCCTGTATTCCCCATTATCAAGGCTAATTAAGATAATTGAGTACCGCGCACTGAAATCAATAGTATGTAACACTAATAGCATGACCCTGATGCTATTCACGACTTCACACCACCTGATATACCTGGTAGCATTGAAGGACATGAATGTCCTGATATCATAATTGGCCACAACTTATTGGTTACACATGAGAGGCTCTACTCTGTTTACTTTTAATTTGGATTTCAGAAATTGTTCTATTCATCATCATCAATGGAGAATTCACAAGGGCACACTAAAAGCTATATGCCAAATGTGCTGATGAAACTGAAAATTTTATTGAACAATCATCTGGAAAGGTTTGCTCTATCCTGTTAAGTCTCTAAGTGTGGACTCTTCTGGAAAGCTGACTGAATTTTTCACTTTTAATTCAGTATTTGGCCTCAACATTTGTTTACATTTCCCTAGTTGGATATGCTAATAATCTAATTTAACTGAGCAAATTACCAGCAGCAACCAGGAGTACTTTATTTCCATTTATCTAGTTTATAGGCTAAGTAGAACCACAGTTAAATTTAAATATGAACTTTTCATGGAAGAAGGAAGGAAGATGAAGTTAAGGGAGGTTTATGGAACAAGGAAGATGAAAGAAAAAAATGATGGAAGTGATAAAAGAGAGCCAACACACAGAAAGCATTTAAAAGTCACACACATACATACTTGTTGTTGTTGTTAAGTGCTGTCAAGTCAGTTCCGACCCAAAGCAATCCTGTGTTGGGTTTCAGAGGAGTGGCTGGTAAGCTTGAACTACCTATCTTGCAGTTCAAACTGACTTTGCAGTCCAGAGCATTACCCACAGTGCCACACCAGGACTCCACATGTATAGTTGTTGTTGTTATTAAGTACCATCTAGTTGGGTCCAACTCATGGTGACACTTACAGGTTTTTGAAGAGCAGCTGGTGAGCTTGAACCACAGATCTTGCAGCTCAAATCAAATTTGCAACCCAGTACATTAACCCACAGCACCATACCAGGACTCTACATATATAGTAGGTATTGCAAAATCTTCATTTGTTTTTGTTGTTGTTGTTGTTTTGTTTGACTATGTGCTTGCTCATTTAATTGAGGAGCTTTTCTGTAAACCCTTCTGTGTATGAATCGGTAATATTATGAATGGATTCAAAAGGAAAATGAGAGCTGTTAGCTCTGGTAGCATAGTGGTTACGAACCAGGCTGCTAATCTCACAGTCAGCAGTTCAAAACTACCAGCTGTTCTGCAGGAGAAAGATGAGGCTTTTTGCTCCCACAAAGATTTACAGCCTTTGAAACCCTGTACAGGGTTGCTATTAGTCAGAACTGAATCCACAGCACATAACAACAACATAAGTTAATAACCTTATGTGGTAAGCTAAATAACGGCCACCCAAAACTATCCAGGTTCTAATTTCTGAAACCTTTGAATTCTGTTTTTAACATGGAAAAAAGGTCTTTGCAGGTATGATATAGCCAAGGATCTTGAGATAGGACTATTCTCTTAGAATATGTAGGTTAGCCCTAAATGCACTCACAGATGTCCATATGAGAGAGAGACAGAGGGTAATTTAACTACAGACAGAAGAGGAGAAGGCAAGGTAGCTGTGCAGGCAGAAATTAAAATGATGTAATCACAAACCAAGGAATGTGGCAGTCTCCAGAAGCTGCAAGAGGCAAGGAACTCATTCTCACTTCCTGTTGCTAAGTGCCTTCAAGTTGGTTCCAGCCCATAGCAACTCTGTATAGGGTTTCCAAGGAGAAGCTGGTGAGTTTGAATTGCTGACCTTGCAGTTCAAACCAATGTTGCTTCATCCCACAGTGCCACACCAGGGCTCCTCCAAAATGAGGGCTACCCTGACAGTATCTTGATTTTTATGTTTTTGTTTTTGGGTGTCTTTGAGTCATTCTGACTCACATTGACTTTATGTAACAATAGAATTGCCCCATTGGGTTTTCCTGGCTTTAATATTTACAGAAGCAGATGTCCAGGTCTTACTCCTGTGGAGATGCCGAGTGGGTTCAAATGCTAATCTATTGGTAAAGACCCAAGTGCTTGAAATCATTCAAGCAGGGATCTCTTTTATTTTAATCGAATATTGTTTTCAGCCATCAAGTTTGTGGGAATTTGTTACAGCAGCCATAGAAAATGAATGCACTGTACATTTCCTTTAAAATAATTATTGTTGTTGTTGTTGTGTCCCGCTGAATCAGTTCCGACTCATAGTGACCCTGTACAGGGTTTCCGAGGCCGTAAATCTTTATGAGAGCAGAAAGCCTCATCTTTCTCCCATGGAACAGCTGGTAGTTTTGAACTGCTGACTGTGAGACTAGCAGCCCGATTCGTAATGACTATGCTACCAGAGCTCCTTTAAGCATCAGTAATTTATGTACAATTCCAAGCTTCCAAGAATACAGTGGTAAGAGGTTCCTTGACAGAGTCACAAGCCGTAGCTCTCTAAGGTTCCATATATGCCCAAGACTCAGTCTCTTTACTACTCCTGGGATAATAGTCAGGCAGTCCATATGATTTCACCGTCTCCATATCATATCAGCTATGGAAATAATAAAGGTGAGTTGCACATGTAAATACTGTGGTTATAAGAACATATTTTCAAAGACCCTTTGCAAGTCACAAAAGATAAAATACAGGCAGATAATGATAATGAAACTGCAAGCAAGGATAGCAAAATTTGTGAGTAAAAAGAAAGATCCTATGAGTGTATGAAATAAGAAAGCATGGAGTGTAATTATTCTCCGGATATATACTGATCAATAATTCCAAAAGTATTTTCCATTGCATTATGAAATCCTCACTGAGAGTGCGTCAGAATTTCCTTCGTATCTCCTGCACAACGCACTGAAACATGTAAGTCGATGATTGAGAGGTAGCTCAATTAAAATTCACTGCTAAAAGTCAGAACGCTGTGCAGCTCGGCACTGGAGTGTTCAGGAAGAGGGAAGATGCCTGGATTCAAAACAAATCATTTTACAGGAAAGAAGGGCTATTTCCTGCAATAAATCCCCATCAGAACAAATACTCATTGGTGCCAATCGCAGTGATGAATGACACTCTAGACTGGCTGTGTGCATTGGATTTGGATGGGCCACCAAAAGTGCAGATAACTTATCAGAAACTTATCTGAACAAGCCAAATCTCATGGGCCTGCAAAATTATGCTGGCATTCTTTCAAGATTAGTCTCTCTCCAGATATTGCTGGCAATGTAGAATTGGGTCTTAGCTGCATGTTCAATGAGGATGAGTTTTTCCCTCACATTTTTTTTTTTTTTTTTTTTTTTTTTTTTGCATTCCTAGTATGGTATGGACATATAGGAAAAAGCAAAGTAAAAACTATATTACTAAGATCCTATAACAAGCAACATGTGCTTACTGAAAGCCTATTATGTACCTCATGGTTCAGAAAGAGTTTCTAATCACATTGGAGAGACCAAAGTGATTTATAAAATACCAGAACAAACTCATTAATACAAATAGTTAAAAGAAAGAAAGAGGCATATTTGAGAAGCGATCTTAGCAGCTGAAATAGACTAAACACTAGAGTAAAATTCAGTTTTAAAAAGAAGTGTTTTCAATAGCTGAGTTTTGGGAATGACATTACCAGGTCTTTCTTCTATGTCTTCTCTGGATGAGCCTAAACTGCCAGCCTTTTGGTTAGTTAGCAGTGAGTTCCTTAACCATTTGCATCACCCAGGGACTCCAAAAACAGACCCACTTGTACTAAAAAGAATAATAATTATTTGGTTAACATCTAATGTGTACCAAACACAAATTATATACATTTCATTTAATCATGTCAACAACACAATGTACGTAAGAATCTTTATCTTCATTTTACTGAAAAGAGCTAAAACACAGAAAGGTTAAATTTCCCAAATCCACTGTATGGATTCCATATGTCCCTCAAAAAGCTATGTTGAATTCCTAATTCCTGGTACCTGTAAATATGACTCTATTTAGAAATAGTCTTTGAAGATGTTGTCAGTTAACAGGCACTCATACTGGAGGAGGGTGTCCTTATAAAAAAGGAGGGGACACAGAGAGATTCAGAGAAAACAGTCATGTGAAGATGAGGCAGAGTTGGAATGACATAAATCCAAGCCTAGGATTGCTGGCCACCAGCAGAAACTGGTGATGAGCTGTGGGATAATGCACTGGACCACAAAGTTGGTTTGATTTGCAAGGTCGGCTGTTCAAATTCACCAGTCGCTCCTCAGAAACCCTATACAGGGTCACTATGAGTCAGAACTGACTCAACGGAACTTAATAACAACAACCAGAAACTAGGAGACAGGCATAGAACACATTCTCTCTCAGCTCTCAGAAGGAGGCGACATAGTAGGACACCCTGATTTCAGACTTATAGCCCCCAGCACTGTGAACAAAAATATTGCTGTTCTTAAAAGCCTCTCTGCTCAGCTCATCAAAACTTTTTTAAAAGAACTACTCTATAATCCAGCTATTCCACTTCTAGGTATGTACCCCAAAGACTTACTTGTACACCAGTTTTCATTACAGTACTATTGCGCTATAGCCAAAAGGCAGAAACAACCCATAAACAGATGACTAGATAAACAAAATGCAGTACATATATACAAAGAAATAGTACTCACTTCATAGGAGAAATGAAGTCTTGATACATGCTACAATATGGACGGAGTTGGAAGACATTTTGCTGAGTGAAATAAGTCTATTACAAAAGGACAAATACTTTATGACATCACTTATATAAAAAGACAAGAAAAGGCAAATGTCCAAAGAACAAAGTTTATTAGTGATTACTTGGGACTGAAGGAAGATCTTGGTGTGGTGCTGCAGGATTACCACCAGATTGCTAACCAAAAGTTTAGTGTGTCAACCCCACCAGCTGCTCCTCAGAAACACTATAGAGGGTCACTATGAGCCTGAACTGACTATATGGCATTTATCAACAACAGCAGCAAAGGGCATGGAAGAAGGAGGGATGATGATGGGTTAGCGATGAGAATATCGTATTGGTTAAGGGTAGGATTCCACAGCTAATTATTGTCGTTCCTGTCAATAAGTTGTACGCCTATAAAAAGTTGAACTGACAAAAATTGTGTGATAAATATATTTACAACAGTGGCTGGATGGTGCCCCACTACCATTGCTGATCACTTTGATCAAAGATTTCATACAAGAATCTTGAGCAAAAGTGAAAAATACAAATAAGAATTTTAAATTCTCATGGATTCCAGACGTCCTGGAGTCATGAAGTTAGAAAAACCCTTTGAACTATAGCCCTGGGAGAAATGTTAAAACTGAAACCAAAAACATTCCTCTGATGTGTTCTTAAAACCAAACAGTAGTTGAGCTTCACTAGTGAAGGAAGTCTTCCATGAGCATATGTGCTCTTCTAGAAGCTACCTGCATGGAACCAAATTAACAGCAACTCAACAGTTTAGTAGGAAAGGGAACAAATCTTTACAGCAAGGATCATTCCCACCTCCTCCATACACAGAACAGACAAGGATGGGCAACTTGGACATTGGCTACCCAAAGTGGGGGGGCGACAAAGGCAAGAAGTGACTGGCTTACAAGCTTTCAAGAGGGAGCCTAGATCCAGAGGGCATGGAGGAAGGTAGAGTCTCCACCGATTAGTATCCAATCTGTCTAGGCGGGGATAATGAAAGGAAATGCAGATAGGTGTCTTGTGATACAATAGTGATTAGTTGTTATCAGTACTGATTGTGAGGGTTGGAAATGTAAAGGTAGACATTTTGTAGCAAGGAGGGGAGTGATTAACTTTGCAGTCTAGGAGCAGAAGTCCCTGGGACCATCAAGGGAGAAGACCGAAGAAGAGCAGGACCCTACCCAGAGAAGCAGTGACGCCAGAGATGGAGGCAGAGACGATAACATGGAGACATGGAGCAGCTGGGAACTTTAGACCCAGAGACGGAGAGGAGCTGTGTGCTGATGAGTGGGGGACAGGGTTGCATTGTAAAGCCAGTGTTCTCCCACGTAAACTATCACATAATTCACGATAAAACATTTTTTTAAAAAAAGTTTAGGTAGGAATCTTATGGTACAATTAATTTATGCTAATGGATGAGGAACTACTCAGAAAAGGAAGGTAAGAATGGAATCAGTCACTAAATATATAGAAACTACTTATTTCTCTATGGTACACATAGAAACTTAAATCAGTGTATATTTTACTGTTTATATTCCCAACAACAAAAACTTAATAAATAAAATCATTTTAAAAGTAAAACTCAAAAGGTGCCCAGCGGTGATAAATTGTTACGGCAGTCTCAGAAACCCAGTACACCCACTTAACCAATAAGCAGCAGAATCAGGACTGAAATCCAAGGCCAATGACTCAAAAAATAACTCTCTTAATCAACATACCCCAGGTGTTTTGTTTTGTTTTAACTCATGTTTGTCAGGTTAATGCTAATTAACCATTGTAGATAGTTGTTTCTGATAAACAAAGTGTGAGTGCAATGTAAACTGGAAGAAAGAAAGCATAAAAGATTTTTTTTTTTTCCTCGTGAAATAATAGTCACAATCTGCTTGCAAGAATCAGAACCTAGGGATAATAATCACCTTTTTCTTAAACATATGCATTCATTGCAAAATAGGTAAATCTTTCTTTCTGAAGATGTGAAGAAAGCTCAGCTTTAGTGTTATACTTGTTTATTTGTTTGTTCGTTTTAGATCTTAATGCAGCAAAAGGTTTAAGGACATTCATAGCACATCTTCAATGTGGAAGGAGTTGGGGATTAATTTAATAATCTTTAGTTCTTTTGAATTTGCATTACCCTCCTATCGCTACCCTAACAAATTACCACAAATTTAATGATTTAAGACCAACCACATTAATTTCTCACAGTTCCTGGATGTACAGAAGCACAGGTTGGCTTGACTGTTTACTGCTCAGAGAATCATAAGGCTGAAATCAGGTGTCAGCAGGGCTAACTTGTTTCAGGAGGCTCTGAGGATGAACATTCTGCTCTAAGACTGAGGTCCTGTTTTCTTGATGGTTGCTGAAAACTTTCTTAGCTTCAAGAGACTAACTCCATTACTTAGCTCATGGCCCCCTCTCTCCATCTTAGGTCAAGTTCTTTTCCGTTTCTAATCTCTCTGACATTTTCTCTTTCCATATCACTCATCTGATACTTTTCTGCCAATCCCTCTCATTTCCTCTTTTGCTTTCATAGGCTCATGTGATTGCATTAGGCCCACCTTGATAATCCAAGTTAATCTCCCTATTTTAAGATTTGTAACCAGAAAGCCCCAAAACAAAGAAAGGGTCAGCAAAAGAGAGGAAGACCCCAAGGAGATAGATCTGAACAGCAGCAGCAGCAACAATAGGCTCAAGCATAACAACTAGTGGGGGAATGGCACAGGACAAGACGGTGTTTTGTTCTGTTGTGCATAGAGTCATACCTAACAACAACAATAACAACTTTAAATCATACGTGGTGAGGTAGAGGCTCATTGAAAAAGAGGAAGTCCCTGAATGAGATGGAGTGACACAGTGGCTGCAACAATGAGCTCAAACACAATACATGGGAGAATGACAGAGAACCAGGCAGAATTTCCTTCTGCTGTACATGAAGCCACTATGAGCTGGTAGCAACTCAATGGTAACTAACAACAAAATCAACAAAAACCTTAGATAAAAGGTACCATGGCGGCACAGTGTGGTTAAGCAGCTTGGCTTCTAACTGAAAGGTTGGTGGTTTAACTCTGGCAGCCACTCCATGGGAGAAAGATTTGGCAGTTTGTTTCCAGAAAGATTTACAACCCTGGAAACTCTTTGGGGCAATATACTCTGTCATATAGGGTCGTTATGAGTCTGACTCAAATCAACAGTAATGACACAGAACATAAAATCAAGGAACCCTAGTGACTCAGTTGCTAGACAGTTGCTAACTGAAAGGTTTCTGGGTTTGCACCACACCAGCAGTTCTGTGGAAAAAAGACCTGGTGATGGCAATCTGCTCTTATAAAGACCCTTGTTGCTAAGTACGCGTTTAGCCTTGTTCTTTGCCAATGCCTTCAGTGTACCTTGGACTACTTCATTCGGTATCATTGACTTTTGATTATATGCTACCTCTTGAAAGGAGCTCTGGTAGCGTAGTGGTTACGAATCGGGCCGCGAACCTTAAGTCAGCGGTTTGAAACTACCAGCCGCTCCGCGGGAGAAAGATGAGGCTTTCTACTCCCGTAAAGATTTACACCCTCGGAAACTCTGTACAGGGTCGCTATGGGTCAGAACTGACTCTACGGCACTTAACAACAACAACTTGAAAGGGTTGAACATCAACTTTTTTTTTGGTTCAGTGACTCTGTGTATTATTTCCATCTTCCTTTGAAGCTTTCAATATCATTCAACAATTTGTGCAAATAATCCTTCGATATTGTAAGTCGAGGTTTAAATTTTTTCTTCAGTTCCCTCAGTGTGAGAAATGCTGAAAGAGTTCTTCCCGTTTGGTTTTGTAACTCCAGGTCTTAACACATTTCATTAAAATTTTTGACTATGTCTTCTCAACCTGCCCTTTGAAATTTTGCGTTCAGCTCTTTCACCTCTGCATTTCTTCCATTTGCTTTAGCATCTCTGTGCTGCAGAGCACAAAGAAACTTTCAGGGTCTTTTCTGACATTCATTTTGTTCTTTTCCTTCATTCTTGTCTTCTTAATGACCATTTGCTGTCTGCTTGTATGATGTTCTTGATGTCATCCCACAATTCTTTTGGTCTTTGGTCACTAGTGTCTATGCATCAAATTTGCTATTGGGATGACCTCTAAAAATTCAGGAGGGATATCTTCAAGGTAATATTTTGACTCTCATGGACTTGTTTTAATTTTCTTCAGCTTCAGCCTGAACTTGCATATGAGCAATTGATAGCCTGCCCCTGGCCTTGTGTTAGCTGATAATAGGAAGTTTTTCTACTGTCTATTTCCACAGCTGTAGTCAATTTGATTTCTGTGTATTCTATCTTATGAGGCCCATATGTAGAGTCATCTTTTATGTTATTTTAAAAAGGTATTTGCTATGAACAAGTCGTTGATCTTGCAAAATTCTATCATATGATCTCCAGCATCATTTTTATCACCAAGGCCGTATTTTCCAAGAACTGATTTTTCCTCTTTGTTTCCAAACTTTGTATTCTGATCACCAATAATTATCAATACATATTTATATTGTTTGATCAATTTCAGATTGAAGAAGGTGGTAGAATTCTTCAATTTCGTCATCACTAGCTTTAGTGGTTGGTGCATAAATTTGAATAATAGTGATATTAACTGGTCTTCCTTGCAGGCATATGGATATTATCCAATCAAAACAGTATTATACTTCAAGATAGATCTTGAAGTGTTTTTTTTTTTTGTTTTTTTTTTTTTTTTTGATGATGAATGTGACACGAACCCTCTTTGTCATACCCAGAATACTAAGCCATAGGATTGTCAGATTCAGAATGGCCAATACCAGTCCATTTCAACTCACTAATGCCTAGGATATCAATGTATATGAATCCCATTTCATTTTTTAACAACTTCCAATTTTCGTACATTTCATGTTCTGATTAATAATGGATGTTTACAGCTGTTTCTCTTCATTTTGAGTTGTGCCCAATCAGTAAATGAAGGTCCCAAAAGGTATACTCTGTTCAGGTCATCATGGTCAATTCTACTTTGAGGAGACAGCTCTTCCCTATTGATATTTTGAGTGTCTTCCAATCTGAGGGACTCATTTTTTGGCTCTACATCTGGCAACATTCTTGCGCTCTTTATCATGTTTCAATATTGAATATTCTGGTGATATCTGACAAGGTTTCACCGCTATTCATAAAGTTTTCAGTGACTAAATATTCAGAATTAGTCTGCCATTTCTTCCTAGTCTGTGTTAGACTGGAAGCTCAGCTGAAATATGTCCACTGTGAGTGACCCTGCTGGTATTTTAAATACCAGAGGCATAGCTTCCAGAATTGCAGTAACATGCACATGCATAGGAGGCTATTGACAATACCATGGCTTGAGTCAGGCACACCTTAGTCCTCAAACTAACTTCTTTGCTCTTGAACATTTTAAAGAAGTCTTGTGCAGCAGATTTGCCTAATGCAAATGGTCACTTGATTTCTTGACTGCTGTGTCCATGAGTGTTGATAGCAGATGCAAGCAAAATGAAGTCTTTGATAACTTCAATCTTTTCTCCATTTATATTGATGTTGTTCACTGGTCAAGTGGTGAAGGTTTTTGTTTTCTTTACATTGAAATGAAATTCATACAGAAGGCTATGGTCTTTGATCTTCATCAGTAAGTATTTTTTAAGTCCTTTTCATTTTCAGCAAGCAAGGTAGTATCATCTGCATATCATAGATTGGTAAATATGTCTTCCACCAATCCTAATGCTCCATTCTTTTTCATATAATCCAGATTCTCAGATTATGTGCTCAGCATACAGATTGAATACACATGGTGAAAGACTACAACCATGGCACACACCTTTCCTGATCACACCTTTCCTGATTTTAGATCATTCATGGTCACCTTGTTCTGTTTGAACAGCTGCCTCTTGGTCTATGTACAGGTTCCTCATGAGCAAAATCAAATTTTCCAGAATACTGACTCTCCAGAATGTTGTCCATAACTTGTCACGAGCCACACAGACAAAAGTCTTTGTGTAGTCAATAAAGCACAGATAAACATCGTTCAGGTATTCTCTCTTTCAGCCAAGATCCATCTGACATTCAGCAATGATATCCCTAGTTCTACATCCTCATCTGAATCCAGCTTGAACCTCTGGCGGTTCCCTTTAATGTACTGTTGCAACAATTTTTATTTTATTTTAATATCTCTTGAAAATTTTTACTTACCTGTGTTATTAATGATATTGTCTAATGATTTCTGCATTCTGTTGGGTCACCTCTTTGGAATTGGCACAAATATGGATTTCTTCCAATCAGTTGGCCAGGTAGCTATCTTCCAAATTTCTTGTCATTGATGAGTGAGTGCCTACAGTGTGTATCAGTTTGTTGAAAGATTTCAATCTCTACTTGTTAACTTTGGAGGCTTGTTTTTTGCCAACACCTTCAGTGCACCTTGGCCTTCATTCTGTACTATTGATTGTTTGCTACCTGTTGAAATGGTTGAACATCGACCATTTCTTTTTGGTATACTGACTGTGTATTCTTTCCATATTCTTTGGAGGCTTTTTGTATCATTAAATATTTTGCCTACAGAATCCTGCAGTGTTGTAAATCAGGGCTTGAATTATTTCTTCAGTTCTTTCAGCTTGAGAAATGTTGAGTGTTCTTCACTTTTGGTTTTATATTCTAGGTCTTTGCACATATCATTATAATATTTGACTTTGTTTTCTCAAGCTGGCCTTTGAAATTTCTGTTTAGGTCTTTTACCTTTTCCTTCTGTTTTGTCTTCTTCCTGTATTATGTTTTTGATATCATCCTACAACTCTTCTGGTCTTCAGTCACTAGTGTCTTATACATCAGATATGTTCTTGAGACGTTCTCTAAATCCAGATAGAATATATTCAAGGTCGTATTTTGGCTCTCAGGGATTTGTTTTAATGTTCTTCAGCCTGAGTCTGAACTTCTATATGAGCAATTGATGGTCTATTCCACAGTTTCCATCATCTCTTTCCAAAGATGTAGTCAACTTAGTGTCTGTTTATTCCATCTGGTGAGGTCCATGAATATAGTTGTATTTTATGTTATTTAAAAAGGTATTAGCAATGAACACTGAACATGGTCTTGCAAAATTCTACCATGTAATCGCTAGAATTGTTTCTATCACCAAGGGCATGTTTTCCAACTACTGAGGCTTCCTCTTTCTTTACAACTGTGTATTTAAATCATAAGTATATATCAATATATCTTTATAATGACAATTAACAACATTAAACCCACAGATCCTTTGGTGGTCCAAGCAGTTTGAAATTGGCTGCTAACCTAAAATTTACTTGTTCAAGCCCATCCAGCAATCCCTATGAAGAAAGGTCTAGTAATGTGCTTTCCAAAAAGATTAATGTCAAGATAAACCACATAGACATATAGAGTCAGCATGAGTTAGCATTGGTTTGATAGCAATTGGTTTTTGTTTTAAGCTTAAATCCATCTGCAAAGTCTCTTCATAAAAGCACCTAGAGTCATGTTTGAGTATCCAATGGATGGGGATCTTGGAGAGGGTTGTGCATTTTAGAATTATATCACAGCATTATCAGCTATTTTCTTGGTAATATATATTATAATAAATGTTTTGCTTTATTGGTAGCATTTCATTAACTCTACTCAGTAATCTATATGATTTCCTTGTCTTCCTACTACATACTCTTCACTATTCAAGGAGATTGGAAAACTGTTCAATCTTTTGATGAGTTTTTACAAGATGGAAAATCTTCAAAAGGAGGTTATCAATTTAAAAAAAAAATTAAGCAGGTAATTCTCTAGAAGACCCCTGGTTAGTGCAAATGGTTTATGTTCAACTAGTAACCTAAAGGTTGGAGGCTTACACTCACCTAGCAACACTGCAAAAGAAATACCTGGCAATCTACTTCCATAAAGATTAAAAATCCACTGCCATCATGTCAATTCCTACTCATAGTGATGCTATAGGACAGAATAAAGCTGCGCCCTAGGGTTTCTTTCCTAGACTGTAAATCTTTACAAGAACAGACAACCTCATTTTATTCCTTACAACAGCTAGTGGGTTCAAAAGCTAGTAGTAGCCCAATGCTTGACTCACTACACTATTGGGGTTTCTTTCTAGAAAGATTGTTATTGTTATTGTTGTTGTTGTTAAGTGCCATTGAGTCAGTCCCAACCCATAGCGATCCTGTATAGGGTTTCCAAGAAGCAGGTGGCAAGCTTGAACTGCCAACCTTGTGGTTCAAACCATCTTTGCAGTCCAATATGTTAGAGCCAAAAACCATGAGAGAGTTGCAACAGTACACATGAGGTCACCACGAATAAGCATCAATAAGACAGCAATGATTGGAGGGCTTTGCTTTTGTTTTTGTTTTGTTTTAATTCTTTAGAGAAAATCTAATTCTGAAAAACAACTTCCTGAATTTTTTAAATATTTCTTTTTGGAAGAAATAATTCCATAATTCCCTTAAGTTTTCCCTCTTCACTCTTTGTTTTTTATTGAAGCTCAGTTAAATGCTTCTATTTAGAGAGAATGGGGATGCCATCTATATTAAAATTCCTCATTTTTAATCTATTAGATTACTTTCTATATAGGAGGCAAGAGGATATTTCTGGCCATAACAGACCTAGTATTTGAATAATCCTCATTTGGACCTTTCTTCACTTTTAAAGTCACGCCAGATAATGGTGAAAAACTTCCTGTGGTAAAATTCCTGCCAAGTTCCAGTGTTTCCTGGGGCTTTAGTGGCCCTTGTGGTTATGCAGCATAGACTTTCATATGTTAACAGTTTCTTGGGAAGGATACTACCCTCCCCACCATGAAGGTATTCCTGGAATAATCCCAGTTTACTGCTCTAAAAAGACTCCCCTTCAACGACTAATCAGTTTAGCACATAATTAAAAGAGCTTTAGAAATCATCAGTCATCTTGCTCAGGGTGAGTAATAATTTATGCCAAAGGAATTGGAAAGGATGCTGATTTCATTTATTTTATCTCCTTGGAGGGAAGGTAAAGTGATAAAACCATGTGCAAGATGATAACATTTTTGAACTTATTCATAAGCAAAATTAAAACAGCAGACATATTGATGGTTTCTGATTATTCCTTATTCTCTCTGTGTCCGCCCCCCCCCATTTTTTTTTTTTTTTTTTTTTTTTTTTTTTTTGCAATGGGGAAAGGGACTTTACTGAAATATAATAATCTTTTCCAATTCTCCCTCATTTCTGATGATCAAGTAAGAAAAAAGTTGAAGCAAGCATCTTCTTCATTATTTTACATCAATGAATAAATAATGTATGTTAAAAAGATAATTCAAATTTAGGTACAGAAACCCTATACAGGGTCACTATGGGTCAGAATCAACTCAACGGCACTTAACAACAACAACAGAGTGGGTAAGTGCTGGGTCACCCACACATTTTCTTTCTAAAAAATAGCACTGCAGCCCCACTTAGGAGAAATGAAGTCTCTGTAGTTAATCATTTGTGCAAGTGCAAGGTGTGGGCTGAGAGATAGGAAGCACATGCTTCAGGAGCCTGGAGACCCCAAGGGAGGCAGTGGGCTGAGAGTTATTAATTTGCACTGAACACACAGAGAGAGTGGGATGGGCCTTCCTAATTAAACCATCTCATGAAAACGAATTCAAAATAGACCCACGTTAGCATTAAAATTAGGCAAGTCCTACCTTTAGTAACAGGTATGTTGAGATCATTTTGCAATTTTAGAAATACAGGTATCAATTGTGTAATTTGTACATTACCTCCTTTTAAAATAAAAAGGAGGTAATGTTAAAACACTTAAATTAATACTCAAGTGTATTCCTTCATTCACTGGACAAAATATCAGTTCATTATTATGAGCAAGGAACTGTGCTGTGGGATATTCAAAGATATGGAAAGAGCAAGAGATGGCATGGCCAGATTTTTCCACTGTGGATTCTCTTCACTCCTCTCTTGATTCATCTCAAATATGAAAGATTTGTATCTTAATCAGATGCACATGCTTCAGAAGCTTTAGCTGTAACAGAAAACCCAATTGAAACTAGAAAATGCAAAAGAGGAAGCTCATTATTTAGAAGTCCAGGCATTATCCAGGCATCAGGTCAGTGTGATCGAAGAACTCAAAGTCATCAGGATTCTTCATTTCTTGACTTTGCCTTGCAGTGTGTTAGATTACCTCTTATGTCTCACATGGAGACACCTGCCTTGGGTGGCAGCATCCTCCTTACAGATAGCTCCTGCAGAGAGTGCACCTACCCCTTTCTCAGTATCCAAATGTTAGTTTCCTCGCATCTCAATGCTCTGGTTGAATCAGGTGCTCCACACTGAAGTAGTCACCGTAGCCCAGAGAATGGCATGGATTCTTAGAGGCTAGGAGGGACAATTCCCCTCAAAGAGAGTGGGGTGGACAGAGCTGTCTATGCAGAGAAAAGTCAGGATGCTAGTTGTAAAAACAAAAGTGAATGCTGGTTTACCAAAATACAAGGTTCAGAATAGATCATTTCAATGATCTTTTCCAGTACTGTTCTTCTGAAGAAACAAGAGCTTTTTAGTCCAGAACATTCTATCTACTTCTAGAGAATACATATGAACACCCCAAGCCTTCCTTTATCCCAAACACATATCCAAAATATCCAGCTACAATGTAGTTGTTGACAAATGTTATTCAAGAGATACAACAGGTGCTTATAAGTTAGACTTAGCCTAAATGTGAAGGTTGGGCCATGTGTATAGTATAGAGGAGAAAGTCTCCCCTTTGGGGGATTCCAGGCACACTTTCAAGCATTAGAATTTTTGGAGCCCTCATGAAGAGTCCTGGTGCACCAGACTGCAAAGCCATTTGAACTGCAAGGTTGGTGGTTCAAGCTCACCAGCTGCTCCTTGGAAACCCTATACAGGGTTGCTATGGGTCAGAACAGACACGACGGCACTTAACAACAACAACATGAAGAAGCTGAATTACAACAATAACCATATTACCTATTAGTTGCTCCTTTCCAGCACGGGATCACCATAGTGAATACTTGATCACGCTGTATCTTAGCTCTCTTCATATAGTAGAAACTTATCCACCTTATAAATTCCACTAGCACAGATGATACTTCCAGACACTTGCCTTCCCAGACTTCTTTGAAACCAAGTTTGGGGAAACTTCAGTTCTTCTTGCCAGATACTATTGCCCTGTAGGGACCTAAGGGGACCTCTCTAGAAGGACTGGGTGGCAGTTGCAGGGTTCATGAGGTAAAAGATGTAGTAGTGCCAGGGAGTGCAAGAGGTCAGTTGGACCCATGGTACAAGCTGCAATATCTGGGCTCTACCTGGCAGGACTAGCCCTCCCAAGTGATTCCAGACCAGCAGCCATTGAGTTCTGTACATCTGTACTCCATAGGAATTCCATGCCTGTAACCTTTCATAAACAGATAACAGACTTGAGTAAGTCTTTCTTCTGAGGTGCCTACGGTTTCCACATCACCAAATCTTTTGGCTAGTAGTATGTGGTACCCAGGGATGTCCTCCTGGTGCAAAGTAGGTACTTAATAAATATTTGATAAGGGAAGAAACTAAGAAAGGAAGGAAGGAAAGGAGGGAGAGAGAAGACAGAGGGAAGAAAGGAATAAGGAAAAGTAGCTACTTCTAGGGAATAAAACAAGAATGGGAGAATTTTACATTGTATTTAACACTATTATGAACTTTTTTTAATCCTAAAAAACGTTTTATGATTAGGAAAGAAAGTGTTAATGCTCTCTTGGTGGTTCTTCTGCACCATCAAGTTAGGACACTGGATTAGGACCTCAAAGGAAATAACTATAAAATTAGAGACTTTAGAATTCAATATAGGTAGGTGGGGGAGGGTTGATAAATATGTTAGAGGATTTTTAAATTTTAATATTGCTTTCCCCCATGGCATGCACAAGAAGTATCCTTGGAAAGGCAGTATCCAATCTTTGCCTAGCACTTAGCAACTATTCACTACTCTAACAACATTAAAAAAAAAAAAAAAAAAACTTTTTTCAGATTGTTTATTCTAGTTGCATATCTATATTGTTGCTACGTTGTTGTTGTTAAGTGCTGTCGAGTCAGTTCTGACCCATAGCGACCCTGTACAGGGTTTCCGAGGGTGTAAATCCTTACGGGAGTAGAAAGCCTCATCTTTCTCCCACGGAGAGGCTGGTAGTTTCAAACCGCTGACCTCAAGGTTCGAGCCTGATTCGTAACCACTACGCTACCAGAGCTCCTTTTAAAAGGCGAACACTCTTTTGAGGCCTAACACACATTATGTAATCAATATCTTAACATGAACTTTTTGCTTTGTTTAATCACCTTTCCATACTCATTAAAAATCAAAGCATAGAAAAAGAAGAGGATAACCCTCTCTACAGGATTCCAGTTACAGGGTGTTTTGTGTGATGAATAGTATGAGTCTGAGCTTCCTTTTCATTATCTGCAATTATGCTCAGGCAGAAAGCAAATATGCCATTTAAATCCCACTCTTTTTTCTCTTTCCAGATACTAATATTAATATATAGGTAGTCAAGTTCTTTGTAGATCTTGCCTCATATTGGTATGAACTCAATTTGGAGCCATTCTCAAATATACAAATGTACTGACAATTCATTATTTAAAGGGAAAGGGAAATAAGGAAGAATCATGACTTCTCCCTGCTTGTTCGTTCTCATCTCTACGCTGCTCTGAAATAGAGGGAGACTAACATGCACGGAGAAAGCTACCACACAAAGATACCAGGGTCTTCTCAAAATCACTTCCCTTTAAAATGGAAGGCCTGGAAGATCTTCTACCCACAATAATACCGATTGAGAGGTCAGGACTGGCAGTGACCAAGCCCCAGGGTCAGTTCTCAGGACTTAGTCACCAGGTCAGATCAATTCTAATTATCTGTACCATCCATTTCCTGATAAGTCTGTTTGTTTGTCTTCTACACATATTAGTTTTTCTCAATTTGCAGTGACAACACCTAAGATGTGAATCTAGAAACCATGAGCCTGATGTTTCATTGAATATACCAGAACTCTATATCCAAATAAGGTTTACACCACATTTGTTGTTCTGACTCACAGCGACTCACAGGAAGAGCTGATGTGTTTGAACCACCAACTTTGTGGTTCACAGTCCACTGACTATCCTATAGCACCACACCAGGGTGGCCAAATATTCATTCTACTGGGTGTCATATGGCAGAACATTTTCAGAAGTCCTTAGCAACTGCCTTGAGAGTCTGGACTTATTTTTGAACAGCTCAGAATGGTAGCAAATGTTGTTGTTGTTTAGTGCCTTTGAGTCTGTTCCATTTCATAGCAACCCTGTTTAGAGTATCCAAGAAGTATCTTGTGGGATTGAACCACTGACTTTCCAATTAGCAGTCCAGTGCGTATCCTTCAGGGCCACACCAGGACTCCATGGTAGCAAATAGTTGTTCTCAAAGATTTTTTGGTTTTAAGCCTAATTTAAGCTCTTCACAATTATTGAGAATTGTAAAGAATTTATGGTTAAGGATCCCTGGTAGCATACTGGGTTACACATTGGGCTGCTACTACAAGATAAACTGTTCAAATCTACTAGTCGCTCTGCGGGAGAAAGATGAAACTTTCTGCTCCTGCAAAGATTTACAGCTACAGAACCCCTATACAGGGCTACTAAGAATTGGTACCAACATGATGGCACACTACCACCACCACCACTTTGAGGTTTCCAGTCCATTGTTTACCCTACAACACCATACCAGGCCCAATCAATATTTACCAGATTAGAAATTAAAATTGGGAATATTTTAAACTATTTGATTTCTTTATATTTTAAGTAACCATAATATGTTAATGTAAATAACATTCTTATGAAAAATAACCATATTTTCCCCAAAACACCAAAAAAAAAAAAAAAATTGTGAGCAGAGTGGCATGATTTTATGTTTCTGTAAATCATTTTAGTGCCTGGTTTAATAGAATACAGCTGAATCATTATATCTACTTCTGCATTTGATCTGGTCCACTGAAATTTTGGTTGAAATACATGAATAAAATCCAAACTCTCACATTTATGTAGTTAAAAAAGGGAAGATTTCTTTTAACAGTTTTTGTAATTAATTATGACATTCTTCTTTTATACTATATTAAAACACAATAGTTAAGTGGTTTCTTAACTGTTGTTGCTGTGTGCCAACTAGTTTGTTCCAACTCATAGCAACGATGTGCAGCGCTTCTGAGGATGTAAATCTTTAGGGGAGCAGAAAGTCTCATCTTTTCCTATGAGTGTCTGATGGATTCGAATTGCTGACCTTGTGGTTAGCAGCCAAACATATAACCCACTAAGCCACCAGTGCCCCTTAATTTCTAAATAGCAATTTGCAAAATAAAATTTGAAACCATACAATAAAGTTTTCATACTCTTCTGAATTAAAATCCATTTGTATGTCTTGCGCTTTGAAAGGATGTTTTATTCATACATTGTTTTGTAACATCAGGTATTGATTACTTGGAAAATATTGACTCACTGAGTTGTACAGATCTTCTAAATATTGACACATTTCAATGCACGATGTCATCACATGGCATGAAGCCGCTGCAAAACTACCATACAGTCTGAGAGTGTATTCAAACCAAACTTATTGTTTGTTGTTAGGTGCCATCAGGTCGGTACCAACTCATAGTGACCTTATGCATAACAGAATGAAACATTGTCCACTCTTGGGCCAACCTCAAATCGTTGCTGTGTTTAAACCCATTGCTGTTGCCCCTGTGCCAGTCCATCTCGCTGGGGGTTTTCCTCTTTTTCTCCGACCCTCCACTTTACCAAACATGAAGTCCTTCTCCAGTGACTGGTTCCTCCTAATAATATGGGGACATGAAAAAACGTGTCTATTGTCAGGTGTCATCGAGTCAGGACCGACTCATAGCAACCCCATGCACAGCAAAACGAAACAATGTCCGATCCTGGGCCAACCTCACTACCGCTGCCACATTGAACGCCATCAATGGTGCCACCTGGCTGATCCATCTCATTGGGGGGTCTTCCTCTTTTTCTCTGACCCTCCACCTTACCCAGTATGACATCCTTCTCCAGCGACTGTTCTCTCTGGACAATGTGTCCAAAGTGGGAGAGATGAAGCTTAGCCATCCTGGCCTCCAAGGAGCACTCTGGTTGCACTTCTTCCAAAACAGATCTATTGGTTCTTTTGGCAGTCCA
>NW_006408595.1:5649539-5650887 GCF_000296735.1 Chrysochloris asiatica
ACTGATCTGGATATGTTCTTTTTGACGATGAATGCAACACCATTCCTCTTCAACTTGTCATTCCCAGCATGGTAAACCACGTGGTTGTCAGATTCAAAATGGCCAATACCAGTCCATTTCACCTCACTAATGCCTAAGATATCGATGCTGATGCATGCCATTTCATTTTTGACAACTTCCAATTTTCCCAGATTCATACTTCGTACATTCTATGTTCTGATTTTCAGTGGATGTTTACAGCTGCTTCTCTTCATTTTGATTAGTGGCCCATTAGCAAATGAAGGTTCTGTGAGCTTTTCTCTATTTGGAGGAGGCATTTTTTTTTCCCCCAGTCACATTCTGAGTGCCTTCCCACCTTCCGGTCCTGTATCTGACAGTGTTTCTCTGCTGTTAATAGAGTTTTCAGTGACTAGTGATTCAGAAGTAATTTGTCACTCTTTCTTCCTAGTCTGTCTTTGTTTGAAAGCTCATCTGAAACCTGTCCACCATGGGTGACCCTGCTGGTTATTTAAAATACCGGTGGCATAGCCCTCAGAATCATAGCAACTCAAACCACCACAGCATGACAGACGAGTGGCAGTTGTGTGGTCGCTGTTAAACACGAATCTCCTTGTGCTATGGTCCTTAAGTCTGGTTCAAAGGTGGGATTTCTGTCCTCAGATGTCATGTCAGTCAAGAGGAGGAAGCACAGCAGGGGTGACAGGGTTGTAATGAGACACTTTGGGCTGCGCTGTGGGTCTCTAAGTTGGTCGAGCCCGCCTCAAAGCCACCATCCAATGGCTAGGCCGGGATGGTGCCCTCGCGTCCAGGGTAAGTAGGACAGCCTGGCTGGCCACTGCAGTCTCTTCCCGCTAGGTAGTGTCCCCCTTCGACCTGGTCTCCAGACACCTCTCACCTCGCCGCTCCGTGGTCTGGGTTTCATTTAACACCTCCACCAGGTCTGCGCAGTTATCGCACATCGTTCAGCTGCCGCCCCCTCCATTAGCGTGACATATGGGGACATGGAAAAATGTGTATATTAACTCAGGAATATTTTAGACTTTTTTCATCCAGAAATAGCTTGTGTTGTTGTGAAATGCTGCCAAGTTGGTTCAGCCTCATAGTGACCCTGAACGGTGTTTAGAGAAGACTTTGAAACACTAACCTTGCAGGTAGCAGTCCAGTGTTTACCCTACAGTTCCACTCCAGGATTCCAATAATAGCTTGTTGTTGTTGTTGTCAGGTGCCATCGAGTCGGAACCAACTCATAGCGACCCCATGCACAGCAGAACGAAACAATGTCTGATCCTGGACCAACCTCACTACCGCTGCCACACTTGAGTCCATCAATGATGCCACCTGGCTGATC
>NW_006408595.1:5651747-5675696 GCF_000296735.1 Chrysochloris asiatica
TGTTAAGTGCCGTCGAGTCGGTTCCGACCCATAGCGACCCTGTACAGGGTTTCCGAGGATGTAAATCTTTACGGGAGTAGAAAGCCTCATCTTTCTCCTGTTAGTAGTCATATAAAAATAGATATGACTGCATTGTCCCTAAAAGAGTCTCCAAGTCCCCAGAGTTTCCAGATTATACTTTGAGAACCTCTGACTTTCAAAGCCTTATAACATATATCCCCAAATTTAGCAACATAAAACAGGTAGTTTAGGAAACTTAATCATTTCAGCTACTTAAATGGTTTTATGTAAAAATTTATATCAGTGATTTTTGTGCTCTTAGCAGGTATTTTGATTAACATTAAGTTTCATTCCCTTATATAACTATAAGACAATTCACAAATTTGACCCCCTTTAGGATCCAGGGGTTGGCCTATCACACAGTAAAGAATTGTGTTAAGTCAAAATCCATGCAACCTAACATGGTTACACCAAAAATATTTCATTTTCCAAACTCTTGGTGGCACATCTAATTCAAACAATATTCAAAAACACCATATTTTAGTACAACAAATTATTTTAAAATGTAGATTTTACAGGAAAAGAATTTTTCTATAGCTCTAATGCAAACACAAAGACATTTGAACTGCAAGGTCAGTGGTTCAAGCTCACTGGCTGCTCCTAGGAAACCCTATATAGGATCGCTATGGGTCAGAATTGACTCGACAGTACTTAATAACAATGCAAACAAAAGGGAGCCATGCTGATGCCATAGTTAAAGTCACCAAAAGGTCAGTGGTTGAAATCCACCAACTGTTCCATAGGAGTAAGATAAGGGAGAATGCTTCCATAAAGCTGTACAGCCTAGGAACACTATTGTTGTTGTCACTGTTGTTGTTAGGTGCCATCAAGTCAGTTGCAACTTCATAGTGACATTATGCACAGCAGAATGAAACACTGCCCAGACCTGGAGCAACCTCACAGTCTATTACGCTTGCACACCATGCTGCATCTCCTGTGCCAATCTGTCTTGTTAGGGGTCTCCCTCTTTTTGCAGGCCTGCCACTTTACCAAGCATGATGCCCTTTTCAGGGATTGGTTCTATTCTGATATGTCTAAAGTATGAGAGACGAAGTCTTGCATTTTGATTTCTAAGGAGTCCTCTGGTTGTACTTTTTCCAACACAAATTTGTTAGTTCTGGCAGTCCGTGGCATTGTTAAGATCTTCTCCAACACTTATAACTCAGATGCACTAATTCTTCTACAATCTTCCTTATTCATTGTCCAAATCTCACATGTATATGAGGCTATGGAAAATACCATGGCTTGGGTCAGGCACATCTTAGCCATCAAACTGACATCTTGGCTCTTCAACACATTAAAGAGGTCTTATGCAGTAAATTTGGAACACTATAGGGCAGTTCAACTCTGTCCTATTAGGTTAATATGAGCTAAAATCAACTTGACAGCAAAAAGTTAACACAAACATTCATAACTATTTGTTAAACTATAATTATATCTTTATATCCTCAATTCACAAATAGTGAACGTAAAAACTAGTGAAGCAAGATTGCATGAATCATATGACCTCTTGCCCAGTGTCTCTGCATAGACTAAGAAGGTCCTCAAAAGAAAATACCTCATCTTATTTCAGTTTTGACTTGATGGCACTTAACAACAACAACAACATCTCAGTTTTATATTTCCCATTTAATATTCAAATGTCTCTATTAACTCAGAAATATTTTAGACTTTTCTCATCCAAAAAGATTGGATAATTTTAAATTATATTTGTGTAACCTAATCATAAGTCATAAATGATAGTTTATTAGTAAAAAAAAAAACAAAGAAACAGTAAAATAATTTAGCAAAATGCCTACAAATTACAAAATTAACCACAATCTAGAAATTGTTATCCGTGTTATCTGCCTGAATGGAATTCCTTCAAATGTAATAAACTGAGGTTCAGAATCCTAAAATAGACAGTAAAAATGATACTTTCAAAAATGACTAAGAATAGGTGGGATGCCATTAATTAAGCAGCAATCTCTTTGAAATCAGTCATTACCAGCAGCTTTTTACTATGGGCCATTAACACCCTAACTAGCAAGTCATTAATAGTGGTAATAACCAATTCTGAGGGAATCATTGCTCGAATCAACTATGTATAGTGATTTTTAAGCTTTGTAAAAATTTTCACACTTTTATATTAACCTTTGAAAAATAAATATGAACAGAATTAGATAAAAATAATACTGGCTCATTTTTAAAGACATAAATATTTATCCTTCTTCATCTATCTATTTCTGTATATATTGGTCTACTGCATGCAATATATGTAAATACTGTGTGATGGTATTGCGATTACCATCACTATTTTAGACTCCAGTACTACTGTTGCCTTGTCTTTTAAAGTTCAAGCTTACACACAGTTATTTTTTGGAAGTTTCATTTGGAAGAAGTTTGTTCCATTTTATCTAGGTCCTTTGTTGTTGTTGTTGTTTGTTTGTTTGTTTCATGCCAGCATACTTAATTCTTAATACGAGCTCTGGTAGCGTAGTGGTTACGAATCGGGCTGTGAACCTCAGGGTCAGCAGTTCAAAACTACCAGCTGTTGCGCCGAAGAAAGAGGAAGCATTCTGCTCCCGTAAAAAGTTACAGCCTTGGAAACCCTGTACAGGGTCGCTATGAGTTGGAACCAACTCCACGGCACATAACAACAACAGCAACAACAACAATTCTGCTCGAGGGACCAATACATATAGGTGGAAGCCTGAACCACATCCAGATCTCCAGAGATGGGAAATTCCCATTTAAAAGGACAAGCAGACCAACCTGGAGTGGCTAGAAGAGCAGAAGATACTTCTTGAAAGAAAGACCTACAGGAAAAATATAAAACAACATAGGCAGACCGACTGTTACTACCAGAACAAGCAACTTGCTTGCCGAGGAAACATCAAGGCAAGTGGTCGGGTCCCCTCAGTGCAAACCACCTTCCAAGACTAAGACTCAATGGGAATACACGCTCTGATTGGTGACCACGCTCGACACTGATAAGGGGAAGTCAGAGAAAAACAGAAATGAAGCGGTGAGCTAAGCCCTACAATGTTCAATAGACTTCTCTGAACCCTGGTGAAGACCTGGTTAGCCAGCAGTGTGGCAAGACCTGGGAACTCTTGGGCCCAGAGTCAGTGACATAGCCACAGAGGACTAGAGTGGAGAGTGAAGCACCCAGCCGATAAGAAGAAAGGGCATAAGAACACCCACACTTGCAGATAATACTCACTTATCCTGGCTTCAGTGACTGGATGATCAGAGCTCAACCAAAAGTAAAAAGAAGAGGAAAAAAAAAAAAAGTATTCTCATACAATTTGATGAACTTGACCTACACCTATGGAAGCAGTAGTTCAAAAGAGGGAACAAGTCCTTACAGCAAGAATCGTTCCCACCCCCTCCACACACAGAGTAGACAGGGATGGGCAACTTGGACATTGGCAACCCAAAATAGGGGGCAGGGAGCTACAAAGGCAAGAAGTGACTGGCTTACAAGCTTTCAAGAGGGAACCTAGACCCAGAGGGCCTGGAGGAAGGTAGAATCTCCAGTGAGTAATATTCAATCTGACTAGGCGGGGCTGATGCAATGAAATGCAGACGGGTCTCTTGTGATACAATCGTGAATAATTGTTATCAGGACTGATTGTGAGGGTTGGAAATGTAAAGGTAGATGTTTTATAGCAAGGAGGGGAGTGATTAACTTTTCAGTCTAGGAGCAGAGGTCCCTAGGACCATCAAGGGAGAAGAGCAGAGAGCAGGAGCCTATCCAGAGAAGCAGTAATGCCTGAAATGGAGCCAGAGATGATGACGTGGAGCAAACGAGCAGCTGGAGACTTTAGATCCAGAGAGGGAGAGCAACTGTGTGCTGAAGACCTGGGGAGTACGGGGGAAGGATTGCATGGAGGGGATTGTAACCATGGCAATGAGACAATATACGATAGAATGAAGTAAAACTAATGTTCTCCCATGTAAACTATCACATAATTCACAGTAAAACATTTAAGAAAAAAAAAAAGAGGCACCAATACAGAGACCAAGAGGCAGTCATTCAAACAGAACAAAGGGAAAATAAATAGTTTAAAATCAGGGAAGGTGTACACCAGGATTGCATCCTTTCATCATACTTATTCAATCTGCATGCTGAGAAAATAATCCATCAGTATTGGAGGAAGACTCATTAACAACCTGTGATCTATAGATGATACAAACTTGCCTACTGGAAATGAAGAGAAGTTAACATTCTGGTAAAGATCAAAAACTGCAGCCTTCATTATGGATTGCACCTCAATGTAAAGAAAACAAAAATCTTCACAACTTGACCAGTAAACACATCATGAAATGACTTATAAAGTTGACAAAAACCTCATTTTGCTTGGATCCAAAATGAACATTCTCGGAAGAAGCAGTCAAGAAATCAAAGAAATCATTGCATTAGGCAAATCTGCTTCAGAAAACCTCTATAAAGCATTAAAAAGTAAAGATACCAGTTTTAGGACTAAAGTACACCTGACCCAAGACATAGTATTTTCAATGATCTCATATGCAGGTACAAGTTGGACAATGAATAAGGAAGATTGTAGAACAATCAATGCATTTCAATTATGATTGCTGTTGTTGTTGTTAAGTGCCATCGAGTTGGTTCCAACTCATAGCGACCCTGTATTGGGTTTCCAAGGAGCAGTTGGTGAGCTTGAACCACCAAACTTGCAATTCAAATGGCTTTGCAGTCTGGCACATTAACCCACAGTACCACACCAGGACCCCAACTATGGTAGTAGAGAAGAATATTAAAAGTACCATGGACTTCCAGAGCAAACAAATCTGTCATGGAAGAAGTGTAGCTTGAATGTTCCTTTGAGGCCAGGACGATGAGACTTCGTTTCTCATGCTTTGGACATGTTATCAGGAGGGACCAGTTTCTATACAAGGATATCAGGTTTGATTGTGGACCCAAGCAAAATGAAGTTCTTGACAACTTCAATCTTTTCCCCATTTATCATAATATTATTAATTGGTCCAGTTGTTTAAATTGAGGTTCAATCCATACTGAAGTCTTTAATTTTCATCAGTAAGTATTTTAAGCCGTCTGCGTTTCCAGCAACCAAGGTTGTATCATCTGCAAACCACAGGTTGTTAATGAATCTTTCTCCAATACTGATGCCACATTCTTTTTCATATAATCCAGCTTCTTGACTTATTTGCTAAATGTAGAGATTGAATAACTATAATGAAACGATACATCCTTGATGCATTTTTCCTGCTTTTAAAACATTCAGTATCCCCTTGTTCTGTTCAAACATCTGTCTCTCAGGCTATAAACAGGTTCCTCATGAACAGAATTAAGTGTCCTGGAATGCCCATTCTTCCCAATGTTGTCCATAGCTTTTCATGATCCACAAAGTCAAGAGACTTTGCACAGTCAATAAAACACAAGTGAACATCTTTCTGGTGCTCTCTACATTCAGCCAAGATTATTCTGATGTCAGAAATAATGTTTTATACCACATTGTCTTCTGAATCCAGTTAGAATGTCTGGTGGTTCCCTGTCGAAGTACTATTGCAGCCATTTTAAAATCATCTTCAGAAATATTTTACTTGCATGATATGTTGTTGTTGTTGTTGTTAATAGAGGCCATCCAGCCAGTTCTGACTCACAGCAACCCTATGCCCAACCAAAGGAGACACTGCCTGATCATAAGCTGTCCTCACAATCCTTTTTATGCTTAAGCCAATTGCTGCTGCCATTGTGCCAATACATACATATTCTTGGGAGTCTTCTGATTTTTAACTGGCCCTCCATTTTACTTAGCATGATATTCTTTTCCAGAGATTGGTCCCTTCTAATAATATGTCATAAGTATGAGAGAAGCAGTTTTGCCTTACTGGCTTCTAAGGAGCATGTTTTATCAATGATATTGTTCCATGATTTGTGCATCCTGTTGAGTCTACATCTCTATGGAACGGGCACAAATATGGATCTCTTCTAATCAGTTGGCAAGGTAGCTGTCTTCAAATTTTCTTGGAATATTTAAGTGAGCACCTCCAGTGCTTCATCTGTTTGTTGAAAGATTTCAATTTCTATTCCATTAACTCCTGGAGCATTGTTTTTCACCTATGTCATCAGTGTAGCTTGGACTCCTTCCTTCAGTACTGTTTGACTCATGATCACATGCTACCTCTTGAAATGGCTGAATACTGACTATTTCATTTTGATACAGTGACTCTGTGTATTCCTTCCATTACACTAACATATAAACATTAGAATACACAAAATAGAATTGTTGTTAAGTTCTGTTGCATCAGTTCTAACTCATAGCTACGCTGTATAGGGTTTCCAAGGAGTGGCTGGTGAGTTGCAACTGTCACAACTGTAAATGTAGAAGTTGTGTAACAAAAAGAAGGAAGTAGTTAATTTTACAGTTAGGAACAGAGAGCCCTAGGACCACCAAGGGAGAAGAGAACTAGCAGAAAGTGGGACCCTATCCAGAGAAGCAGCAACACCAGAGATGGAGGTAGAGATGAAGGCATGGAGAAATAGGGCAGCTGAGGACTCTAGACTCATGGAAAGAGAAAGGCTGTGTGCTGGCGGCCAGGTGCTGGTGGTCAGGAAGCAGGCTTACAGAATGTGCCCCTTGGTTGTTTAAATGATCATATATTCCTGAGTGTTGTTATGTACATCCTGAAAGAAAAAAACAAAAAGAGGGAATAGAAGAAAATACTGTTGAGTGATGATGCATGGAGGAGATTGTAATCACTGCAATGAAACAATGAGTGCAAAACTGATGTTCCCCTATGTAAACTATCACTCAATTCACAAATAAACTTAAAAAAAAAAAAAATTAGCTGCATTAGACACTAATAACTGAAGACCAAGAGTTGTGGGATGACATCAAGGACAAAATACAGGAAAAAATGGCAGTGAAAACAAAGGGACAAATTTAGGGTCTTGAATACATGGAGTCCTGTGGGTTAATGCACCAGACTGCATAGCCATTTGAACTGTAAGGTTGGTGGTTCAAGCTCACCAGCTGCTCTTCGGAAACCCTATACAGGGTCACTATAGGTCAGAATCAACTTGATGGCACTTAACAACAACAACAATACATGGCATAAATGCACTATCAGTCATCACTAAAAATGCACAAACAGCAGAAGACAGCCCTCCTAAAAATTACAGTTACGTGCATCAGAAGACTTTGCCAGAAGAGTTTAAAAAAAAACGAGCCGAAAAACTGGGGAAAATGTTTTGCAACCACGTATTAGATAAGGGACTAATCTCTGATATTTACACATAACTAAAACACTTCTACAAGAAAAAGACAAACAACCCAATTTAAAAATGGGCATAAGACTTGAACAGACACTTCACCAAGGAAGACATTCGGGCAGTCAACAAATGTATGAAGAAATGTTCATAATTATTAGCCATTAGAGAGATACAAATCAAAGCAACAATGAGATATTATTTCACACCAATATTAGTGAAGTTTTAAAAAACAGAAAACAACAAAAGGTGGAAAGGGTATGAAGAGACTGGGACCCTCCTACATTGATTATGGGACTGTAAAATGGTTCAAACATTGTAGAAAATGGTATCATGCTTCCACAGAAAGTTGGAAGTAGAAATATTATATAACCCAGCAATCCCTCTACTTGTTGTATATCCACAAGAAATAGCAGCAGGGGAGAAGAGCAGTGTGCAGAATCCTACCCAGAGAAACAGTGATGCCAGAGATGGAGGCAGAGACGATGACGTGGAGAGATGGAGTGGCTGAGGACTCCAGACCCAGAGAGGGAGAGGGGTTGTGTGCTGATGACCAGGGGGCAGGCTTGCGGGGTGTACCCTTTGGTTGGTTGAAGATGCCTGGAGGGGATTGTAACCATGGCAATGAAGCTATATAAGATAGGATGAATGTAAAGCTAATGTTCTCCCATGTAAACCATCACATAATTCACAATAAAAACTTCAAAGAAAAAAAGAAATGGCAGCAGGACAACAGTAGATACATGCATACCCGTGTTCATCACAGCACCATTCACAATAGCAAAAAGATGGAGACAGTAAATGCCCATCAGTAGAAGAGTGAATAAACAAACTTTGGTACTTACACACAATGAAATATTATACAATGATCAAGAATAACAATGAATCTGTGAAACACCACATAATATGAATGAATCTAGAGGACATTATGCTGAGTGAAATAAGTCAATCACAAAGGACAAATATTGTATGAAATCACTATTATAAAAAAAAAATCAAGAAACGGTTTTTATAATAAAAGAAACATTCTTTGATAGTTACCAGGGGTAGGAAGGAAGGGAAAGAAATTCACTGGCTAGACACATGTTAACACAGGTGATGGGGAGAGCAATATACAAGAAGGAGGAGGGCAATATACAAGAAGAGGGAGATTTGCAGAAGATTGATGAAGATAGGTGAAGACACAGTGAGCTATGCAAGAAATAAATGAGAGAGCTTGTTGTTGTTGTTGTTGTGAAGTGCTGTCGAGTCAGTCCCAACCCATTACGACCCTGTATAGGGTTATATACGCAAGCTTGGAACAACAGTGTTCTGTTTGTAGATACATAGACAGAGACACAGCCTGAATAGTTATGAGAAGAAGATTGGTATATATATAGAGAGAGAGCTCTGGTAGTGTAGTGGTTACGAATCGTCACGCTGCGAGCCACAAGGTCAGCAGTTCGAAACTACCAGCTGTTCCATGGGAGAAAGATGAGGCTTTCTGCTCCCGTAAAGATTTACAGCCTTGGAAACCCTGTACAGGGTCGCTATGAGTCGGAACCAACTCCACAGCACATAACAACAACAACAATATATACATATATATACTACAAATATGAGCTTGAAAGAGGATATTTGAACAAGGTTAACCATAGGGAGGAAGCAGGACAACTGTTCTTACATGGAAGGGATTTGCAATCATTGTAATGAAACAAAGTGCATGATTTGTTGAATGTAAAACCAATTATCTTGTCTGTAAACGTTCACTCAATGTATAATATAAAGTGGTTTTGTTTTTTTCAAAAAAAGAAGACAGGAAAGAAGGAAAAGAGCAAAATGGATTCCAGAAGACATTCTGAAACTCACTTTCCAGCAAAGAGACACTAAAGTAAATAAAAGACATGAAGAGGTTAAAAAAAAAAAAAAAAAGATGAACAGAAAATCTCATAGAGAAGCTTGAGAGACAAAGTCAAGTATATAATAAAATCTGCAAAGTCCTGGAGTTAGAAAACAGGAAGGGAAGAACACACTCAGCATTTCTCAAGCTGAAAGAACCAAAGGAAAAAATTCAAGCAATGACTTGCAATACTGAAGGATTTTATAGGCAAAATATTGAATGTTGCACAACTCAACAAAAGAAGCTGGAAGTATGTACATCAAAAGATTTCTCAAAGGAGTAAGAAGGGAACCCACAGACTTGGAGAAATTTGTTTTGCAATCAGACTAGGGACTAATATCTAAAATGAATAGAAAACTACAGCACCGATACAGGAAAAAGACAACCCAATTAAGAAATGGGCACAGGACATGAACAGACAATTCAACACGGAAGTCATCTGGCAGACAACAAATATATGAAGAAATGTTTACAATCATTAGCTATTAGAGAGATGCAAATAAAAACAACAATGAGATATATCACACCAACATTAAGAGCAAAGTTCATAAAAACAGAAAACAAATGCTGATAAGGCTATGGAGAGCCTGGGATATTCCTACATTGCTGATGGTTCAGCAACTCTGGAAAAAGATATGACGCTTCCTCAGGAGGTTGGAAATAAAAATATCTTCTTCTTCTTCTTCTTCTTGTTATGTGCTATGGAGTCGATTCCGACTAATAGTGACCCTGTACAGAGTTTCTGAGGCTGTAAGTCTTTATGGAAGCAGAAAGCCTCATCTTTCTCCTGTGGAACAGCTGGTAATTTTGAACTGCCGACCTTGTGGTTCGCAGCCCGATTCGTAACCACTATGCTACCAGGGGACCCAGCAGTCACTCTACTTAGTATGTAATCACAAGAAATACAAGACAGGACACAAGTAGATCTATGCACACCAATGTTCACTGCAGCACTATTCACAATAGCAAAAAGATATAGACAGCCTAATTGCCCATCAATGAAAGAGTGAATAAACCAATGTTGGTTCATATACACAATAGAATACTATGCAACATTGAAAAATAACAATGAATCTGCAAAACAGCTCAAAACATGAATGACTGTCAAAGAGACTAAGCTGAGTGCAATTAGTCAATCATAAAAAGACAAATATTATATGAGACAATTACTGTAAAAGCTTAAGAAAAGGTATCCATACTAATAGAAATGTTCTGTGATGGTTATCAGGGCTGGGAGGGAGTAGAGTGTTATTCACTGGCTAGTGGGTAGACACATGTTAGTTTGGTGACAGGGAGGCAATATATAAGGAGGACAAGGCAATCCAGAAGAAAAGGGAGAATGACAGATGAACAATGAAGATAGGAAAAGACTTAGGGAGGTATGCAAGGGCTAAATGGGATTCAAGTAAATAGTGATTTATACACATCCTTGGAACAATAGAGTTCCGTGAGTAGATGCATGGATTGAAACATAGACAGAATGAGTAAAGGAGGAGGAAAATGTTTATGGGCTTGAATGTCTTGTAGCTATTGGTTTCCCTTGACTACTATTGTAAAATAGACATTTATATGTGATGCAAATGAGTATTGGGAATTATGATGACAGAAAGCTTGTAAGCCCACCTTCAACCTATAACTAACTGTTGTTGTTGTTGTTAAGTGCTGTCAAGTCGATTCAGACCCATAGTGACCCTGTATAGGGTTTCCAAGGAGCAGCTGGTGAGCTTGAACCACCGACCTTGTGGTTCAAACACCTTTGCAGTCTGACGTATTAGCTTACAGTGCTACACCAGGACGCCTATAACTGATTAGATTTGCTAAAAGCAGAGTTACAATTTGTCCAGGGAAATTAGGCTTCTTGTGAAGCCTTTACAGAGTGTGGGACCTTAGGTGGAATCCTGAGCCCCACCCTGAACCTTCTAAGTTGGGACATGCCTACTTGAAGAGACATACAGACCAACCCCAAGCTACTGGGAGAACAGAAGATTTTTATGGAAAGAAAAACCTGCAGAAAAAAAAAAATTGAAATGTTAGGCTGTTTGAATTTCAAGCAAACTACTTGCTTTGGAGGCCCCAAGGCAAGAAAAGTCATTTCATCAGAAAGAACCCCCTTCTAGGATTGAAATATAAAGGGAACCTGAGAGCAGTCTAGTATGCTCACTAGTGACCACCTGGGTCTAATTGTGGGGGAATGCAGCAATAAAAACACACACAGAGTTTGACCACGTTCTATTGGCACCTGTTGACCTTGAGATGAAAGAGTGAAAGAGAAAGACTGCCTGGTCTGAAGTTTAGGAATACATACAAATTTCTGAACCCATGAGAACTGACCTAGCCCCTTGGCACTAGGGCAGAGAGTGAAGCTGCCAGCTGGTCTGAAATGCAAAGGTAGTGTGTGTCAACTCCCAAACTTGTAGCTACTACCCAGCTGACCTAGCTTGGATGGCTAGCTGACCAGAACTCAACCTGAAGAAGATACTGATGTTTGATATTGTGACCAAGTGCAAATTACTACAATTTGACAAACCAAACATTTGCTTATGAATTCAGTGACTCAAAATTCCAACTAGAATGGAAGGATTCTTCATATCAAGGAATAAGCTTGATTGGTTAGTGTATTGGGTTGATGGGGGATAAGAAATTTAGATAATGGCTATCAAAAATGGAGGGCTATAAAGGCATGAAGCATGTATCTTACAAGCTTTCATGAGGGTGCTTATTTTTAGAATGATAGGGTGAAGTTAGAATCCCCACTGAAGCGTTTCCCTCTTCTCCAGATGGATCTGGTAAAAGGGGATGGATGAAGATGGTGATAGGATTTTATGATTCAATTGTGAGTAATTGTTAGCAGGATTAAGTGTGATTGTCTCAACTGTAATTGTAGAAGAAGCTTAACTAAAAGGAAGGAATAGTTAATCTTTCATTTCAAGAACAGATGATCCCAAGATCATCAAGAAGAAAGAGCATGAGTGGAGCTAGAGATCCTATCTAGAAAAGTGATGGCGGCAGTGGTGGTGGCATGGAGACACAGAGCATTTGGAGGTTCTAGGCCCATGCCCTAAGAAAGGCTGTGTGCCTGTCGGCAGGCTGCTGACTGGCATAATGGGCCCTTTGTATATTTAAATGAATATATACATATATTTTGTTTTGCAAATGTATATAAAATATTTTTGCCTTGTTCATTTGTGAAATATAAGATGTAAATGGGGAGCCACAGGGCGGAAGTAGGATGAATGTTGTTGCGGGGATGGGATTGTAATCATTGAGATAAAAGAAAGTATAATGTATATAAAGAAAGTGTAGTGAATGTAAAACTGATTATCTTGTCTGTAAACGTTCACCCAATTCACAATAAGTTACCCCCAAAATGAAAGAAATATACAGTCATTGTACCAAAAAGAAATGGTCGGTATTCAAACATTTTAAGAGGTAGCATATGTTTAAGAGCCCATGGTACAGGAGGAAGAAATCCAATCATCACTGAAGGCATTGGCAAAGAACAATGTTCCGGGAATTGATGGAATACAAATTGAAATCATTCAAAAAACTGGTGCAGTATTGAAGGCACTCACTCATCTATGCCAAAAAAGTTGGAAGACAGCTACCAATTCAACTGATTGGAAGAGATCTTTGTTCTCATTACAAAAAGAGGTAACCCAATGAAATACGGAAATCATCAAATAATATCATTAAAGTCACATGCAAGTAAAACATTGCTAAAGATAATTCAACAACAGCTACAGAACTACAGTGATAGGAAACTGCCAGAAGTTCTAGCCAGATTCAGACCAGAATGTGGAATGAAGGATATCATTGGTTACATCAAATAGTTCTTGGCTGAAAGCAGACAATACTAGAAAGGTGTTTACCTGTGCTTTATTAACTATACAAAGGCATTTGACTATGTGGATCATGACAAGCTCTGGACAACATTTCTGAGACTGGATATTCCAGAACACATAATTGTGCTTATGAGGAACCTGTACATAGACAAAGAGGCAGTCATTCAAGGTAGAGCAAGGAGACACAGAATGGTTTAAAACCAGGTTTATGTTCCATCACCATATTTCTTCAATCTGTATGCTATTCAAATAACCTGAGAAGATGGATTATAACAGGCATCAGAATTGGAGGAAGACTCTTTAACAACCTGCAATACGCAGATGATACAACCTTGCTTACTGAAAGCAAAGAGGTCTTAAAGTACTTACTAATGAAGTTCAAAGATCACAGCCTTCAGTATGGGTTGCACTTCAAGTTAAAGAAAACAAATATTCTCACTACTGGACCAATAAATAAATTCATGATAATGGAGTAAAGTTTGAAATTTTCAAGACTTCATTTCTCTTAGATTCACTATCAACACTCATGGAAGCAGCTGCCAAGAAATGAAATGATGTATTGCACTAGGCAAATCTGCTGTACAAGACTTCTTTAAAGTGTTCAAAAGTAAAGACATTAGTTTGAGAACTAAGGTGCACCTGATCTAGAACATGGTATTTTCAATAGCCTCATAAGCATGTGAAAGTTGGACAATGAATAAGGAAGACCATAATTCATATGAGCTATGGTGTTGGAAAAGAATATTAAAAGTACTATGGACTACCAGAAGAACAAACAAATAAGTGTTGTATGAAGTACAGACAGAATGCTCCTTTGAAGCCAAGATGATGAGACTTCATCCCTCATAATTCGGACATACTATCAAGAGGGACCATTTCCTGGAGAAGGATGTCATGCTTGGTAAAATGGAGAGTCAGCAGAGGGTGGGGGGTGGCTGGGAGGGAGATGCCCCCCCCCCCAAGGAGAGGGATTGGTGCAGTAGCAGGAGTAACAGGCTCAAGTGTAGCAATGACTATAAGGAGGGCGTAGGATCAGGTAGTGTTTCATTCTATTGTGCATAAGGTCATTTTAAGTTGGAACTGACTTAACAGCACCTAACAAAAACAACAATATGTCTGAGCATATGATCTTTAAAAATCATTTGCTACATAACCATTTATTTGAAAGCAATAATACTGAAAGATTGTTTTCTGAGCTACAAAAGTTTTGAAAATTCAGTCAAAACCATAGTTCAAACCACAATCCCTTGGAAGCTCAAAGACAATATCATATTAAAAATCAAATTTTTCAGACACTTAGCTTTACTTAAAAGTCATTGGTTATTAAACTAGAATGTTTCACATATTTAAATTTCCTTTAGTGAAGATCTTTGTACATCTCATTTATATTAGTCCCTGATGATTACACCTCAAGGATATTAAAATCTCAGCATGTTAAAATCACCAGAAAATATCTTCAAATATACACTTGGCAGTCTGCTATATTGAGCTGTTAATGTGAAATATTATTTATAATTAATGTTGCATTTTCCATTTTTGAATGAGTTTTAAATGGAATGACCCATTTGCTGACAAGAATTGGGTGACTAAATCTCAAATAAAAAAAAATTAGAACCATCACCCCAGAGTAATTGTTGAAGATATTCAAAAATGGGGCATTTCAAGCTGACTTAGAGTTGTAGTGTCACAATAGCTACTAAAATACAAATGAAAGTTGTCCAACAACCCATAAAGAATGAGAAGTTTTAGAGACATGCCAGAATGAGATGGCTGAATATGTTAATTTCCTTTGTTGGGATTTGTCCTAATATTTTTCATATGCCCTACTAAATGGTAATTCAACTTAAGCCACAATCCCCAGCCATAAGAAACCAAATTATGTAGATATTTAAACAGAATATCATGATCAACGAGTTTCCAGTCTTTCCTTACTTCAAAGATCAACTTCTCTACCAGAGAAATTTTCACAGTTTTTGTTGTTGTTGTTATTTTTTTTTCCTTTAAAGGAATTTTTTAAAACAATGTAGCCCATAACCCATTTATTTAGTTAAAAATTCATATTTTAGTCATGCTACTTCATGATTTCACAAGATCTGATGTTCAGTGTGCTAAAAATGCTAGCATTTTTCGATAAAATTTTGATCATTCTTCAAGCACCTTCAATGGATTTTAAATGCTATGCTTCAATGTTTGATATTTTAACATCTCTGAAATTGGAATGAGTCTGATAAGTTCTTGTTAGATGGAGGTGTGTCTGTGGTGGAAGTGACTTGGAAGAAAATTTTAGATAAATGTTGTTGTTAGGTTTGTTGTTGTTATTGGTAGGTACCATCAAGTTGGTGCTGACTCATAGCGACCTTATGCACAGCAGAATGAAACACTGCCCGGTCCTGGGCCAACCTCACTATTGTTGCTATGCTTGAGCCCATTGATGCTGCCACTTAGCCAGTCCATCTTTCTGGGGGTCTTCCTCTTTATCTCTGACCCTCCGCCTTACCAAACATGAGATCCTTCTTCAGCAACTGGTCCCTCCTGACAATATGTCCGAAGTATGAAAGACGAAGTTTGGCCACCTTGTCCTCCAAGGAGCACTCTGACTGCACTTCTTCCAACACAGATCTGTTGGTTCTATGGCACTTTCAATATTCTCCTCCAACACCATAACTAGTTAATTCTGACTCATAGCACAAGGATATTAAAATCCCACCATGTTAAAACTCTATGTTGTTATTGCTAAGTGTTCTCAAGTTGGTTCTGACTCTTAACAAGCCTGTGTGGGGTTTCTAAATAAGTTACTGTGGGTTTGAACTACCATTACAGTTGAAAGTCCAGTGCTTATCATACAGTGCCAAACAACCCTGTGTACAACAGAATAAATCACTGCCTGACCCAGCATAATCCTCACAGTCAGTGCTATCTCTGTTTGAGCCCACTGCTATAGACACAGGGTCAGTCCATTTGCTGTTGGTGTTAAGTGCCATCAAGTTGGTTTAGATTCATAGTGACCCTGTATAGAGTTTCCAAGGAGTAGTTAATGAGTTTGAATTACACCCTTGCTGTTCAAACTGACCTTGTGGTCCAGTTATTAGTTTTCGATATTCTCTAGTTTACCAAGCATCATGATCTTCTTGAAGGACAGATCCCTCCTAAAAACTAGTCCAAAGTAATGAGACAAAGTCTTTCAATCCTTGCCATCAAGAAGCATTCTGACTGTGCATCTTCTAAAACAGATTTGTTCATGCTTCTTGCAACCCAACGTATTTTCAATATTCTTTGTCAATAGCATAATTCAAATATATCATTCTTCTTCAGTCTTGCTTATTCATTGCCCAGCTTTCCCATGCATATGTGATTGCAGATGTCATAACTTGGGTCACATACCCCTCAGTTCTCAAAGTGACATCTTTGCTTTGTAACACTTGAAAGAGCTCTATTGTAACAGAAATAACAAACTATGGATGACATTGCAAAGAATGGAAATTCCGGAGCTCATGCAGAACCTTTTCATAGACTAAGAAGCAGTTTTTCAAATAGGACAAGGGGATATTACATGGTTTAAAATAAAAAAAATGCATGCATCAGGGTTGTAGCCTTTCACCATACTTATAAAATCTGCATGGTAATCAAATAATCCAAGAAGCTGGATATATGAAGAACCCAGCATCAAGAGTAGAGAGAAGCTCATTGTTGTTCCTAAGCGCTGTTGAGTCAGTTCCAACTCATGGTAACCCTGTATAGGGTTTCCGAGGAATAGCTGGTAAGATTGAACTGCCAACCTTATGGTTCAAACCAACCTTGTGGTCCAGTGCTTATCCTACAGTGCCACATCAGGACTCCAAATAAGGTTTTCCAGAGCAGTGCTTTTCTGGATTTGGGCTGTGATGTATTTATTCCAAGATGACATAACCTTGCTTGGTGAAAGGACTTGAAGCACTTTCTGATGACAATCAAAGACTACAGCCTTCAGTAAGGATTACAACTCAATGTAAGGAAAACAAAAATCCTCACAACATCATGATAAACAGAGAAAAGAGTTAGTAGTCAAGGCTTTCATTTTACTTGTATACACAACCAATGTTTTTACTTGGATACATAACCAATGTTCATGGTAGCAACAGTCAAGAAATCAAATGACATATTGCATTGGGCGAATCTGCTCCAAAAGACCTCTTTAAAGTGTTAAAGAGCAAAGATATCACTTTTTTAGAAGACTAAGGTGCTACTGACCCAGGTCATGGTATTTCCAATAACCTCTTATGCATGTGAAAGTTGAACAATGAATAAGGAAGACATGAGAATAACTGATACATTTGACTTATGGTGTTGACCAAGAATATTGAAAGTACCATGGACCACCAGAAGAACAAATAAATCTGTTTGATATTTTATTTATCTTTAGTACACTCAGAATGCTCCTTACAAATGAGAGACTTTGTCTATCCTACTTTGGAAATGTTACCGAAGAGGCCAACCTCTGGAGAAAGACATCATGCTTGGTAAAATACGTTGTTGTTTTTGTTAAGTACCATCAACTCATAACAATAATGTATAGTGTTTCCAAGGAACAGCCAACCTTGTGGTTCATAGTCCAGTGTTGATCCTGTATGGTGGTAGTGGTGTGTCATAGAGTCAGTTCAGACTCATAGTGACTCTGCACAGGGTTTCTGGTGGTTTCAAACTGCTGACCTTGAAGTTAGCAGTCCGACTCATAACCACTATACTACCAGGGCTGTAGGGTTAGCATAAAGGAGGAAGACCCTCAACAAGATGGATTGTCACAATGGCATTTACTCTGCTCCCATAAGTATAGTCCAAGTTCCCACAATACCTTCAACATGCCTTTCACAGCAGAAGCAGTGCCTAGAGAGGCTCTAGCTTCTCCAACAGCTGCCCACTCAGGTTGAGTACACAATTTAGAAATATGAAAGTACATTTGACGAGTACGATAGACAATAGAGTAAGGATCCCAGAAGCCCATAGACAAATTCTTTGCCCTTCCTCTTTCTAATAGCTTGTTCTGAAGAGAATGGCTTCCATACACTCTTTCAAGAAATGTCCCATGAAATTGAGCAACCAGTTATTTTTCTTGTGAGACTGAGGCCAGAGAAATAATGTATTATCTTTTATTTGCTTTCCTTCCTTGCCTGATTCACTATCCTTTGTCTCTCACCCTCAATGACCTGGAATTCACCAACCCACTGCATATAAAATGCTAACAACTAGACTTTACTTCAGATTCTCTTTTCTCAAAAATTCAGGCTAACATATTCATAAAGATACATGGAAGGACCTTGTTTATAGAAATTCCACATTCTTATATTCTTTAAGCTGTTTCTAGATATTGGCTGAAAATAACACAGTGATTTATAATCCAAAATTCCATTTAATGATTTTTGGCTGACATTTCAATAGGTCTTCTTTCAATGCTTTTGAAGCCAAGGAATTAGATACCAACTGATTTACAAAGTGTAATATCCACGTTTTCAACACTTAGAACAATATACAAATTGTTCTTTAGTCTGGTGTTCCAAAAGTTTATAGATCTCAGGGTAATGGGCCAAGGCAATGTACTTGAGTGGGTGAGAGATTTAACTTTCTTTTATAAGTTAGAAGAAAGTTATTCTACTGCTCAGGCACATATGGGAAATTTGCCTTTTATCTACTCAATGTATTGGGTAGGCATCTGTTCTTTACTCCCTTGTCAGTTCATCCTTGGATCTTCTAGCTTTAATAGTTATAACATTGAAACCCCAAACTGATCATTTCCTTTCTAGTGCTGACCTCCCCGCGGCCAGCCATATCAAAGTGATCATCTGTTTGTATATAGGTTTTATGTTCTGAAAAGCTATGGACAATGAGAAGAAATTGAAAAGCAGAAGAAAAATATTAAAAGTTCATCGTTCCCATAATGAAATAAGTAAATTAAGAAAAACTCAGAACCTTCCCAGGTTGTCATAGTGGACACACTTGCACTCCTGTCTGAAAAATCAGCCTTCTTTCCTCCTGTCTGAAGCAGGTCCATTCTTTGTTTTTCTATTACATATCTCTACCCATTGTTGCCTTTGGAAAACCCAATTTTTTACTCAAAGGAAATGATGGTGTTTTAGTATCTGCCTTCTATACCTAGAAAACACTCCAAGGCAAAAACAAACAAAAAAATCAGTAATAATTTTGCTCACGCCTAAGTTCATTAATAAGCCACCACTCAACTGTCAGTTTGTCATAATGTGGTGGTTTGTGAGTTACTGTGATTCTAGAAGATATGCCACAGGTATTTTAAATACCAGCAGTGTCACCCATCCATGGTGGATGGGTTTTAGATGAGCTTCCACATAAAGTCAGACTAGGAAAAAGGAGTGACAACTACTTCCAAATATTTAGTCACTGAAAAACCTTATGAATAGCAGAGAAATCCTATCAGGTATAATGCCAGAAAATGAGCCCTTCTAGTTGGAAGGCACTCAAAATGTGACCGGGGAAGAGCTGCCTCCTCAAAGTAGAGTTGACCGTGATGACGCTAATAGAGTAAAGCTCATATGAGTAAAGCCTGCAGGACCTTCATTTGCTGACAGAGAAAAACTCAAAATGAAGAGAAACAACTGTAACACCCATTAATAATTAGAACATGAAATGCACAAAGTATGAATCTAGGAAAATTGAAAATTGTCAAAAAAAATGAAATGGAACTGATAAACATCGATATCTTAGGCATTAATGAGCTGAAATGGACTGGTATTGGCCATTTTTAATCTGACAACCACATGGTTTACTATGCCGGGAATGACAAATTGAAGAGGAAGGGTGTTGCATTCATTGTCAAAAAGGACATATCCAAATCAGTCATGAGGTACAACGCTGTGTGTGATAGGATAATATCCATGCACCTACAGAGAAGACCAGTTAATATCACTATTATTCAAATTTACACACCAACCACTAAAGCCAGTAAGGATGAAATAAAAGAAGCCTACAAATTTTCAACCTGAAACTGATCAAACATGCAATCAAGATGTATTAATCATTACTGATGATTGGAATCTAAAGATTGGGAACAAAAAAGGAAGGATCCGGAGTTGGAAAAAATGGCATTGGTGATAGAAATTATGTTGGAGATCGCATAATAGAATTCTGCAAAATCAATGATTTTTTCATTTCAAATATCTTCTTTAGACAGCATAAGAGACTATTATATGGACCTCAACAGATGTAATACACAGAAATCAAATTGACTATATATGCGGAAAGAGATGAAGGAACAGTTCTATATCAGCAGTCAAAAAAAGGCCAGGGTCAGATTGTGGAACAGACCATCAATTACTCATAAGCAAATGCAAACTGAAGCTAAAGAAAATGAAAACAAGTCCATGAGAGCCAAAATATGACCTTGAATATATCCCACCTAAATTTAGAGATCATCTGAAGAACAGATTTGATACATTAAACACTAAAGACCAAAGACTTATGGGATGACATCAAGAACACATACAGGAAGAAAGCAAAAAGTCATTAAGAAGACAAGAAAGAAGGAAAAGATCAAAATGGATGTCAGAAGAGACACTGAAACCTGCTCTCCAGCGTAGAGATGCTAAAGCAAATGGAAGAAATGAGGAGGTCCAAGAGCTAAACTGAAAAAGTCAAAGGTCAAGTCAAGAAGACAAAGTCAAATATTACAACAAAATATGTAAATATCTGGAGTCAGAAAACCAAAAAGGAAGAACACGCTCAGCATTTCTCAAGCTGAGGGAACTGAAGGAAAAATTCAAGCCTCGACTTTCCTTACTGAAAGATTCTCTGGAAAAATTATTGAATGATACAGAAAGCATCAAAAGAAGATGGAAGGAATACACAGAGTCAATGTACCAAAAGGAACTGGCTGATGTTCAACCATTTCAAGAGATAGCATATGATCAAGAGCCAATGATACTGAAGGAAGAATTCCAAGGTGCATTGACGAAATTGGCAAAGAAAAAGGCTCCAGGAATTGATGGAATAAAAATTGAAATCTTTCAAGAAACTGAGGCGGCACAGGAGGCACTCATTTATCTTTGCCAAGAAATGTGGAAGACAACTATCTCACCGACTGATTGGAAGAGATCCATTTTGTGCCCAATCCAAAGAGAGGTGTTTCAATGGAATGTGGAAAATATCGGACAATCTCTTTGATATCCCATGCAAATAAAGTTTTACTAAAGGTAGTACAGAAACAGTGCAAGCAAACATTAACAGAGAACTTCAAACCAGATTCAGAAGAGGCCGTGGAATGAGGGATATCATTACTGATGTACAATGGATCTTGGGTGAAAGCAGAGACTATCAGAAAGATGTTTACCTGTGCTTTGTTGACTACACAAAGCCTTTTGATTGTGTGGATCGTGACAAGCTATGGACAACATTGAGAAGTATGAGTGTTCCAGAACACTTAATTGTGCTCATGAGAAATCTGTATCTGGACCAAGAGGCAGTTTTTTTAACAGAACATGGGAACACTGAATGGTTTAAAATTAAGAAAGGTGTGTGACAGGGGTGTATTCTTTCACCACACTTATTCAACCTGTATGCTGAGCAAATAATCTTAGAAGCTGGGTTATATAAGGAAAAACATGGCATCAGGATTGGAGGAAGATTCATTAACAACCTGCGATATGTAGATAATATAATCTTGCTTGCTGAAAATGAAAAGGACTTAAAATATTTACTGACGAAAATCCAAGAGCACAGCCTTCGGTCTGGATTACATCTCAATGTAAGGGAAAAAAAAACAAAACTCCTCACCAATGGACCAGTAAACAACATTTTTACCAATTGAGAAAAGATTAAAGTTGTCAAGGACTTCATTCTTCTAGGATCAACTATCAACACTCATGCAAGCAGCAGTCAAGAAATCAAACAACGTATTGCACTAAGCAAATCTGCTGCACAAGACCTTTTTATAATATTGAAGAGCAAAGGTGTCAGTTTTAGGACTAAGGTGCATCTGACTACACCATGGTATTTTCAATAACCTCATATGCATATGAAAGGTGGATAGTGAATAAGGAAGACTGTAGAAGGATTGATGCTTTTGAGTTATGGTGTTGGAGGAGAATATTGAAAGTGCCATGGGCTGCCAAAGGAACACACAGATCTGTGTTGGAAGAAGGGCAGCCAGAGTGCTCCTTGGAGGTCAGGATGGCTAAACTTCATCTCTCATACTTTGGATATATTGTCAGAAGAGACCAGTTGCTGGAGAAGAATTTCATGTTTGGTAAGGTGGAGGGTCAGAGAAAATTAGAAAGACCCCCAGCAAGATGGATTGGTAAAGTGGCAGAATCAATGGGTTCAATCTTGGCAACAATTGTGAGGCTGGCCCAATACCAGTCAATGTTTCGTTCTGATATACATAGGGTCGCTATGAACGGTACCGACTTGATGGCACCTAATAGCAATGAAGTTAATTAATAGAGTGCTGGTGTGGCACTGTAGGATAAGCACTGGACTACTAACAGTAAGGTCAGTTGTTCAAACCCACCAGCCACTCCTCGGAAACCCTGCACAGGATAGTTATGAGTTGAAACTTATAATGGCACTTAACAACAATAACAATGACATCATAAAAAGTTTCAACCAAATAATCCAAGTGAGCTTTGTGACCCCTACTCAAGAATCAGTGATGATCACTCTGCTGGTGAAATATGTTTATATTAATTCTCTTCCTTCCTATAGTCTGTGGTAAGCAAATGCTGGATCTAGCTCATGCACATACATGCACACACACACCTCCTAAAGAAAAAAATATCAGAGACAGCACAATCTAAATCAATATAAGATTCAGATGTAAATAATAAATTATCAAGGAAATAGCTTCAAATTTTAGGTATTTATTTCTCTATCATGGTTTAAAAAGAAAGTCCAGGGTAGACAGTCCTACTTGGTTAGGGCCTAAGCTCTAATTCTCCAGTCTGTCTCCCCAAGATCTGACCTTCATCTTCATAATAACAAGATGGCTGCTTGAGAAACTGCCATCACATCCAAAATCCTGTCCATAGGAAAAGAAAGACCTTCCCTTTGAAAGGAGGTCTCTGGGATATCTCACATTCCATATTTACTTATTTGTACTTATTTGCCAATGGTCAAAACTTGGTCATATGATCAAATCTAGCTGCAAAGATGGCTTTGACAAACCTATGAAGAAATGTCCATTACCATTAGCCACTGTTGTTGTTAAGTGACATCCAGTCAGTTAACTCATAGTGACCATGTATAAGGTTTCCAAGGAGCAACAGGTGGGTTTGAATCATCAACATTTCGGTTACCAGTATAGTGCTTATCCTACACCACCACACTAGGGAGATGCAAATCAAATCAACATTGAGGTATCCTCTCATCCCAGCATTAATAGCAAAAGTTAAAAATCTTTTTTAAAAAAAACAAATGCTGGCAAGGGAAAATATATTGCAAGTACAGTATGCTCACCATGGAATCGTCTACCATTCAAGATTAGAAGGGCAGCATTTCCCTAAGGACAACATTCAGAAGGATTGGGAAGGAGGGTAGAATGGAAATAAGAACCACAAAGAGGAAGTGAAATAACTGTCATTGCCTGGAAGGGATTGCAGTCATTGGGATGAAATGTTGTGTATGATTTGTTGAATGTAAAACTGATGATCTGCTCTGTAAATCTGAATTCAACTCACAATAAAAAATGTATTTAAAGAGAAAAAAAAAGGCATGGAAATGTAAGATTTTAGCTGGAACACAGATGGTGTCTAGGTTAAAAAAGACTGGATTTTTGTCCATTTAAAAGAAGAAAATGAATAATTTATAGGAAATCACCACTGTTTGAGAAACATTTTTCCTAAGGAGCTCTGGTAGCGTAGTGGTTACGAATCGGGCTGTGAACCTTAAGGTCAGCAGTTCGAAACTACCAGCCGCTCCGCGGGAGAAAGATGAGG
>NW_006408595.1:5676886-5692997 GCF_000296735.1 Chrysochloris asiatica
GCTGGACAGTGAATAAGGAAGACCGTAGAAGAATTGATGCTTTTGAGTTGTGGTGTTGGAGGAGAATATTGAAAGTGCCATGGGCTGCCAAAAAATCAATAGATCTGTTTTGGAAGAAGTACAGCTAGAGTGCTCCTTGGAGGCCAAGATGGCCAAACTTCGTCTCTCATACTTCGGACGTATTGTCAGGAGGGACCATTTGCTGGAGAAGGAAATCATGTTTGGTAAGGTGGAGGGTCAGAGAAAGAGGAAGACCCCCAGTGGGATGGATTAGCCAAATGGCAGCATCGATAGATTCAAGCGTGGCAACAGTAGTGAGGTTGGCCCAGGATCAGGCAGTGTTTCGGTCTGCTGTGCATTGTGTCACTATGATTCAGTGCTGACTCGATAGCACCTAACAACTACAACAACATGCAGAGTAGTCTCACCAATTCCAGAAGTTATTCATAGAAATAAGACCCATTATAATGTGTGGCACTGTGGGTTAATGCACTGGGCTGCAAAGTCAATTTGAACCTCAAGGTCAGTGGTTCAAGCTCACCAGCTGCCCCTTGTAAACCCTATACAGTGTCACTGTGGGTAGGAACCAATTCGAGGGCACTTAACAACATAATGTCTTGTCAAAAACTTTTCACTAATGACCACTGTAAGTGACCCAGAAGAAGCTATCTTCTTCAACACCTTTATGGAAACAGATACCAATCTCTCCATAAGACCACATGGTCCTGATGCATGACTCATTTCATGGATAAGTCCAGAGTTACAAAATTCCAGCGTAACTACTGTTGCTCTGCCACTTCTCTCCCACCTCAATAAGTATGTTGAAATGCAAGAAAGTTAAAGTAATATTCAATTATAGGTATAACCTTGAAAGTGCTTGAATCAATAGAAAATAGCGAAACACAAGTTTTAGCATCTCATTATTTACAAAATTTTATTTACAGCCACCATACCGCCGTTTATTGTGGTCACTGATCATGTGACTGATCATGGTCACTGAATATGATGAAACCCATCAAGATTCTTTGACTTACAAATGACAGAAGCCCTAATCAAACTTTCTTGGACAAGAGGGCAATTTGTTAAAATGTATGGGAGTGTATGAGGTTTTCTGCTCCTGAAAAGATGTTCAGTCTTATTACTCCTGTACAGGGTGCTATGAGTTGGAACTGACTCGACAGCACTTAGCAACAACAACAACGTTCATTGTAGTATTTATTATTCATAATGGCCAAAGGTGGAAATAGTCCAAATGTCCATCAACAGATGAATGGATAAATAAAATATACTATATACATACAATGGAATATTATTTAGCCATAAAAAATGGAATCCTAATACTTGCTACAATGTGGATGTACCTTGAAAATATCATGCTAAGTGAAATAAGCCAGGTACAACAGGAAATATTGGATGTTCCCATTTATATGAAATGTCTTTTAATAGGCAGGTGCATGAAAAGAAGTAGATTAGTGTTTGCCATAGGCTAGGTGAAAGGGAGAGGGAACACGGTGGCTCCATGTGGTAAGCACTAGACTGTGAGCTGCAAGGTCCACAGTTGGAGCCCACCAGTCACTTCAAGGGAGAAAAATGATACTTTCTACTCCCTCAAAGATTAAAAGTCTCAGAAACCCTATACAGTAAAGGATGGGTTGGCTGATTTGAAGTTCAAGGAGACGTGTGAACTCTGGAGCCCACGGACACTGACGTAGACATGGGGGGCTAGAGTTAAGAATGAAGTAGCCAGTGGATCTGACTTGCAGACAGTACTGTGTGACCTAGCATGGATGGCTTGAGGACCAGAAATTGACCACATGAAGATAAAGAAGTATGATACAGGGAGCAAGCATAAATTGTTACAAACTTATCAACTAGACTTTTGCTTATGGATGAATCTGCCCAAAATTCCAACCAAATAGGAAAAGAGTCTTCATATTAAGGATCATGCATGTCTCCTCAGTACACTGGGTTGCTAGGGGCAGGCAACTTAGATTTCAGCTATCAGAACTGGGGGCTATAAAGGCACGAAATGGTTGGTTTACAAGATTCCATGAGGGTGCTTAGTATCAGAATGAGAGGAGTAAGACAGAAATCCTACTAAATAGTTTTCCTCTTGTCCATATGGGTCTGGTGATGAGGGGTATGGGATTTTATGATTCAATTGTGAGTAATTTTTATCAGATCTAATGGCAATTATCACAACTGTAAATGTAGAAGAGGTGCAGCTGAAAGGGGGAATAATTAATTTGTCATTTCAGGAACAGGGGCGCCTAGGACCATCAAGAGGAAAGAATATGAGAGGAGTGAGGGATCTTAACCAGAAAAGTGGGGACAACATAGATAGTGGCAGAGGTGATGGCATAGAGAGATAGAGCAACAGAGGACTATAGGCCCATGGACATTTAAACGAATATATATTTTCAATGTGGTCTGTGTACATCAAAAAAAAAGGTAAATTCTGTTGGCAGTTCAAGCTCACCAGCTGCTCCTCGGAAACCCTATACAGGGTCCCTATGGGTCAGAACCAACTCGACAGCACTTAACAACAACAACTATTGGCAAAGGGTGCATGGAGGTGATTATAATTATTATAATGATTTGCTGAATGTAAAACTGAGGATCTACCCTGTAAGTCCTCACTCACTCAATACACAAAAAAGGTATTTTTAAAAAAATGTTCCAAGCAATATTTTTCATTGTGACAATGCATCTGCTCATTCTTCAAGGGTAGCAATTGCTGCCTATAAAAATTTCATTGGAAAACCTTATTGCACCACCCTAGGTCATAATCTAGTCCCTTCAGATTTCTTTTTGTTCCCCAAACTCAAAAAAACATTTAGAAGGTACACAATTTGAGTTGTTTGAGGTATAAATTGAAGATGTCAGACGGATCTTGGCTGTTAGCAGAGAATACCAGAAAGATATTTACCTGTGCTTTATTGACTACACAAAGACATTTGATAGTGTGGTTCATGATGAGCTATGGACAACATGGTGAATTATGAGTATTCCAGAACACTTAATTCTGTTCATGAGGAATGTGTACATAGACCCAGAGGCAGTTATTCGAACAGAACAAGTGAACATCAAATGGTTAAAAATTAGAAAAGTTGTGTACCAGGGTTGTATCCTTCCACCATACTTATTCAATCTGCATGTTGAAAACATAATCCAAGTCATTGGATTATATGAAGAAGAACATGGCATGAGGATTAGAGGAAGACTCATTAATGACCTGTGATATGCAGATGATACAACCTAGCTTGCTGAAAGCCAAGAGGACTTAAAGCACTTACTGATGAAGATTAAAGACCACAGTCTTCAGTATGGGTTGCACCTCAATGTGAAGAAAACAAAAATCCTCACCACTAGGCCAATAAATAAGATCCATATAAATGGAGAGAATATTGAAATTGTCAAAGACTTCATTTTGCTCAGAACAATCATCAACACTCATGGAAGCAGCAGTCAAGAAATCAAAGGACATATTGCATTAGGCAAATCTGCTGCACGAGACTTGTTTAAAGTGTTGAAGAGCAAAGATATCAGTTTGAGGACTAGCTGCCATGCATGTGAAAGTTGGACAGTGAATAAGGAAGACCGTAGAAGAATTGATGCTTTGGTGTTAGAGGAGAATATTAAAATTACCATGGACTGTCAAATGACCAAACAAATCTGAATGCTGCCTGAAATCCAGGATGGCCAGGTTTTATCTCTCATGGTTGGGACATATCATCAGGAAGGACGAGGAAGGACGAGTCCCTGGAAAAGGACATCATGTTTGGTAGAGTGGAGGGTCGGAGAAAAAAGAGCAAGACCCCCAATGAGATGGATTGTCACAGTGGCAGCAGCAATGAGCTCAAATTCAGCAATGATTGTGAGATTGGTGCAGGACCAGGCAGTGTTTCGTTCTGTTGTGTGTAGGGTTGCTATGAGTTGATATCAACTCAATTGCACCTAATAACAACAACAAATTGATGAGTGTAGACTTCTTCAGAGGACGGTTAGAGAGAAAAAAACAGTGTCTTAAGAAGTATATAGACCTACACAGAGTTTATGTTGAGAAACAATAGCTTCACATTTTGATATTTTTGTTTAGTAAATGTTCCTTATTATTTTATAGTAATACCTCATATATACTTTTACCACGATAAAAATAAACAAACACAAAAGTCAATCTTTTAAAGCATATGGGGAGTTGCATTCGAATGCAGAACGGGCATGTAACTGGGCCTCAGAGATAACTTACAGGCTAAGTGGATTCTCCTTTCTTACCTGCTCATTCTTTCCTAGATACTGGCCTCCTTGTGTCATGGAGAACTTGGCCACCTAGAGCTCCTGTATCTCTCACAACCAAAAATGTAGATGGTGTCTCTGCCCTTGATTACCATATGAAAAGTCATGAAGGAACAGTGATGGGCTACATTTCAATCAGGTGCAATCAGTAATGGCCACAGGGCTGCATGCACAGACACCCTTGCAAATCTGTGCTGTAGAGGAAGGAAAAAGTATTGATATCTATTACAAAGGCACACATTCTTTCTGGATGTGGCATAGTTTCTATTCTGATTATGAAATTGATAGAATGCAGGGGGTAAAACTAACAAAGTAAGTCACAAAAGAAGCCAAAATCAGAACCTAAGAAGTAGAGACCAATAAGTGTTTTTCTCTGTTAAAATAGCCAGACGTTCAGTTTAAATCAGAGTTGGATTGAAGATCACAGCAGTCTGAAAGGAAGTTGTTTGTGACAATCTGATGGCTCCCCATGATAAGGCACTGATCCCCATCTTTAATAATAACCAATAATAAGCACACTGCATGGCTCTCTTCCATTTCTAATATTATGGGTAAAATTGTGCAGGCCGAATCAAATGCAATTACTGCTTAAGGCGGAATAGATGAAAACCCACAGCTCCTACACATTAAAAAGATTCAGTGGGTGAAAGACCTAAAGAAGAAAGATGTAATAATGTTTTTTATGATTATTATTTCCATTGTTATTATTTTGGTTCGGGTTACTATAATTATTATTATGATAATTACTTTTTTATTGATACTTCTTGTTACGTTTATCTTGAGACGGAAACAATAACTGCCCAGCTCTCCTTGTAAAAGTGCCAAGGGAGTAGTTGCAAGTAATGATGAAAAAGTCTTTTTCTTTTATATTAGCCTTGCTATAAAAGGGGTGGTTATTCTTTCAATAAAGGTAGCTTATGTCGCATAAAATAAAGTCATCTTTTTTCAAAGCTGTTCGCTTAAATCCGGAAGTAACTTCTTCTTCCTTATGAAATGGTATACTTGAGTGATTATCAATCTTGTGAACTTCTTTTCCTCATACACTATGCAGAATTAATACAGAGGGGACAGCCTGAGTTTTCATGCCTGGTATCATTTCCCCCCATGTTCCAGGGCTCTGGTGACGCCCTTGATTAAAGACCTCATAGAGCATGGTCTCAAGTGATCAGTGTTTTTCAGGAGGAGATGAACAGGGATTAATTGATCTTTTGTCCCTGGACAATACTATTTGATGGAAATTTAATAGAAGCTGGTAGATTTCAACATTACCAGGCAGGGATAGAGAACTTGACATTTCAATTTGTTTCTGAATCATTCACAGAGTCGGAAAGGCAGGAATATACATACGTTAATAAGCTTTCTGACAGAGCAATGAGAATGAGAGAAGGAAAGAAAGAGCTACAAGGATCATCCATCCATAAGAGAGACATAGCAAGAAATGAGTTGGAGATGTCTATGGGGAGTTCTTTTCAGTCATATATACTAGCTAGAAAGTAATAGATTACTCTGGGAGGGACTGTCCCACTGAGAACTTGAGTTTAAAGTAGTACAGATTTGCAAGACCATAGGGAATTGGGAAAGTTCCTCTGCCCCTTCCCTTTCCCTAGATTGGGTGTCAGCTTGTCATCTGCACTGGGTCTAGAAAGTAGGGGAATTAGTCCTCAGTGACCTCTTTATTAACTCACATCCACCCTCAACATCAATTCTCTCCTGCTTAGGTCACAGGACCCTCTCAATGGCCAGTCCCCCTAGTCACAGATGGTAGCAAGGCCATGCTTAGTTTATGAGGAATGGCATGTTTATAGATGTTCCAGCATTATGCCCAACAGTAGGGAGGGATTCAGGTTCTTGTTGTTGTTAAGTACCATCGAGTCAGTTCTGACCCATAGCGACCCTGAACAGGGTTTCCAAGGCCTGCCTAATACCTGGCAAGTCCTACCACATAGTACACTGCCTACTGCAAGCCTGAGTGTCACATAGTATACTATCTGGGAATTTTTAGCTTCTAATTTGAATAAATAAGTATGTTTTTCCTACTTTGCCATTTATTCAGAATATACCTATGAGTTACTTTGGTAAGTGACATTTTAGAAAACTTTGCTTTAAGGTTCTTACACAGAGGGAGAATTGAAATAATTCATTTAAATGAAGATTTGGTTTGTTTTTTGTTTTTTGTTTTTAATGAATGCACACACAACTTTTCAAGAAAAAAAATCTCTTGGATACATAGAGGTTTGCCAGATACACACACAAACATAGATATTTACACTCACACTTGTTAAACTCAAAGAGATGAAAAATGGACGATTAGACCACATCCATTAAAAGATGCCTGCATCATGGAACTAATAAACCATGGATGCCATCTTTGGCTTTATGAGGTCTTTACATCTGGGACTATCTTTGCAGATTGCAATTAATCATCATACTTCACCAAGCTCCACTAACTACCTAACAGATGAGCCTTCTTCACCTCTCATACCCTACCTTTGTTCATATGTGAATGTATTTGTCCTTCAGAATAGTGCACAGTTGGATGAGTCAATATCTCAAAGTACTTGTCATACAGTTTTGCCTTTTTGTTTGAATTAATATAATCCAAGTGTAGTAGATTGAATAATGTCCCCCAAGATATCAGTGTCCTAATCCCAAACAGATGTTATTAAATTACAGTTCTTGAGATACAAAGACTATCCTGAATTATCCAAGTAACTCTAACAGTGCAATTACAAAAGTCCTGGTAAGAGGGAATTGAATCCGGCTGCTAACCCCAAGGTCGGCAATTTGAAACTACCAGCTGTTCCACGGGTGAAAGATGAGGCTTTCTGTTCCCATAAAGATTTACAGCCTTGGAAACCCTGTGCAGGATCACTATGAGTCGTAACCAACTCCATGGTAGTTAACAACAACAACTATGACAAAAAAAGAAGAAGATAATCCTGGTGTGGCTCTGCAGGAGAATGCACTGGACCACATGGTCAATTTCAACCACAAGGTCAATGGTTCAAACCCACCAATTGCTCCTCATAAACCCTAAACAGGGTTGTTATGAGTCAGAACCAACTCGATGGCACTTAACAACAACAATGGGATGACAGAATCAGAGATTGTGGTGATGCACGTTAAAGATGGAGGAAGGAACAGCAAACCAAGAAATACGAGAGCTTCAAATAGTTTGTGAAAAAATGGAATTAAAAGAAAGTAGAATCTTTTCACCAACTTTTTGAAGCCCCTTTCTTAAAGGTAGCCTCTAGAAATTGGAAATAGAATAAAAATTGATTCTCCTAGAATTTCAGCTAAGAACACAACCCTGTCAACACCTTCATTTTACCTCAATAAAATTGCTTTTGTGCCTCTGATCTCTAGAATTGTAAGACAATAAAGGTTTACTGTTTTAAGCAACTATATTTGTGGTAACAATTGCAATCGAGTCAATTCTGTATAAGGTTTGCAAGGAGCAACTGGTGGGTTTTGAACAGTCAACCTTGTGGTTAACAATCAATGCTTATCCTGCAACACCACACCAGGACTCCAATGAAAATACTGTTGTTGTTAAGTGCCGTCGAGTCGATTCCGACCCATAGCGGCGCTGTGTAGGGTTTCTGAGGAGTAGCTCGTGAGTTTGAACTGCCGACCTTGCAGTTCAAATAGCTTTGCAGTCTGGCGCATTACCCACAGTGCCACACCAGGACTCCAGTGAATATACTAGGACTGGAATATTTTATTATTCAATAAACAAATACCCTTCGAATTAGGTTTTAACCCCCAATGATCTGTACTATTTAGGAAGCTTATAAATCACACTGATGGTAGTGGTGGTAGTAGTTGTGTGCTCCTGTGTCAGTTCTGACACATAGACACCACACAACATGGTTGAGCCTGGAGGATATTATGATGAATGAAATTAGTCAATCACAAAAGGGCAATCATTTCATTAGACCAGTCTTGTAAAAAATTTTCTTGATAAAATAAACAATCTGTGATGGTTATGGAGGGTGGGGTGGTGGTGGTATACACCATGGAGTTGGTTCCAACTCACAGCGACCCTGCACAGGATTTCCAAGGCCGCGAGTCTTTACAGGAGCAGAAAGCCTCATCATTCTCCCATGGAACAGCTGGTATTTTTGAAATGCTGACCTTGAGGTTATCAGTCCAATCTGTAACCACTATAATATTAGAGTTTCTTATAGAGAGTGGGGTAGGGAGAGAAAATTATTCAAGGCCTAGAGGGTAGACACGTGTTAACATGGGTGACAGGGCAGGCAATATACAATGATAAGGAGGCTAGCAGAGGAAAGACGAAGGTAGCAGGAGACACAGGGAGGAATGCAAGTCTAAAAGTGAATAGAGGTAAATGCTGTTACGTGGAGGGTATTGCAACTATTTAATGAAGCAAAGCGTACTATTTGTTGACTGTAAAACTGATGATCTGCTCTGTAAACTTTCATTCAGTTCACAATAAAAAGTTTTAATAATAATAATAAAAAGTATGTAAATCTTCTCATATAACTTTTCTGTTCAAAACCCCCTAATAACTTCCTAAATCAAGAGTCAATGTCAACATCTCTGCTGTGACTTCAAGGCCTTACTTGATTTCCAGCACTCAAATCTATCTCATGTCATGTCTTACTAATTCCCTCCTCCTTCATTCCATGCTAACTATATCACCTTAGTCCTGGTGTGGTGCTGTGGGTTAATGCACCAGACTGCAAAGCCATTTGAACTGCAAAGTTGGTGGTTCAAGCTCACCAGCTGCTCCTCAGAAACACTATACAGTGTCACTATGGGTAGGAACAGACTCTATGGCACTTAACAACAATATTGTTACTTCAGGGTCATTGTATTTCCTGTTCTAACTGTTCTTCTGCAAGATAGATATCTGCATGACGTGCTCCCTAGTCTTTGTGCAAGATATATACGTGGCTGACTCCCTCCTCCCTCCTCTTGTTTGTTTACCTTCTTTTCCACACTAGAATGTAAGCTCATTGAGGTCAGGGATATCTGCCTGAGTTTTTTCTACTTTTTTCCCACTTCTTGGCAAGTAGTAGATATTCAATAAATATTTATTAGATGAATGACTAGCTTTTACACTATTTGTTAGTTGTGAGTACATTTATCACTCTGTTGTTATTGGTAAGCTCATCGAGTTGGTTCTGACTCACAGATATCCTGTATAGGTTTCCAAGGCTGTAAGCCTTTGTTGTCATTGTGAAGTGCCATAAAGTTGGTTCCAACCCATAGGGTTTCCAAGGAGCAGCTGGTGAGCTTGATTCACTGACCTTGTAATTCAAACGGCTTTGCTGTCTGGTACATTAACCCACAGTTCCACACCAGGACTCCACGGGAGCAGAAATCCTCATCTTTCTTCAGTGGAATGTCTGGTGGGTTTGAACTTGGCAAAATAGAGTGTCAACAAAAAAGAGAAAGACCCTCATCAAGATGGATTGACACATGTTGCAACAATGAACCCAAACATAGCAGTGGTCATGAAGATGGTAAAGAACTGAGCAATAGTTCATGTTGTTGTACATGAGTATGGTTGTTATGAATCTGAACCTAATGAATGACATCTAGCAACAACATATTAGCCTGGATACTAGACAGAAAAAACAAGGCCATGCTCAATAAGATACAGCTATTCTTCCACTGGTGGCCAAACAAGATTGTGAAACTGTTTCTCACACACAAGCTATGGGCCATGGAGTGAGCTGGCCTATGTGAAGCCATGTTACATCCTACCTGAGAAGACTGCCTAGCAGGATGAGGTGGCCTTCATAGGTCACTAAGAAAGAAAAGACAAATGGTTAGAGAAAGGAAAATGCATCTCTCACTCATAGCAAGTACACATTTGTGTTCCCAGTGGGATCCTCCAAAGAACCCATAAATGCACCTTAAGAAAACAAGTCAGTTTAGACATTTGTCAAAGAGGAAGGTGAAAGCAGTTAGACTACAGGAGTGTTAACCAAGTATACCTTTCTTTCCCTCCTCTTAAAGGACCAAGGCTAGAAGAGGTTAGAACTTGCAGCTTACAAATGAGGGAACTTAGGAAAGAAACTGGAATTCTGGAAGAGAAGCTGGCCTTCTTCCCTTTTCTCAAATGCAGGTTTGCGGCACCTAGCAGGTCTGAGTTAAAGAAAGAGGAAGTACTTGAACTTTAAATGTAGTTTAGTTTTGAACTAAAGTATTCATAGAAACACAAGTTTTAATTACTAAAATTGGAGAGATTTGTTTGTTTGGTTTTAATTTAAAATGACTAGACTTCTTTTACCACTCATCTACCCATTTATTGTGCTGTGGTGGCTTAAATGTTGCTGAGATGCTAGAAGCTATTCCGCAGGTATTTTAAATATCAGCAAAATCACCCATGGTGGACAAGTTTCAGGGAAGCTTCCAGACTAAGACAGACTAAGAAGACGAGGACTACTTCTGAATGTTTGTTGTTGTTAAGTGCTGTTGAGTCAGTTCTGACTCATCGTAACCTTGTATAGGGTTTCTAAGGAGTACTTGGGAGGTTTGAACTGCCCACCTTGTGGTTTGCAGTCCAGTTCTAACCCTATAGCACCACACCAGAAGTCCTGAAATTCTTAAGAATAGCATTAGAACATTGTCAGATACAGTGCCAGAAGATGGAAACATTATTAATAGCACCAGATATTGTCAGATATAGTGTCAGAAGATGAATCGCTCATGTTGGAAGGTACTCAGAATATGACTGGGGAAGAGATGCCTAATCAAAGTAATGACCATTATGAGGCAACTGGAGTAAAACTTCTGTACCTCCATTTGCTGATGGGACACAACTCAAAATGAAGAGAAATAGCTGTAAATATCCATTAATAATCAGAACCTGGATTTATGAAGTATGGATCTCGGAAAATTAAAAATTATGAAAAGTGAAATAGAACGCATAAACATTGATATCTTAGACATTTGTGAGCTGAAATGGACTGCTATTAGCCATTTTGAATCCAACAATTACATGGGTTACTATTCTGAAAACAACAAATTTAAAAGGAATGGTATGATTCTGATCCAGAACCTTCTGAGATGGGAAATTCCCACTTGAAAAGACAAGCAGATCAGCTTAGAGCAGCTGGAGGAACAGAAGATATTTCTTGAAAGAAAGACCAGCAGAGGGAAAAAAATGGCAGTTTGATTGGCTACTACAACAACAAGCAAGTTGTTCACTGGGAAGCCATCAAGGCAAGCAATCAAGTCCCTTCAAGACAAACCCCCTCCCAAGACTGAAACTCAAAGGGAATACATGAGCAGGCATGTAAGCTTGCTGGCGACGTTAGTCTACTGGTGATAGGAAGTAGGGGAAAAGCAGCAATGAAGAGGTGGGCTAAGTCCGACCAAGTTACATAGACCCCCATCAACCTGGTGTATGGTAAGAGCTTATTGGTCTGAAGTATGGTGGGACCTGGGGACCCCTGAGCCCATGGACAAGGACATGGCCACAGAGGGCTAGCTAGCGCTGAAAGTGAAGCATCTAGTTGATATGAAGTGAGAGGATATGCACAAGGATACCCAAACTTGCAGATAGTTAGACCTAGCTTCAATGGCTGGATGCTCAGAATCTGACTAGAGGAAGAAAGAAAACAAGTGTAAATCTCTATAATCTGATGAACTTGACCTGTACTTATGGCTGTAGTAGCTTAAAATGCCATCCAAGAGGGAAAGAATCTTTACAGCAAGTATCATTCCCATCCCTTCTGCATACAAGGTTGATAGGGATGGAAAACTTAGACACTGGCTTCCAAAATGGAGGGGGGTGGGGGGGGAGGGAGATGTAAAGGCACAAAATGATTGGCTTACAAGTTTTCAAGAAGTAGTTTAGATTCAGAGTGTACTGGGGAAGGAAGAATCCCCACTGACTGGTTTTCATTCTGTCTAGACAGGTCTGGTGAAAGGAGATGGGACAAGGCTCTCATGATTCAACAGTGAGTAATTGTTACCATAACTAATTGTGATTGTTGCAACTGTAAAAGTAGAAGTTTTATAGCAAAAAGGGGTGAGTGGTCGATCTTACAGTCCCTGAGTGGAGGACCCTGGGAACATAAAGGAAGAAGAGCAGAAATGGAGTGTGGGACCCTATCCAAAGAAGTGTCAACACCAGAGATGGAGGCAGAGATGAAGACATGGAGAGACAGAGCAGGTGAAGATTCTAGACTCAGGGATGGAAAGGAGATACGTGCTGGTGGCCAGGGGGCAGGGTGTGTCCTTTGGATGTTTGAATGACTGTATATTCCTGAGTGTTTTGGTGCACAAAAAGAGGGAATAGAAGCAAATACTGCTGAATGATGGAAGTATGCAGGGCATTGTAATCATTGCAATGAAACGAACTAATGTTCCCCCATGTAAACTATCACTCAATTCACAATCAAAACTTAAAAAAAAAGAAAGAAAGAAATGGCATCACACTTATCATTAAAACAAACATTTCAAAATCTACTTTTACATACAGTGCTGTCTATGATGGGATAATTTGTATATACCTACAGGGAAAACCAGTTAACACCACTATTATTCAAATATATGAATCAACCACTAAAACCAGTGATGATGAATTTGAAGAATTCTAACTTTTCCAGTCTGAAATTGATCAAACATGAAATCAAGATGCATTGATAATTACTGGTGATTGGAATGTGAAGCCTGGAAACAAAGAAGAAAGATAAGTTGGAAAATATGGTCTTGGTGATAGAAGTGATGCTAGAGATTGCATGATAGAATTTTCCAAGACCAATGACTTCTTCATCGCAAATACCTTTTTTAAACAAAATAAAAGATGGCTATAAGCAGGATCCTCACCAGAATACACAAGAATCAAATTGACTACATCTGTGCAAAGAGACAGTGGAAAAGCTCAATATCACCAGCTAAAACAAAGCCAGAGGTAGACTATGGATCAGATAATCAATTGCTCTTATACAAGTTCAAGCTGAAGCTGAAGAAAACGAAAGCAAGTTCATGAAAGCCAAAATACAATCTTGAGCATTGTCATCGTTGTGATGTGCCAAGGAGTCAGTTCTGACTCATAGTGACCCTGTTCAGGGTTTCAAAGACTGTGAATCTTTATGAGAGCAAAAATCCTCATCTTTCTTCCACAGAACAGCTGGTAGTTTCAAACTGCTGACCTTAAGGTTCACAGACTGATTTGTAACCAGAGCTCCTTAATCATGAATATTGTTGTTGTTCTGAAGTGCTATCAAATCAGTTCCGACCCATAGCGACCCTGTATAGGGTTTCCAAGGAGCAGCTGGTGAGCTTGAACCACCTACCTTGCAGTTCAAATGGCTTTGCAATCTGGCGCATTAGCCCACTTCACCACACCAGGATATTCCACCTGAATTTAGAGATCATCTTAAGAACACACATCATACAATAGGCACTAATGACAAAAGACCGGATGAGTTGTAGGATGAAATCAAGAGCATCATACAGGAAGAAAGCAAAAGGTCATTAAAAAGACAGGAAAGAAAGAAAAGATCAAAATGGGTACCAGAAGAGACTCTGAAACTTGCTCTTAAGTGTAGAGAAGCTAAAATGAATGGAAGAAATGAGGAAATAAAAGAGATGAATAGAAAATTTCAAAGGGCAGCTTCAGAAGAAAAAGCATAATATCATAGACCTGGAGACAGAAAATCAAACGGGAAGAATATGATCAGTATTTCTCAAAACAAGATAGAAGGAATATGCAGAGTCACTATGCCAAAAAGAAATGGTTGATGTTCAACCATTTCAAGAATTGCATATGATCAAGAAACATTGGTATTGAAGGAAGAGGTTCAAGCTGCACTGAAGGCATTGGCAAAAACAAGGCTCCAGAAATTGACAAAGATCAAGGCCCCACAAGTGATGAAATACAAATTGAAATCTTTAAAAAAAAAAAAACCTGACACAGCACTGGAAGCATGCACTCATCTATGCCAGGAAATTTGGAAGACAGCTACCTGGCCAACCGATTGAAAGAGATCCATATTTGTGTCCATTCCAAAGAGAGGTGACCAAATGGACTATGAAAGTCATTGAACAATATTATTAATATCACATGCAAGTAAAGTTTATAGAGAATAATTCAAAAATGATTGCAACAGTACACTGACAAGGAACTGCCAGAAATTCAAGCCAGATTCAGAAGAGAATGTGGAACAAGAGATATCATTGCTGACATCAAAAGGATCTTGGGTGAAAGCAGAGAATACCTGAAAAAAAAAAAAAAAAGTTTACTTGTGCTTTATTGACTATACAGAGGTTCTCAACTGTGTCGGCCATGACAAATTTTGGATAACATGAATAATGGATATTCCAGAGCACATAATTGTGCTCACTGTACATAAACGAAACAGCAATTATTAGAGTAGAGCAAGAAGATATTGAATGCTTTTAAATGAGAAAAGTGTATGCTATGGTTGTATTCTTTCACCATACTTATTCAATCTGTATGCTGAGCAAATAATCCAAGAAACTGGATTGTATGAAGAATAACATGAATCAGGATTAGAGGAAGACTCATTAACAACCTACAACATGTTGATGATACAACCTTGTTGTTGAAAGCAAAGAATTAAAATGAAGATCAAAGACTACAGCCTTCACTGTAGATTTTACCTCAATGTAAAGAAAACTAAGATTTTCACAATTGGACCAATAAATAACATCATGATAAATGGAGAAAAGATTGATGTTATCAAAGACTTCTTTTTGCTTGGATCCACAATCAGAAATCATGTCAACAGCAGTGAAGAAATCAAATGATGTATTGCATTAGACAAATCTGCTGTAAAAAGACCTCTTAAAGTGTTCAAGAGCATAAATATCAGTTTGACGACCAAGGTATGTCTGACCCAAACAACGATAATGTCAATCACCTCATATCCATGTGAAAGATGGGAAATGGATAAGGAAAATCTGAGAAGAATCAATACATTTAATTATGGTATTGGAGAAGAATATTAAAAGTATGAAGGACTGCCAGAAGGAAGAATTTCAGCCAGTATTCTCCTTAGAAGCCAGGAGGGTGAGACTTCATCTCTCATACTTCAGGCATGTTATCAGGATGGACCAGTCCCTGGAGAAGGACATCATGCTTGGTAAAGTGGAGAGTCAGTGAAAAATAGGAAGACCTTCAAGATCTCTATGAGTCAGAACAGACTCGATAACACCTAACAACAACAGAATTCTTTCTTTTACCTGAACGTGGAATGAAGAAGATCTATGAAGGGAAGGAAACTGTGGGTGCAGTGATTCTGTCATCATTTTGCTTAGTGTGAGTTGGATTTGTTTTTAAACAGAAGGATCAAGAAATAAAACTAAAGATAATAATAGTTATAAAAATGGTTATGAGATATCACTTCTGTGAAGCAGAGTGGGGATGAGAAAGTGGTAGGAATGGAGAATTTGACTTATTTTTTATTCTATTTAGAAAGATTTGAATTCCATTTTTTAAATGGAATTGAGCTACTACAGCGTAGCAGCCAGATCTTCGAAGCAGCGAGGTCTAACCACTACACTACCAGGCCTTGCTCCTTCAAGATGGCGGATCGGGTAGACATGTAGTGAGGAGCTCGGTCAACAACAACACGGAACACGGGGCCAAGAGGGCTCATGAGATAGTGTTGGAACTCTGAAACAAATATAAAGGCATGTTTGGAGGATCAGAGGGTTTACAGCTGGGGAATTTGAAGGGAATCCAGAAATCCATTGTTTTCTGGATCAAGACACTCAGCTGTTCCATGAGCCTCCATCTTGGGAGAGAACATCTTGATTGTAACTTGATTATATCAGGATTGTATCAGGATTGACATCAAAA
>NW_006408595.1:5696202-5737034 GCF_000296735.1 Chrysochloris asiatica
GGGTAAGATGGAGGGTCAGAGAAAAAGAGGAAGACCCCCAACGAGATGGATTGGCCAGGTAGCATCATTGATGGCGTCAAGTGTGGCAGCAGTAGTGAGGTTGGCCCAGGATCAGACATTGTTTTGTTCTGCTGTGCATGGGGTCGCTATGAGTCGGTTCCGACTCGATGGCACCTGACAACAACAACAACTATTTTTAGATGTGTGTGTGTTTTTAATGAATTGAAATCTTGCTAAAATTAATAAAAACTGCCACTAGGTCAGCAACTCAAGTCTACTGGCTTCTCCACAGGAGAAAGACAAGAGTTTCTGCTCTTGCAAAGATTTACAAATCTCAGAAACCCTATACAGGGTCACTATGAATAAGAACCAATTGAAAGTTACCAAAAATGTGATGAAACACGTAAAATCAATATCCTAGGCTCTTGTGAGCTGAAACAGACTGGTATTCGCCATTTTGAATCAGACAATCATGGTTTACTACGTGTGGAACATCAAATGGAAGAGCAACGGCATTGCATTCATTGTCAAAAAGAAAATTTCAAAATCTATCTTGAAATATAGTGTTGTCTGTGCTAGGACAATATCTATACACCTTCAAGAAAGACAAGTTAATACAACTGTTGCTCAAATTTACGCAGCAACCACCCAAGTCAATAAAGATAAAATTGAAGAATTCTACCAATTTCTTCAATTTGAAATTGATCAAACTTGAAATAAAGATACATTAATAATTACTGGTAATTGAAACACAAATCAGTAGTTGGAAAATATGATCCTAGTTATAAAAATGACAATCTAGATCACATGATAGAATTTTATAAGAACAACAACTTCTTCATTGCAAATAACTTTTTAAAATAACATAAATGGCTACTATACATGTGGATTTCACCTTATGGAATATATCTGTGGGAAGAAATAATGGAGAAGCTTAATATCATCAGCTAAAACAAGGTCAGGGACCAACTGCAAAACAGGCCATCTCATATAGAAATTCACACTAAAACAAAAGAAAATTAAAACAAATACACGAGAGCCAAAGGACAACCTTGAGTATATCCAATCTGACTCAAGCCATGGTATTTTCAATCACCTCATATGCATGGGGAAGCTGAAAAATGAATAATAAAGACTGGGAAATAATTGATGCATTTGAATTATAGTGTTGGCCAAGAATATTAGAAGTACCATGAACAAATTAATTTGTTTTGGAAGAAGTACAGCCACAAAGATCCTTAGATGCAAGGAGGACAAGACTGTCTCACATACTCTGGACATGCTATCAGGAGGGACCAATCCCTGTAAAAGAATATCAAACTCGGTAAAGTAGAGCGTGAAAAGGGGGAAGACCTCCAATGAGAATGATGCAACAAGGGGCTCAAAAATAACAACAATTATGAGGATGATGCAGGGCCAGCAGCGTATTGTTCTGTTGTACATAGGGTCACTATGAGTCAGAGGTGACTTGATACTGTTGTGGCGTTGTGGGCTAATGTGTCAGACTGCAAAGCCAGTTTGAACTGCAAGGTCGGTAGTTCAAGCTCACCAGCTGCTCCTTGAAAACCCTTTACAGGGTCGCTTTGGGTCGGAATCGACTTGATGGTACTTAACAAAAACAACAACATATATATCAAATATCCAATTTTAGCACTATATGAAGATACCATATTATATGATTATAAATATCCATTATAATGCAATTATCTATTCCACAATTTAAAGATCTTTATGATGACCCATTAAGAAGCCTTGGTAGTGTAGTGGTTACATGTTGGGCTGCTAACTGGAAAGTCAGCAGTTCTAATCCACCAGCTGCTTTGCAAGAGAAACATGAAGCTTTCTGCCCCTGTAAGGATGTACACCCTTGAAAACCCTATGGTAGGGGTGATGCACCATGCAGAGGCTGTAAATCTTGTTTAGCAGAGAAGAAAGCCTCATCTTTCTCCCACAGAACCACTGGTAGTTTCCTACTGCTGACCTTGATGGTAGCAATCTGACTGGTAACCACTACAGAGCTCCTTTGGAAACCCTGTACAGGGTCACCATTATAAACTCTTCCTAGGCTAAATATTTTCATATTTAGTAACTATCATTATGAGCACTTATATTGGTTTATCCTAACTGATCTCCCTGTTTACCTATTGTCCTTTTAAGCTATTAGTCCCAGTAATATTAAAATGATTTTTCTGGACAGAAATCATATCAAACCACTCTTTAAATACTTTTTCATCTATAAAGATAAAACCCAAACTCTATAGTGTTGCAGGTAAATTCCTTCAGGATCTGACTTGTGCCCAGTCTGATTTCCTGTCACCACCCCCCCCACAACACACACACACATTTGTGTTTCCTACACTTCAGACAAGGCACATGGCTATACATCACTGAATACAGCATGTTTTTGTATAAATACTATGTCTTTGGGTTCTGTGCCTTTTTGAGTTATGCCTATGCTTCTACTTCTTATTTCCTTCAATGTTTGGTCAACTATAAACCTCCTCCATACAGGGGAATCCAGAAACAAAGGATTGCTCTTCTCTGCTCCCATAATTCATTGAACATGTTGCTGTTGTTGTTAGGTGCCATAGAGTCGTACCGACTCATAGCGACCTTATACACAGGAGAATGAAAAACTGCCCGATCCTGGGCCAACCTCACAATTGTTGCCACACTTCAGTCCATTGATGCTGCCACTTGCTCAATCCATCTCACTGGGGGTCTTCCTCTTTTTCTCTGACCCTCCACCTTACCAAACATGATATCCTTCTCCAGTGACTGGTCCCTCCTGACAATATGTCTGAAGTATGAGAGACAAAGTTTGGCCATCCTGGCCTCCAAGGAGCACTCTGGCTGCACTTCTTCCAAAACAGATCTATTGGATCTTTTGGCAGCTGATGGCAGCCAATGGCACTTGCATCTCGTCCAAAACCATAATTCAAAAGCATCAGTTCTTCTAGGGTCTTCCTTATTCACTGTTCAGCTTTCACATGCATATGAGGTTATTGAAAATACCATGGCTTGGGTCAAGTGCACCTTAGTCTTCAAGCTGACATCTTTCTTTTTCAACACTTTAAAAAGATCTTGTGCAGCAGATTTGCCTAATACAATACATTGTTTGATTTCTTGACTGCTGCTTCCATGAGTGTTGATAGTTGATCTAAGAAGAATGAAGTCCTTGACAATTTCAATCTTTTCTCCGTTGATAAGAATGTTGTTCATTGGTCCAGTGGTGAGGATTTTTGTTTTCTTTACTTTGAGATGCAATCCATACCGAAGGCTGGGCTCTTTGATCTTCTTCAGTAAATATTTTAAGTCTTCTTCATTTTCGGCAAGCAAGGCTGTATCATCTGCGTATTGCACGTTGTTAATGAGTCTTCCTCCAATCCTGATGCTATGATTTTCTTCATATAGCCCAGCTTCTCGGATTATTTGCTCCATATACAGATTGAATAAGTATGGTGAAAGAATACACCCCTGTTGCACACCTTTCTTAATTTTAAACCATTCAGTGTTCCCATGTTCTGTTTGAACAACTGCCTCTTAAACCATGTATAAATTCCTCATGAGCATATTTAAGTGTTCCGGAATACTCATACTTCGCGATGTTGTCCATGTCTTGCTTGCCATGCTCCCCACAATCAAAAGCCTTTGCATAGTCAATAAAACACAGGTAACATCTTTCTGATATTCTCTGCTTTCAACCAAGATCCAGATGACATCAGCAATTATATCCCTCATTCCAATGCCTCTTCTGAATCCAACTTGAATCTCTGGAACTTTTCTGTCAATGTATGTCTGCAGCCGTTTTTGTATTACCTTGAGCAAAACTTTACTCTCATGGGATATCAAAGATATTGTCCAATGAGTTCTGCATTCTGTTGGGTCACCTCTCTTTGGAATGGACATAAATACGGATCTCTTCCAATCAGTCAGCTAGATAGTTGTCTTCCAAATTTCTTGGCAAAGATGATTGAGTGCCTCCAGTGCCACCTCACTTTCTTGAAAGATTTCAATTTTTATTCCATCAATTCCTGCTGTCTTGTTCTTTGCCAATTCCATCAATGCACCTTGAACTTCCTCCTTCAGTATACTTCTTGAAACGATTGAACACCAACCATTTCCTTTTGGTACAGTGACTCTGTGTATTCCTTTCATCTTCTTTTGATGCTTACTGCATAATTCAATAATTTGCCCAAAGAATCCTTCAATAACCAAAGTCAAGGCTTGAATTTTTCTTCAGTTCCCCTAGCTTGAGAAATGCTGAATGTACTCTTCCTTTTTTGGTTTTCTGACTCCAGATCTTTGGACATTTTATTGTAATATTTGGGTTTATCTTCCTGAGTTGACTGTTGAAATTTTCTGTTCAGCTCTTGTACCTCCTCATTTCTTCCATTTGCTTTAGGATCTCTACACTGGAGAGCAAGTTTCAGTGTCTCTTCTGACATCCATTTTGAACTTTTCCTTCTTTCTTGCCTTCTTAATGACTTTTTGCTTTCTTCCTGTATGATATTCTTGATGTCATCCCACAACTCTTCTGGTCTTCGGTCTTTAGTGTTAAATGTATCAAATCTGTTCTTCAGATGATCTCTAAATCCAGGTGGTATATATTCAAGGTCATATTTTAGCTCTCGTGGACTTGTTTTCATTTTCTTTAGCTTTAGTTTGCATTTGCATATGAGCAATTGATTGTCTATTCCACAGTCTGCCCCTGGCTTTGTTTTGACTGATGATATGGAGCTTTTCCATCGTCTCTTTCCGCAGATGTAATCAATTTGATTTCTATGTATTCCATCTGGTGAGGTCCATGTGTATATTTGTCTCTTATGCTGTCTAAAGGAGGTATTTGAAATGAACAAATCATTGATTTTGCAGAATTTTATAATGCAATAATATGCTTATACCTTGCCATTCCTTTTTGTTTTTGTTTTTGTTTTTAACTTTTTTTTATTGTGAATTGGGTGAAGATTTACACAGCAGATGTTCAGTTTTCCATTAAAAAATTCTACCCATTTTGTTTCATCACACTGATTACAATCTCTATAATGCAACATCATTTATCCAACATCCTCCAAGTGTTTCCCATATTCATTCCTCCTTCTTTCCTAACCCTCCTGAACTTTGTTCTTGGGTAAATGCTGCCATTTTTATCTCAAATGGTTAATTATTCTAAGATGTGCATACTTCCCCAGTGTAATTGTTCCCATATTGTTTGAATTTATGTATGGGGGTCAGTTCAGTTCCAGACCTTATTGGTAGGATAAAAACTGCTATGCAATTTTTTTTCATTTCTGTTTCCACCTTTGTCTATATAATCCTACAAGAAACAGACTATGTTGTATATATCCCAGAAGTCAGTGCACTGAACATGGTGCCTAAAACCCACTGCTGTCAAGTTGGTTCTGATTCATAGCAACCCTATAGGAAGAATATAACTGCCGCATAGAGTTTCCAAAGTTAGAACTCTTTACAGAGGCAGAATGACTCATCTTTCTCCATAGAGTGACTGGTGGGTTCGAGCACAAGGTATGCTTATCCACTGTGCCACCAGAACTCCATCTGGAACATGGTAGAAGTTTAATAAATGTTTGATGAAGGAATTGATGGATAAATGGAACCTATTATCTAGTCATTGAGAACAACAATATATTTAATAAATAGATGAAAAAAAATAAAATAGATTTAATAAATAGAGAGAGAGAGAGAGAGAAAAAAAAAAAAAAAGGCTATTCCTGACGTAACCTTTAGTATGGATTGGATCTCCATGTAAAGACAACAAATATCCTCACCACTGGACCAATAAATAACATCATAATAAATGGAGAAAAGATTGAAGTTGTCAAAGACTTCAGTTTGCTTGAACCTACCATCAACATTCATGGAAGCAGCAGTCTATAAATTAAATGATGTACTATATTAGGCAATCTACTGAACAAAGCCTTTTCTAACTGTTCAAGTACACAGTTTGAGGAAGAATGTTGTTAGGTGCCATCAAGTTGATTCTGACTCATAGAGACCCTATATAGATTTTCAGAAGCAGTAAATCTTTACAGGAACAGAAAGCCTCATTTTCTCCCACGGAGCACCTGGTAGACTTGAACTGCTGACCTTGAAATTAGCAGCCCAATGCATAACCCACTACACTACCAGGGCTTCTAGAATAGAAAGTAGTGGTAAGAAAGGTATCACGGTGTCTTAACAAGGCTTCAGTATGTGCTGCTCATTAAGAACAACTGAATATTTGTAATAAAGAAAGGTGAAGAAAATCTGGTGCCTGTTGCTGAAATTGTTTGGAACAGAAACTAGTGATGGTGGTTGTGACCTAAAATCGGTTCCAATTCACGGAGACCTTGCATAGGGTTACCAAGGCAATAAATCTTTATGGGAGCAGAAAGCCTCATCTTTCTTCTGTGGAGTGGTATATTTGAACAGCTGACCTTTGGTTAGCTGCCCAACGTATAACCACTATTCTACCAAGTCTACCTGGAATGGAGATTTGTTGTTGTTGTTGTTGTTGTCAGGTGCCATCGAGTCGGAACTGACTCATAGTGACCCCATGCACAGCAGAATGAAACAATGTCCGATCCTGGGCCAACCTATTAGAGATAAGAAAATAAGATATATTAAGAAAGGCAGTATATTGTTCTAACAAGATTTCACTATGTATTGTTGCTATATATCTAGGGATAAGGTTTAAATAGTGGTTATGTCTTAACATGAGTTATACTCAGATAAGTATGTGACACTAATGAATAAGCACTGGACTGCTAATCTCAAGGTATCCAGTTCAAACCCACCAGCAGCTCCTTGGAAACCCTATAAAGGGTCACTATGAGTCAGAACTAACTTGATGACACTTAACAAAGACAACAGCACACTGAGAGCTGGTTTGATATTATCTTCTATATGTGACTGCTGTTTGGTGTCCTAGTGTGGCACTATAGGATAAGCACTGAACTGCTAATAGCAAAGTTGGAGGTTCAAACCCACCAACCACTCCTTGGAAACCTAATACAGGTTGCTATGAGTCAGAACCAACTCAACTGCACTTAACAACAAGCTATAACAGGTTCTAATACACTTAGGCAGGAGGCTGATTACAATTATGTTCATTACAATAACTTTCTACATGGTATTGTGATATGCCCCTAAAGTCCCATCCCTATTTCTGTAATGGGGTATGTGGTATTTATAGTTTTCCAATCTTCAAAAACCTATTCCATGGGAACAGACTGTGAGCTTCTAGGAAAGGCCTTAAGAAACTTGCTAAGGGACTGCTGTGTGCCAGTAAGTGTTTCCGAAAATGACATGGAAGCTATATATTAGATGAATTGTGCACTTATCCATAGAAGAGTCATTAATGAAGCTTTTCTAGAAACAAATGTGTGCACATATATAATGTTGACTGGGCAATAGCATAGAGAGCTTATTGTTCACCCTGCTCAGTTTACAGATGAGGAGCCAGACAATGAGAGATGACTGTAAATTTTGACGCTGACAGTCTAACAAAGTTTTAATAATAATGACTGGCACTTATGGAGCAAACACCAGGCTCTTGGCTAAGTGCTTTATATGTAATATTCCATTTCATCTTGACCACAAATCTATCTCTGAAATCGATATTAATCACCATTCTTACAAACTAAGTAACTCAGGCTTAGATGGGGTAAATAACTTGCCTTGGGTCACACAACTGATAGGTGATAGAGTTGGATTTTAACCAAGTTTTTCTGATTCTAAAACCTTTGCTTTTGGTTGTTATTTTGACATTATGTTGGCGGCTGTTTCCGCAAGAGGCTGTCTCATGTATGGGGCCAATTCCAAACTAATGTTTTTCATCTTATCCATTGCTCAATTAAGGAAATTACTGTAGCATTTTTGGCTGCCCAGACTTCATTTTCTACTTTCTAACAGCAGGCAAGCGTTCTCATAACTGAAGCCAAGAGTCCCTGGATGCCTTTTCCACCTGAGTCCTCCGTCTCAATGTAATCAGGGGGTGGTTACAATTAAAACTCAACTCTGTCAGTCTCTCTGTCCTAAGGCTCTGAATTACCTTAGAGCCTCCAGCACTGAAGAAATCACTAGAGTTCATTCATTCTTTCTAGTTCCCAGGCAGGAAAGACTGGTTACAAGTCCCGCTAAGGAGACACAATGGGGATGCCTGGCTCTGGACCCTCAGACCTGGTTCTTCACTCTTACTGTCAATATTTTAATAGCCCACAGCTCCTCCTAAGAAAATCTCTTTCTGTTTAACACATCCACAGTCTTTTTCTGAGACTTATAACCACATAACTGATACAACTGAAGTGATCTCCAATTTCTATGGATATGTCCCTTAAACATTCCCTTGCAGAGGACAATATACAATATGAGTAGTGTATGCAGAAAACAACCTTAGTAAAACTTGAAAACGGTGAGGGTAAGCTTAAAAATGTTGCTATTAGGGTTCCAGCTGACACATGCACAGGTTTATTCCAAACAAAACATGCATAAATATATCTGCAATCAAATTCTCTCATTAATACACTTGTCTTAGTCTTGTTAGGGTGCCTTCAAAAAAAGGACACTTACTTTGTCATGGAAATGAAATGATTTCAAAGTAAGGGCTAATATCAAATTTTTAATAAAACTCAGGTGGACATCTTCCCAAATCATTTAATATTTGTAACAAATTTATAAGAAAGCTGCCCCACATATAGGAAGGTCAGGAAGATTTCAAAGATGAGCCAAGAGAGGGAAGACCATTACCTTCGGCAAATGTAGAATTGTGGCTGAAGTCCAGAAATTAATGGAAGACTGTAGAATTACTGCTGATGCCATAGCTACTAAAGTTTGGAACTCGCATGGTTCAACATTTTCAATTTTAAGCAAACATCTCAGCCTCAGCAAGGTTTATGTTCAGTGGGCACCAAAATCATTTTGTGAAGAAGAGCAGCTAGCTTATCTAATTTGATCGTCCTATCTGTCTTTTAAGCAAGATTGAAGCTAATGAAAATGATGACTTTGTAGAATGAATCGTAACAACGAGTCTAGGATTTACCAATATGATATAGAGAGTAAGGTCTAATCAAAACAGTGACTTCTCAAGTGATCTACTATTGTTGTGCTTGTTGTTATCAAATACTTTTGAGTCAGTTCCAACCCATAGTGACCCTGTATTGGGGTTCCAAGGAGCAACTGGTAAGTTTGAACTACCAACCTTGCAGTTCAAACTGACTGTGCTGTCCAGTGCATTAACCCACAGGGCCACAGTTGCATTCAAGGCAGCAGCTCAAAAGGTTATGGTGACTATTTTGGGGAATTCTGAGAGTAGAATCATGATAGATTTTCTTGAAGGACACAGGACAATCCCGAGGCTTATTATGAAGAAGTTTTAAGAAAATTGAAAACTGCATTGGTAAGAAAAAGGCCAGGAGAGTTTCCTCGAATTTTTTTTTTTTTCCCAAACATGACAACGAATGCATTCTTAAAGTGTAGCAAAGAATGTCCTACTAGAATTTCATTGGAAAATCTTACCCCATACATTCTACAACACTAATCTACTCATTTCAAACTTTTTTGTCCTCCAAATTTAAAGAGCATTTAAAAGGAACATAATTTGAGTTCCACAAGAATGCTAAAACTGCCATTCTGACATGGTATAAATCAAAAAGCACAAAATTCCTTGAGAAAAGTTTAGAGAGATGGAAACGCCACCTTTGGTAAGGACCTTGATGTAGGATACATTGAAAAACATGTTGATATTTTTGTTTAATAAAAGTTTCTATAATTTTATAGCAATACTTTTCACTTACACAAATTAGAGTTAGCTCAAATTTGAGTGCTCTGTTATAACTTCAGCATCATAATCTTTCCTGCTGTGACCACAGTATATTCCCATCCCACAATTTCATAAAATAATCCCAGCATCTGCCTCTCCCAGTCTCCTGGCATCTTTGTTTAGGAGTGCAATAAAAATTCAAATGACTGTTACCAGCTGCTCTGAACAGAGAAAAAAACATGAAAGAAAACAGTGGTGTGATCCACTTTAAAGGGTGATAGTTTAGGGTGAGTTCCCTAGAGGAGCACCCAGTGAAGTGAATAAATAAATAGAGAAAGATTTACTTCAAGAAAATGGTACACACAATTGTAGAGACTGGTAAGTCTCAAATCCATGGCTCAGGTAAGATGGCTTAAGGTTTCCCTGCCTCACATGGTTGTAGAAACAACTGCCAAATCCAAAAAATTTAGGTCACATAAAAGGCTGCTGGATTACAGCGTTGCAGGAACTAGTAAATCCAAAATCTGCAAGCTTCTCAAGACCTGGAGGCTAGACAACAAGAAGAGTGCAGGATTTGGAAAGGACACACTGAAAGCAAGTCCTTCCTCCAAGAAAACTCCTCTTTCAACTTATTGGCTGCTCACATCTGATCACAAAATGGAGAATGATTACATAGTATCTGACAGACCACCAACTTGACACAGAGCATGAACCTCACAGCAGGGATAGGAAGACAGACTACAATTTATATGCCAGAAAAAAAGAAATCAATTTAGATATCCAAAACAAACTGAGAGAAAATGGTATGTCAAAACCTTTATCAAAAAAGTGAGATAAAGAAGAGATAAATGAGTTGTGTACAGGAAGTTATGAACTATGAAGAGAAACACATTGTACAGCAGCAGATTGTAGGTATGAAAGTCAGGGTTAGGAAACAAGTAATTCTCTGTTCAAAGCATGAATAAAATGCTTGCCCCTATCTATTTAGAAAAAAGGATCAATAAATGAACAAAATAAAGAAAAAAATAAACTGCAAAGAACACCAACATTTTAACAATAGTTACTCACAGTGGTGACATCAAATGTGATCTTCATTTTCTGTTTTATTCTGAATTTTATCCAATCAGCACATTTTTGGAGTCCTGATATGGTACTGTAGAATAAGCACTGAACTGTAAACTGTAAAATCAATAGTTCAAACCCACCAGTTGCTCTTTGGAAACCCTATAAAGAATTGCTACGAAGTCATAAAAACTTGTATTAAACAAAAATTTCAAAAAATATCATGATACAATGTGGAAAAATAAATTATATGATCATCTGAATTCCTTCCAACCCTACTCTGTACACCCCTAACAGAGATCTTCTGATGAAGTTGTTCCATGTGAAATAGTCATCATTCAGTATAGTAGCTGGGATTGGCTTGATGTCTACAGCCTTAGTTAATTCAATTGGAGTCCTGGTATGGAGCTGTGGGTTAATACACTAGACTGCAATGTCGGTTTGCCCATAAGGTCAATAGTTCAAGCTCACCAGCAGCTCCTTAGAAGCCCTATACCTGGTCTCTATGAGTAGGAACCAGTTCAATGGCACTTAACATCAACAACCAATTAATTCAACTAACATTTATTGACAACTTGAGGTAGTTGAAAGTTAAATTTCTGTTTCCTGGCATGAATACAGTGCTCATTGCCCTAAGAAAGTGGGACCCCAATGACTAGAAAAACAAATTTTAATTCCTTTCATGAGAAAGTGAAAGAGGACTCATGGTGTGAAATATAGAAAGAGTTCCTTTGCAAGTTATCTTGTCTCCTAGACCTACCTGTACTTAGCTGGATATAGCAGAGCCTGTCTTATCTTAAGTGATATCAATATTTGGTGGTCTTATTAATTACATGAGGCTTTCTGCTTCCATAGATATTTATAGCTTCTGAAACCCTATATAGGGTCGCTATGAGTCAGAGCTGACTCCATGGCACTTAACAATAACAACAGCAACACTAATTACAGTTTTGCATCATTATTAATCAATCAGACTTATGATATATGTTTTAAACTGGCAGCTTTGCTTTTTTGAAAATGTAGCAAGAAATCAAGGTTCTTAAAAAACTCCTAAGTGCAATGCACTCTTACAAATACCTGATCTACACCTGACTTAATGGCTACTCCTTCATAGTGACTCGTCTTTTAGTCATTCTTCTATATAAGACATTCAACTACAGCACTTTTTCTTCACTCACATAATTATTTATTTTATATTAACTTAAATGACTGACTTATAATAATAAGCAGAATTGATATAAAAGAATTTAGAAGCAGACAAAACTGACTCTTGGGTCAGAAATCATTCTCTAGAGAAGAGCCTAGTAGCCTCCAGCATTCAACATGCCCTGGGCACTGCAGTAACTTTCTTAAAGGAAATGGAACTGGTTGACCAATGTTGTTGTTAAGTGCCATTGAGTCAGTTCCAACTCATAGTGACCTTGTACAGAATTCCCAAGAAGCACCTGCTGAGTTTGAACCTTCAACTTTGTGGTTCAAACCGACATTGCAGTCTAGTACTTATCCAATGGAGGTTAATTTTAAAAACTTATATATTTTCCATGCTTCTGACTTTGTTGCCCATACCGTTCCACCTACCAGTTGCTTCTGTACCTCTGCCTCTATGTTGTAATTCTATACCTCAGAGCAATTGAATAAGGAATTGTAACAACTACCATACCAGAAAGGAGCCCTGGTAGCTTAGTGGGTTATATGTGGGGTTGCTAACCACAAAATCAGTAGTGCAAATACACCAGCTAACCTGTAGGAGAAAGATGAGGCTTTCTGCCCCTGTAAAGGCTTACAGTGTTGAAAACTCTGTACAGGGTCACTATGAGTTGAAACTCACTTGGTGGCATGCAGAAGCAGCCATACCAGATACTGAAAACAATAACCTACTGCCTGGTTTTGGTTTGTTTGCTTGTTTTGAGTGTTTATGTTTGGTGTGTATTGTTGTTTTAAGTGTGCTAAGATGCTATTCAAGTAAAATTTATCACTTTAAAGTGTATGCTTCAGTGATATTAAGTATATTCATATGTTGTATAACTATCACAACTCTCTAGCTCCAGAATTTTTTCATTTAAAGAAGACCTTGTATTCATTAAGCAGTTCCTCATTGCCCCTACCCTTTGGATTTGAACTATTGACTTTAGAGTTTACAGTTCAGTGCTTATTCTGCAGTGCCATACCAGGACTCCAAAAATGTGCTCATTGGAGAAAATTTAGAATAAGATAGAAAATAAAAATCATATTTGATTTCACCACCTTCTTAACTACTGTTAAAATGTTGGTGTTCTTTGCCGTTTACTTTTTCCTGTATTTTGTGTGTGACTTCTTTCACTTAGTGTAATGTTTTCAAGGCCCATCTAGTTACAGCATGCATCAGTATGCTGTTCCGTTTTATAGCTGACTATTATTCTATTATATGCCAGATATGAGGCATTTTGCTTTTCCATTCATCACTTGATGGGTATTTGGGTTGTTTCCACCTTTTAGATGCTATAAATAGTGTTGTTATAAACTTTCAAGCACAAGTTTTTGTTTAAAGACTTGTTTTCAATTCTTTGGGGACTATATGAGAAGCAGAATTGCTGGATTGTATGTTAACCCTTTGTTTAAATTTTTGAGGAACTGCCAATTTGTTTTCTGCAGTGACTGTACCATTTTACATCCCCATTAGTAATATATGAGTGTTCCAATGTCTACACATCCTTGCCAACACTTGCTCTTTTCTATTTTATTGATTATGATCATCCTAATGGGTATGAAATTGTACCTCATTTTGGTCTAATGCCTCTTATTATAAATAAATATGCATTGGAACAGAACCATGCCCACTGTTTGCCTAATTTCTATGACTGCTCTCACAATACAATTGTAGAACTGAATAGATGCAAAAAGGCATTATGGTCTACAAAACCTAGAGTATTTATTATCTGGCGTTTTACAGGAAAACCTTGTCAATCCCTCACTAACCAATCAAAATATGTGTCATAGACAGTGTGTTCTCATAAAAGTAAAACAACTGTCTTTCTAGGAAATAAAAAAATTCTGATTGTGGCATTTGCTGATTTCTTTGATGTAAACATCCTCATCACAGCCAATTTCAAGCTAGCAAAAAGAGGTCACTGACTGATGACAGATTTGGGAAACAATTACACAAAGAATCAGGAAAAAATCCACCAGATGTCAGAGGCTAAAAATGTGATCATGTCTCAATTTATACCTATAAGAAGAATCTAATCTGTTGGGAGACACCAGACATCTATATATATATGACTATAATGAAAAAAGGTGGCATCAAAGTGCTGTGCAAAGTGCTATGTGGATCTCAGATACATTTCCTGCCTAGTTTCTCTACTTTTGTATTGCATGTTAATTTTGGAAACTCTGTACAGGCAGGTTGCTAACCACAGCCACAGCTTATTTTAAAAAGCATAAGTTTGGGGACTTTCGGGACAAGACATTGGAGTAGGTAGATGCATTGAGCAAATCCTCTGCAACAAAAGCATGAGAGCCCAAGTGTAAGACTTGCATACGGTGATCCTGGAACACTGAACATCAGAGGATAGGACAGAGAGGTGGGTTGAATGTCAAATGGAAGAAGAGACTGAACAGGAGCAGTAAGAGACAAGAAACAGGTAAGGAGTCAGTTGCCATATAGCCACACTGTCATCTTGAACTTTTACAAGTGGCAGTCAATACAGTGACCTGTAGGCACAAGACTCTGCTAGAGGTCAGCCGCAAAGAGAGGTATGGTTCTCCCTTGTTCTGTGCCCTCCTGGGTGCCAGGACTTAGCCATTTCCAACCCTGCCAATCCAAAAGCATTCCCTCCCATGCAGCCTCTACTTTACCTGAGGTTGGACACCAGGAATGCCACCCTGCTTTTGGAGGCTCATGAACCCACCCTGAACTATGTTGCACATATACTAACAGAGACCTGCGTTCACACTTCTAGTAGTCTATCACATTCACCAGGAGACAGATTGTAAGTGCCTGAGAACACACAACATACATAATCATCAGTTATATATAAATACAATGATACCACAATGTCTTAGAGAAAGTTATTTCAACTGACATCAAGAAACAAGATGGAGTGCCTCAAACAAGTGACCAAAATGCACAGTCAGACAGTATAATTCCAAAAATTATTATTAGTATCAGAACTACTTGACAAGAATCTAAAAGAATGGTATTTGTGTACCTTCAACAGTAGAGAGAAAGATCGAGGAAAGCAAGAAGAACATAGAAAAAAACTTTAGAAGAATTAAGGAAAACACTACAGGAACAAACTGACAAAATAACCAAATAATTGGAAACCACACAAAAACAGTAATTAGTAAGGTAGAAGATTAATAGTAGGACTTCAGAAAAAGATAATACACTGAAAGGGGAAAGAAGTAGAACTGAATCATTGGAAGGCCAAATTACTGAACTTGAGGACAAATCCCTCAATATTCATCTGCTAAAGGAATAATTGAGTCCTGGTGCGGCACTGCAGGCTAATGTGCTGGACTGCAAGGTCAATTTGAACTGCAAGGTCAGCAGCAGTTCAAGCTCACTAGCCACTACTCAGAAACCCTATACAGGGTCACTATGGGTCAGAACAGACTTGATGGCACTTAAACACAACAACAACACAGGAACAATCAGCTCAAACCCAAAAGTCACTCCTCAGAAACCCTATACAGAGTTGATATGAATCAAAACCAAATGGATGGCACTAAACAGCAACAAAAAACAAGGAACAATCAGAAAAAAATCATTTAAAAATCCAAAGAAAGTCTAAGATTTATGTGGGACACCCGCAAGAGGAGTAATTTATGTGTGATTGGAATTCCGGAACAGGAAGAGACCAAAAAATTATGTCCAAGAGTGATTTGTAACAAACTTATAAGAAAGCTGCCCCACATAAAGGAAGGTCAGGAAGACTTCAAAGATGAGCCAAGAGAGGGAAAACCATTACCTCTGGCAAATGTAGAATTGTGGCTGAAGTCCAGAAATTAATGCAAGACTGTAGAATTACTGCTGATGCCATAGCTACTAAAGTTTGGATCTCGCGTGGTTCATGAAAGATGAAAACATAGCTATTCAAGAAGCGGAATTAATTCCAAACAGGATAGGCCCCACAGAAAATCACTAATACATAATAAAACTTTTCAAAACCAACAAAAAATCCTGAGAACAACTCAGGAAAAATGAAAAGTTTCCTAAAAAGGGGGACTAATAAGATTAAAGTCTAATGGCTCAGTAGAAACCAAGCAGGCAAGAAGACAACGGGATAACATATAAAATTCTGAAAGAAGAATTTGCCAGCCAAGAATCATATACCCAGCAAAAGTGAAATTAGAACATTTCCAAATAAACAGAAATGAAAAGAGTTTGTAAAAATCAGGCCTTACAAAAATTACTAAAAGGAGTTCTTTGGACAGAGAAGTAACAACAGCAGATGACAATCTGAAACTAGCATACATGACAATATTACCCAGAAATCAACTCAGATATAGGAGTTTTCAAAGTAAAATGAGCCTACAAGACTGAAAATAGGGAACCAGGGGTACCAGTTTGCAACAATAACAAAAACTTAGAGTAAAAAGAGCAAATAATGTAGTTACAGAACTTTCGAATGAAGAGGAAGTTAAGTAGATTTCAAGAAAAAATTAAATAAAACATAAGCCAGACTGTAACCCTAAAACTAGACCAGGCCTTACTCTTAGCCCTAGCCCAACTCCTATCCCTAACACTAACCTTAATACTAACACCAAATGATGTCCAGGGCATAGCCTACACCTAGTCATAGTCTTAACCCTAACTCCTAACAACTTACTCCTACTCCCATCCAAAATATATTTTTTTTAAAGCATAAACTGGGGAGCATTTATTTTTACATGAGCCACTTGCCTTTCAGGAGTTCATTCCTTCTCCAGGCTTCTCTGACACCTTGCTTGAGGCAAAGTTGTATGAGGATGTGACACTTGGAATTATGGAAGCAATGCTGTGAGCCTGGAGAAAAACAGACAAGAGATATCAAAGTCACCAACCCACTGTCCTGACTTGGAAGAGCCCCTGTACCAACCATAGATCCATCACTTTCCAGATTTCTTACTAATAGGAAGTAATCAATACCTCTATTATTTAAATTAGTTGAGTTTCATCTTTGCAATTTACTAGCTGAATGGCCTTGAATACATTACTCAGCCTCTTAGTACCTAATTCTTCATCCCAAAAAATGTCAATACTGTCTCATATGGTTATTGTGACAGTTAAGTGAGTGAATATATTTAAGCATTTAGTATATTTCCTGAGCTATAATTGATAAATAAATGTTAGTTATTAATATGATTTATGTCATTAGCTGGGTGTTGTGTTGTTTATAGGCAATAAGCATTTTTAACTAACAGGTATTCCTGTCATTATTTACAGTCAAAATGATCCTAACTCACAGCCAGAGAAGGATGACCCAATAAGTAAGATAAGCACATGCTTAGGATATCAACAAGACAGAACACGTGTTGTCCAAAGCAAAGATCCATAGATGCCAAGTAGACAAGATACAAGGAAAACTGAATGTCACGGTGGAAGGGAACTGATAGGGCACTAGATGGAGGTGATACAAGTTCCAGTGTGTGACAACATGCCAGAATATTTTTGAGGTTGAAATCGCTTTATGCAGATTTCTAACTTTAATAATCATAAACGGCACTAAAGAATGTTCATTTTCATTCCTGAAAAAAACTCAAAAACTCTCAGTATACAATTTAAAATTGGGAAAGGTGTGCGACAGGCTTGTGTTCTTTCACCATACTTGTTCAATATGTATGCTGAGCAAATAATACGAGAAGCTGGGTTCTATGAAGGAAAATGTGGCGTCAGGATTGGAGGAAGACTTATTAATAACCTGAGATATGCAGATGATACAATCTTGCTTGCTGAAAGTGAAGAGGACTTAAAATATTTACTGATGAGATCAAAGGGCACAGTCTTCTGTATGGATTACAACTCGATGTAAAGAAAACAAAAATCCTCACCACTGGACCAATAAACAGCATTCTTATCAATGGAGAAGAGATTGAAGTTGTCAAGGACTTCATTCTTCTTGGATCAACTATCAACACTCGCAGAAGTAGCAGTCAAGAGATCAGACAAGGTACAGCATTGGGCAAATCTGCTGCACAGGAACTTTTTAAAGTATTGAAGAGCAGAGATGTCATCTTGAGGACTAAGGTGTGCCTGACCCAAGCCATGGTATTTTCAATAACCTCATATGGATGCTAAAGCTGGACAGTGAATAACGAAGATCGTAGAAGAATTGATGCCTTTGAGTTGTGGTGTTGGAGGAGAATACTAAAAGTGCCATGGGCTGCCAAAAGAGCCAATAGATCTGTTTTGGAAGAAGTGCAACCAGAGTGCTCCTTGGAGGCCAAGATGGCTAGGCTTAGTCTCTCATACTTTGGACACATTGTTCGGAGAGAACAGTCACTGGAGAAGGATGTCATGCTGGGTAAGGTGGAGGGTCAGAGAAAAAGAGGAAGACCCCCAATGAGATGGATCAGCCAGGGGGCATCATTGATGGCGTCAAGTGTGCAGCGGTAGTGAGGTTGGCCCAGGATCGGACATTGTTTCGTTCTGCTGTGCATGGGGTCACTATGAGTCGGTTCCAACTCGATGGCATCTGACAACAACAACAACAACAATACAATTCAAAATAAACTTGATCCACTATCCCTATTAGGTATATAAGAAGATATTGTTTGGCATCTTGTGATGAAATCATTGAAGGACTTTTAAGAGGAAAGAATAGAAAGAAATATTTTTAATTATAACATGCTAGAGATAAAAGATCTATTTCAAAATAAAATATAATCATTTGTTGTAATATTTTTCTTCTAGACATCTTATCATTTTAATAAATTTATAACAATAGCATTTATTATGAAACAAGCATCAAAACTGAAGTATGACATTTGTAAAGCAATTGAAAGTCAATATTCCATTGAGGGCGACTACAAAAAAAAAAAAAAAAATGACACCAAACATGCCTCTGACAGCCCTCTTTACTCAATTGGGTTCAATAATTCATTGTGATGGCCTCACAGAGTTCAGAAACCATACACACAGTATGGGAGAAAGATGAGGCGTTCTGCTCCCATATAGATTTACAGCCTCGGAAACCCTGTACAGGATCGCTATGCATCAGAACCAATTCCACGGCACACAAGCAGCCACTCACAGTTACAGTGTTTATTAGGGAAGTTAATAAGTTATCATTCAAGGTTAGAAATGTTCAGGGTACAATTCTTCATCAGGACTGTCTCTCTTCAGCTGTGTCCACAAGCAGGCCTCTTTCTGCCTAAGCAAAGTTACAAAGCTCTGTTGCTGTTGCTAAGTCCCATGAGTCAGTTCCCACCCATAGTGACCCTGTATAGGGTTTCTGAGGAGTGACTGGTGAGCTTGAAACGCCGACTTTGCAGTTCAAATGGACATTGCGGTCCAGTGCATTAACCCACAATGCCACACCAGAATTTAAGACTGCTAATAAATGCCCACAGGGCACACCACTACAGCATAAGCCTCAACCTAAAAACAACTAGCTCTAGCTCCATGGAACTGCTAACCTACCTCCCCTAATTAAGTGCCTGGAGGCATACCATTCTTCAAGCAAGCCTCCTGCCCAAAGTCAATCAACTTTATATGTTCTATGAGCTAGGCAGCCCACCACTCTAATTCTTGGTTTTTCTGATGCTTCTCTGCCATTCATTCAGTGTCTTAGCTTTCTGTTCCTGGCTTGAGGGAGTTCAATGCATAGGGATCTCTGGGTCCAAGGAACACAGTCTACTCCTGACCCTTCAATGGTAGTGAAATCCCTCTCCAGCTTCTGAGATGGCTCCTTTTATACCTACATAAGAGTTCAAGGATTTTAAAGTCTCAATTAATGCTGTTAACAAACATTCACAACTGAAGGATATCATCCTATCTGTATCTTCTCCAACTTTGTCCTACCTGGACCCATCAGGAGAAGAATCATTTGGTGAGAGTTACAAAGACTAATTCACTACACCACAGGGATCAACAGAATTTTGCATTGATTGTTAAAACAATTAACTTTGCTGATTTATTTCCTTTGTTGTAGAATAAGTGGAATATTTCTTTTCTAAAAAATGTGGTATATAGTATCAATCTTAGTGCATTCATACATCACATCCATTCAATTTATGCATCCAGGGAAAGGTGATGGCTCCACAGAATATTTCCTGTGTCTGCGTTTTCCTGTCTGAAGTTTTACTATAATCTTGGCACCTCTACCATGGGATTTCTTTGCCCAACACTGAAGATTAACTCTTGGCCCTGTAATACTGACTTCTTTCTTTCCAAAACGCATTACAGAACATTGGGTACAAATATCCAGTAATTACAAAGAACTTTGTTCATTGCCCCCAGGCCATTCGAATTTAACCAAAGCATATGATATGGCCTTACATCTCCTACTGGGGTTTGGGCAAGGAAAACTTGGCCTTTGAATCAACCTATTTTAGTTTCAACTGCTTTAACGAGGGAGTAAGTTTAACTCATTGGACCAGAACTTTTTATTTTCATTCCCATTGGCATCACTGGACTTAAACTTTTACAAACTGAGTTAAAACAATGGAACTGACAGAATTTCTTAGCAGTAACAGATATTAACTATTGATTAGATTTTTTCCCATCCCTGATCATTTGTAAACAAATCTTTCATAGTATTGCTGTCAATTTTTGCCCATTTTCCCCTGGCATGATAGCAACTTTAACAAGTCCTACCTGATTCTTTTTTCTCTCGTTACCCTTGCTCTAAAAATTATTTAACACCCATCCAAATTTTCTTTGGCAGCAGCAAGAATAAATATGCCATGCCCCTTGTCTACTCCCCATTCTTCCCAACAGGAGAGTAACTCTGGGAGCCAGTGCTGGAGATGATCCCGTAAGTACGGTGGGATCATGTCTAGAGCTGCTTATTCCTAATGTTCGTAAAAGTATCCCAGGGCAGCTACTGCCCTTACTTATGCCCACTGTCTGAAGAGGTGCTCTGCTCTATCTTAATGCAGATGAAAAAAGTGGGCTTCAGCCATTCTTTTTTTTTTTCCATAGTTTCAGTAACCCAGTCTGTTTTTTTGTTTTTGTTTTTAATGTTTTATAGTAAATTATGTGATAGTTTACATGGGAGAACATTAGTTTTACATTCATCCTATCATATATTGTTTCATTGCCATGGTTACAATCCCCTCCATGCATCATCAACCAACCAAAGGGTATACACTACAAGCCTGACTCCTGGTTGTCAGCACACAGCCCCTCTCCCTCTCTGAGTCTAAAGTTCCCAGCTGCTCCATCTCTCCATGTCATTGTCTCTGCCTCCATCTCAGGCATCACTGCTTCACTGGGTAAGGTCCCGCTCTCTGCTCTTCTTCCTTTGTGGTCCAAGGGACCTCTGCTCCTAGACTGAAAAGTTAATCACTCCCCTCCTTGCTACAAAATGTCTACCTTTACATTTCCAACCCTCACAATCAGTCCTGATAACAATTATTCACTATTGTATCACAAGAGACCTATCCGCATTTCCTTTCATCAGCCCCGCCCAGACAGATTGGATACTACTCAGTGGAGATTCTACCTTCCTCTATGCCCTCTGGATCTAGGTTCCCTCTTGAAAGCTTGTAAGCCAGTCACTTCTTGCCTTTGTAGCCACCACTCCCCCGCCACCCCCACCAATGTCCAAGTTGCCTACCCCTGTCTACTCTTATGTATGGAGGGGGTGGGAATGATTCTTGCTGTAAAGATTTGTTCCCTCTTTTGAGTTACTGCATCCATAGGTGTAGGTCAAGTTCATCAAATTCTATCAGATTACTCTTCTTCTTCTTCTTCTTCTTCTTCTTCTTCTTCTTCTTCTTCTTCTTCTTCTTCTTCTTCTTCTTCTTCTTCTTCTTCTTCTTCTTCTTCTTCTATTTGAGCTCTGATCATCCAATCATTGAAGGGGCTTCAGCCATTCTTAAAGGGCACCACTCATACCCCTGCTAGTAACTTCTGATATGCCAAACTACAGCAAGCTATGCATTGGTACAAACTGGTACAAATCCATTCTGAAGATTGCAAATATAAATTATTAGGCCTATATGAATCAGGACCAACTCAAAGACACTTAACAACCACAACCCACAACAACAGTTCAGTTAACCTGACAATTCAGAAAAGCAGAGATTACCAGGCAACTGATGATACTTTTTAGTAAAATAGTCCAATTCTTTTACATTGCAGCTCCTAATTTCTAGGAAACGAAAAAAGAGTTCACACCATGCTTGAGAAAATTGCCTCTATGTCTTCTTAGAGCGGTGGGTGGTTTGTTGTTGCTGATTATTTAGAAGTTGGAGTTAGAATAAACATGGATTTTATCCTATGTCTGTCTGTCTTGTTTTCTGTGTAACCCCTCAGACAGGGGAAGTTCCTGGGTGTTGATATGCAAGCCTTCAACCTACATCCTGGGTGGAGGTGGTGGTTCTGTACGACGGAATCATTTATGACTCATAGCAACCCTGTATAAGGTTTCTGAGGTCATACATTTTTATGGTAGTAGAAAGCATCATCTTTCTCCCAACAAGCAGCTGGTAGATTCAAGCTGATGACCTTGAGGTTCAACAACTATGCTACATGCTTACACTACATGTTTTGAATGATATAAAAGACTGGTGGCAGCTTTTCTGTGCCCCACAAAATCCTTGGTACCTGCCATAATGCACATATATACCTGATGTGTGCGAGAAGACAAAAGAAACAAAGTGAGATGCTCTACTGCTGGCTGGCTTGCCCTGGGCCCTACAATGCTTCATAAATGTAGTATTAGATTAAAGCCTCTGTGTCTTGGGACTGTGATTGCCAACTTGAACGTGCAAAAGCTATTATAATGGAACAATGTAAAAATTATATATATCTAAAGAACTATTTTTATCAAACACCAGTTCTGTTCTTCGTTTCTTTACGAATTTTTTGCAGGTACCCATTGTCCTACTCCCGCTGCCTACCTCTTCACACTTCAGAGTGATGCTCTCTGACAGAATCAGGTTCTTCCAGCATCCCCTATGTAATCTGGAAGGTCCTGTGCCGTTCTGCAGGGACCAAGACTAATCCATTTGTCTTTGTCTTCTATTCTGCCCATTCCATTTGGATCTCAATTTTATTACTTAAAAAAAAAAAAAAAGAATAATAAAGAATAAAGCATAAACCTTGTTAGGTGCCATGGAGTCGTTACCGACCCATAGCGGCCATACGAGACACTGCCCAATCCTAGGCCAACCTCACTACAGTTGCCATGCTTGAGTCCATCGATGCTGCCACTGGCCAAGATATCTCGTTGGGGTTCTTCCTCTTTTTCTCTAACCTCCTCTTTACCAAACATGATATCCTTCTCCAGAGACTGGTCTCTCTCAACAGTATGTATGAAGGACATACAAGTATGAGAGATGAAGTTTGGCCATCTTGGCCACCAGGGGGTACTCTGGCTGCACGTCTTCCAAAACGGAACTATAGTTCTTTTGGCAGCCCATGCCACTTTCAATATTCTCCTCCAACACCATAACTCAAAAGCATCAATTCTTCTACGGTCTTCCTTATTTACTGCCCAGCTTTGCATGCATATGAGGTTATTGAAAATGCCATGGCTTAGGTCAGGTGCACCTTAGTCCTCAAGCTGACATCCTTGCTCCTCAACACTTTAAAAAGGTCTTGTGCAGCAGATTTGCCTAATGTAATACGTCCTTTGATTTCTTGATTGCTGCTTCCGCAAGTGTTGATAATTGACCCAAGAAGAATGAAGTCCTTGACAACTTCAATCTTTTCTCCATTGATAAGAATGTTGTTTAATGGTCCAGTGGTGAGGATTTTTTTCTTGACTTTAAGATGTAATCCATACCGAAGGCTGTGCTCTTTGACCTTCATCCGTAAATGTTTCAAGTCTTCTTCACTTTCAGCAAGCAAGGTTGTATCATCTGCATATCACAGGTTGTTAATGAGTCTTCCTCCAATCCTGATGCCATGTTTTTCTTCATATAAACCAGCTTCTCAGATTATTTGTTCAGCATACAGGTTGAACAAATATGGTAAAAGAATACAGCCTTGTCACACACTTTTCTTAATTTTAAGCTATTCAGTGTTCACATGTTCTGTTCAAACAACTGCTTCTTGGTCCAGGTACAGATTCCTAATGAGCAGAATTAAGTGTTCAGAATACTCATACTTCGCAATGTTGCCCATAGCTTGTCATAATCCACACAATCAAAAGTCTTTGAGTAGTCAATAAAGCAGAGGTAAACATCTTTCTGGTATTCTCTACTTTCAGCCAAGATCCATCAGACATCAGCAATGATATCCCTTGTTCCACTGCCTCTTCTGAATCTGGCTTGAACCTTTGGAAATTCTCTGTCAATGTATGATTGTAGCCATTTCTGTATTACCTATAATAAAACTTTACTCGCATGGGATATCAAAGAGATTGTCCAATGATTTCCACATTCCCTTTAGTCACCTCTCTTTGGAATGGGCACAAATATGGATTTGTTCCAATAAGACTAGATAGTTATCTTCCAATTTTCTTTGTGCCGCCTCACTTTCTTGAAAGATTTCCGTTTTTATTCCATCAATTCTTGATGCCTTGTTCTTTACCAATTGCTTCAATGCACCTTGGACTTCCTCCTTCAGTATCTTTAGCTCTTGACCATATGCTGCCTCTTGAAATGGTTGGACATCAACCATTTCCTTTTGGTACAGTGACTGTGTATTCCTTCCATCTTCTCTTGATGCTTTCTGCATCATTCAATAATATGCCCAGAGAATCTTTCAATAACGAAAGTCGAGGCCTGAATTTTTTCTTCAGTTCCCCCAGCTTGAGAAATGCTGAGCGTGTTCTTCCTTTTTGGTTTTATAACTCCAGATCTTTGCACATTTTGTTGTAATATTTGGCTTTATCTTCTCGGGCTGATCTTTAAAATTTTCTGTTCAGCTCTTGGACCTCCTCATTTCTTCCATTTAGCATCTCTACCTTGGAGAGCAAGTTTCAATGTCTTTCTGACATCCATTTTGAGCTTTTCCTTCTTTCTTGTCTTCTCAGTGACTTTTTGCTTTCTTAGTGTATGATGTTCTTGATGTCATCCCACAACTCTTCTGGTCTTTGGTCTCTAGTGTTTAATGTATCAAATCTGTTCTTCAAATGATCTCTAAATTCAAGTGGGACATATTTAATGTCATATTTTGGCTCTCATGGACTTGTTTTCATTTTCTTCAGCTTCAGTTTGCTTTCATTTTCTTCAGCATATCAGTAATTGATGGTCTGTTCCACAGTCTGCCCCTGGCCTTGTTTCTACTGATGGTATGGAGTTTTTCATCATCTCTTTCTGCAGATGTAGTCAATTTGATTCCTATGTATTCCATCTGGTGAGGTCCATGTGTATAGTCATCTCTTGTGCTGTCTAAAGAAGGTATTTGAAATGAACAAATCATTGGTTTTGCAGAATTCTATCATGTGTTCTCCAGCATCATTTCTAACACTAAGGCCATATTTTCCAACTACTGACCCTTCCTCTTTGCTCCCAACCTTTGCATTTCAATCACCAGTAATGATCAATACATCTTGATCGCATGTTTGATTGATTTCATATTGAAGAAGTTAGTAGAATTCTTCTATTTCATCCTCACTGGCTTTAGTAGTTGGTGCGTAAATTTGTATAACAGTGGTATTAACTTGTCTTCCCTGTAGACGCATGGATATTATCCTATCACAGATAGCATTGTACCTCATGACTGATCTAGATATGTTTTTTTGACAATGAGGGCAACACCATTCCTCTTCAATTTGTCGTTCACAGCATAGTAAACCATGTGGTTGTCAGAGTAAAAATAGCCAATGTCAGTCCATTTTGGCTCACCAATGCCTAACATACTGATGTTTTTGCATTCCATTTCATTTTTGACAACTTCCGCTTTTCCCAGATTCATACTTCGTGTATTCCATGTTCTGGTTTTTAGTGGATGTTTGCAGCTGTTTCTCTTCATTTTGAGTTGTGCTCCATCAGCAAATGGAGGTCCCGCAGGTTTTTCTTCCACGGGCTTTACTCCATTCATGTCATCACAGTCAACTCTACTTTGAGGAGGCCGCTCTTCCCCAGTTGCATTTTGAGTGCCTTCCAACCTGAAGGGCTCATTTTCCAACACTATATCTGACAGTGTTTCTCTGCTATTCATAAGGTTTTCAGTGACTAAATATTCGGAAGTAGTTCATCGCTCTTTCTTCCTTGTCAGTATTCGTCTGGAAGCTCATCTAAAACCTGTCCACCATGGGTGACCCTGCTAGTATTTAAAATATCAGTGCCATAGCTTTCAGAAACACAGCAACTCACAAGCCACCACAGTACGACAAACTGACAGACAAGTGGTGGAGCACAGAACAAGATACAAATTATTCTAACAACTGCTTTGATGAAACTTGATTCATGTCAATTCTTTCAATATTTCTAAACTAGCGTAGTGGTTACAAATCAGGCTGCTAACCTCAGGGTCAGCAGTTCAAAACAACCAGCTGTTCCACAGGAGAAAGATGAGGCTTTCTGCTCTCATAAAGATTTACAGCCTTGGAAACCCTGTACAGAGTAACTATGAGTCAGAACTGACTCCATGGCACATAACAACAACAACAACCATTTGACATTTTAAGAAATTACTTGCCTTGAATACAGAGACTATGTATTTGTTAATCAGTTTGCATGAAATTCATACTTAAATTAGTTGGGACAATGGTTGTTGTTGTTGTTAGGTGCCATTGGGACAATGGTAGTGGGGATATATGGGAGAAGATTTGTTTGGTTTTTAGTGTTTAGTTGCTGATGGAGCTACTGGTCTTTCTGTTATTGATTAACCATGTTAGTAGTCTTTTGAGAATTCAATTAGGTACTTGACCATGGTTGATTGGTGTTTTCTTCAAGGCTATCAATAGAATGAGAGAAAATCAGGTGGAAATGATTCTGGATAATAGCTGAGCTGAAAATATTGGCTCCAGTTCAACAACATCAGAAAGTTTCCATTTCCGTTTGTCAATAGCAATTTAAGAAGTTCTAAAGCTGACCAAATAACATTATACTTAAGAAGAAATAAGAGACAGAAGTAGCCATCTAGTTATTTCACCTACTCTTACTTTTGACTGATATCTATCACCTTTACCAATTGCCCACAAAGATCATAATTGTGCTTTTCAAACTTTTTTGACTACAACCAATGGTGACAGATTTATATCTTGGCCCAGTATATTATATTTTCCACCTTGCTTTTGGATGCTGGTTTTGGCCCACTAAATTCACTTCATGACCAACAAATAGGTTGTATCCTACAGTTTTAAACACATTGGATCAGACCATGTGAGAACTTCTTAAAAATTATGTTGGTATTCAGGACTGATTTTTACCCATTGCTACTTTAGATTATTCAGTTTATTGGCCTCTAGGGGAAGCTCAAACCTCCTGCTTCCTCATTCTTATCCCATGTTTCTCCCAAGAAGACAGAGTCATCTTGAGATTGTTCTAATTCTAAGACATTGCATTAAGACTCAATTACATAAGTAAAGTGTTCTAAGGGATCAAATGGACATGCACAGGATTCTGGAAAAAGAAGAGTCTTCCTGGGAAGATCTGGGAAGACAATGAGAAATCCCCTCCCTCTTCTCTCTGCTAGGATATTTTGGGTGGTCCTTCTACACAAGAGAATGCCAAAATCCACACTTTAGGTTAGAAGAAAGTACAGAAGTTCTTTTAGCACACTTGGGTTTGGGTCACCAGATGGGGTTTGCATCACCAGATGGGCCATAGTATGTACTGTCTCTTAATGAGCTGTTACAGGTTTTTCCCATTATCTCAACTTACAACATTCCTATGAAACCTTTTGTAAGCCAGAATGGTATAAAGTAAAGAAGCAGTTACCATTAATTTCTTTGAAAACCTTTTTGAGCATTGGCAGACCCAAAAAATGTCCTACAAAATTACAAATAAAGCCTAAAATAACACTCACATATAGTGTCCTTGGACACAATTCAAACCTATGGTAGCTTGATACTGAGATGCTGAGTGTACTTCCAGGGGAAGGAGATTGGTGAGTCCACTCACACTGCTCATGGTACGCGTTGACTCTTTAATGACTCACAGCAAAACAAAAGCTGAACATTAATTTTGCTTTTCACCTTTTTTCACATAAGCAAAAATCCTCTTCAGATTTATGCCAATCATCAAAAACAGGCACTAATGTAGGTCTTTAGTAAAAGCAAAGTGACATAAATCAAACTTTTGAAAAGCAGAGGATACCTGTAGTATCATACATTATTTCTCTCAAACTGGCAGAGATCTAGTACAGAGGATAAGCAATCTGACTTCCACATTGCCTTCTTGAGTTTCTACCCCTCAACACCATCCCCAAGGTTATGAATGTCACTGAGGGAAGTATTGTTGATATATAGACACATCAGCCTGAGAAATAATAGATCGTTTACCACCTACATTTATCGTCTGTCCCTTTTGCAGTGGAGAAGTTAGTTGTATTTGATAAACTCGAATTTGTGGTCAAGACAAACCAAAAAAGGATCTTTTTCACCTTCTAAAGTCTGACATCTATGGGTTCTAGATTTAGATCATATAGTATCTAAATATTAAAACTACATAGGTAATTTCATTATATTATAAAATATATCTATTAACATGTCTAATTATGAGACAACTATCCAGACTCAAATATTACTCAACATAACCCAATTCTAAAGCATGAATGTCTGGTTTAATAATCTTTTTGGTTCCCATTCATCCACAGGAGAACATGTAACTTCTAGGAAGGCAGGAAACATGTCTATTTTCTTCATTACTAAATGCCAAGTTTATAATATATACCCACTAAATATTTAGTAAGGAGCTCTGGGGGCACAATGATTAAGCACTTGGCCCTTAACCAAAAAAAAATGGGCTGTTTGAACCCACACAGAGACTCCATGGAAGAAAGATTTGGTAATCTGCTTTGTAGAGATTACAGATAAGTAATATAGTCCACAAAATCTATGTTCTACATCCTACTTTGGTGAGTAGCAACTGGGGTCTTAAAAACTCGTGAGTGGCCATCTAAGGTGCAGTGATGGCTCACTTTCTGACTGGAGGAAAGAAGAGAAAAGGAAATCAAAGATACTTGGAACAAATTGGTTTGCTGGGCCACATAAACATCAGCCTCCACAATCCTGAGACCAGAAGAAGTAGCTGGGACCTGGCTACCACTACCAACTACACTAAAAGGAATCATGCTAGAAGGTCCTGGATAGAGTGGGGGGAGGGGGGAACGAAGAACAAATTTTAAAATCATAAAAAAGCCTAGGCTTATTGGTTGGAGGGAGACTGGTAGAATCACCGAGACTGGGGACCTTAGTTATCCTTTAACTCTAGAACTGAACTTATCCCTATGACTCAATTTTCAGGTTTGTTTGGGAAACAATAGAGCTACTGAGGTTCACATGCATTAAAATAATCAAACATTTGAGGTCAAAAGGGCAGAATTTACCCAAGGACAAGGTTCAGAAGGATTAAGAAAAAAAGAGTAACGGAAACAGAATACAGAAACACAAAGAGGAAGAAAGATAAGTGATGTTACATTTTGGGGATTGTAATCAATGAAATAAAATAAAAGGTATATGAAATATGAAAATTTATTTACTCTGGAAGTGTCCACCCAATTCACAATAAAAGGGTTTTTAAAAAAGAAAAGTTATATTGAGCAAAATAATTTAGAAACAACATATTATATGACTCTTTTATGTGAAAGTCAGTTATAGATAAAACTAGGTTTCAGGTCAGGGGCTCTCTTACAGTAGTGGTTATGAGTTGGGTTGCTAACCTCAAGGTGAGCAGTTCAAAACTACCAGTGATTTTGTGGGAGAAAGATGAGGCTTTCTGCTCCCATAAAGATTTTCAACCTCAGAAACCCTATACAGGGTTTCTATGAGTCAGAATCAACTCCACAACACATAACCACCAGGTCAGGGGTAGAAGATTCAGATTACCAGAAAAAGTGGCACAAAGAGATTTTCTGTGATAAAAGAAATGTTCTGTACCTTTAAAACTACATATATTTTATTTTTGTGAAAATATACAGAGCAAAACATGCATCCATTCAACAACTTCTACATTGTATAGTACAGTGACACTATTTATTTTGTGTCAACAATCCCACTATTTCTACTCAAATTATTTCACCACCTTTATTTAACTTAGACTCACTGCTCCCCTAATCTTCTCATCTATACTGTAGATTTACTGTTGTCAATTTGGTCTCCATAATCTTTTCAGAGAACATAATACTACAGCATACATTCCTTATTAAGTGAATCAAATTGTTTAGACTCAAGATGATTTCAAGAGATAGTTTTGGTTAAATGTTCTGTATCTTCATCTGAATGATGGTTGCATACATTTGTCAACATTCCTCAAACTGTATATTTGGTATTTGTGAACTTTTACTGTTTGATAATATCATAAGACTGTTATTAAAATACTGTTACTAAAATATATATTTTTTAATTACAGCCAAGAAAATCCTAGGGGCATTTCACTCTGTCAGATGGGATGCTATGAGTTATAAAGGACTCCAGAGCACCCAACAACAATATTAAATATTCAGTGGGCCCCTGGATGGAACAAAATGTTCAACATGCTTGGCTGCTAGGTGAAACGTTAGAGGTTCAAGTCCACCCAGAAGGGACTCAAGAAAAAGGCCTGATGAACTACTTTTGGAAAATCAGTAATTGAAAACCCTATGTATCATATCTGCCATACATGGGGTCACAATGAATCAGACTTAGTTCAACTACAACTGGTTTTTCAAATACGTACTAAATGAATAAAGATAAGATGACTGCATAACAAATGAACAACAGGTAATGAGAACAGAGAGGAACTGTTTCTAACAAAATAAGGTCATAAGCAAGAAGTCTTAAGTTTCCATTTTGAATAGAAACTATAAGTTAATTTCAGAGCCACCACTTTTCCTGCTACTCTCACCCGGGTCCACCACTCATCTGTCAGTTTGTCTTACTATGGGGACTTGTGTGTCAGTTTGTCTGACTGTGGTGACTTGGAAGTTATGCAATGGGTATTTTAAATACCAGCAGGGTCACCCATGGTGGATAGGTTTCAGATGAGCTTCCAGACAAAGCCAGACTAGGAAGAAGGAGAGACATAATACTTCCAAATATTTAATCACAGAAAATCTTATGAGTAGCTGTGGAATACTGTCAGCACCAGAACATTGAATATTGAAACATGATGAAGAGCACCAGAATACTGGCAGATATAATGCCAGAAGATGAGCCCCTCAGGTTTAAAGGCACTCAAAATATGAGTGGGGAAGAACTGCCTCTTCAAAATAGAGTTGACAATGATTACACGAATGGAGTAAGTCTTCAAGACCTTCATTTGCTGATGGTACACAACTCAAAATGAAGAGAACAGCTGTAAACATCCATTATAATCAAAACATGAAATGTACAAAGTAAGACTCTAGAACATTAGAAATTATAAAAAATGAAATGGAACACATAAACATTGATATCCTACACATTAGGGAGCTGAAATGGACTGGTATTGGCCATTTTGAATCTGATAATCACATGGCTTGCTATGCCAGGAATGACAAATTGAAGAGGAATGGTGTTGCATTCATCATAAAAAAGAACATTTCAAGATCTGTCTTGAAGTCCAGTGCTGTCTGTAATGGGATAATATCCATATGCCTACAAGAAAAACCAGTTAATACCATTATTATTCAAATTTATGTGCCAACCACTAAAGCCAGTCATAATGAAATTGAAGAATTCTACCAATTCAAGAATCTCAATGAACCCCAGGAAGGATAGACCCCAAAATAAAATCACCAGGACATATTATAATCAAGCTCTCCAAAATCAAAGACAAGGAGAGAATCCTAAAAGCAGGTAGGGAAAAGAGAAGTGTTACTTCCAAAGGCAAGCAAATCAGATTAAGCTCTGATCTATCAGCAGAAATCATGCAGGCAAGAAGGCAATACAGAGACATATATAAACACCTACAAGAAATAAACTACCAACCAAGAATTGTCTACCCAGAAAAGCTGACAATCAAATACAACAATGCAATCAAACATTCCAGGATGAACAGAAGTTAACAGACTTTGTCAAAGCCAACCTAGTGCTTCAAAACATCCTAAAGAGAGTTCTTTGGACTGAAAACCAAAAAGAACAAACAACAACCAGAGATTGACAGATGTGGTAATACCACCTGGAACCCAGTTGACAGAGAGAAGAGTCCAGAACAGAATAAAAGTACAAGAAATTCAGAGTACCTGGGAGGTCGATCAAAGATCAAAACAATAAGAATGTTAAAGGAAGAGAGCATATAGGACAGAGATCTAGGTGGTGAGGAGTTCATGTAGATTGCAGGATAAAATAGACTATCTTAAATGGAGGAAAAAGTTAGTAGAATATATAGGGTAACCTCAAAAAAAAAAAAAAATTTAATACTTCATAAAATACCATGAAATTGAAAATCCAAGAAGAACATGGAAACAGTAAAATTAAGAAGAAACTAATAAGAAAGAGCACACACAAAAAACATAAATTCAGCACAAGAAGGCATGCAGAACAAAGTAACCAGCAGCACCACAAAAAAAACTAACATAATATCAACAATTAATTAATACTTATCAGTAATTACACTGAATGTCAATGGATTAAATGCAGCAATGAAGAGACAGAGAGTGGCAAAATGAATTAGAAAACAAGACCCTTCAATATACTGCCTGCAAGAGACACACCTTACACACAAAGACAAAAACAGACTAAAAGTTAAAGGATGGAAAAAAATATACCAAGCTAATTGCAATTAAAAATGAGCAGGAGAACAAACAAGATTGTGCATGGGTAGAAGTGTAATGAGGAGCTCTGTCAACAACAACACAGAATACTGGACCAAGCAGCCTCAGGGGATGGTCCCAGAACTCTGAACACATATAAAGGAATATTTAGAAAGTTGAAAGGCCAGTGGAATTTTTAGCAGAAGGAAAAAATCCAGTGCTTTCTAACCCAAAGCACTCAGCGGCTCACTGAGCAGCCATCTTGGGCAAGACCGAATGCAGGAAGGATCAGAGCAGCCATGGATGCCTGACAGAACCACAGAAATAAAGGAGTAGATATTCTTTTTTTGTTGTTCATTCATTGGTCTCTCGCTGTCTGTGCACCTCCATTCTGGTGACTAGAGGAGGTGCCTGAGCAAGTGGACACCCCACCCCCAGAGGGTTCTATTATGCATGAGCACAGATCTCCTCAAAGTATAAAAGGACAGTTCCCACTTAAAATCAAACAACAACATAAAATGGCCAAAGCCAGCCCTGAACTATTTATCGCTAAGAAAAAGACCTGAACAGGGGTGGTGGAGCAGGGCAGGCCAACTAAAAAGGAAGCAGGCCAAAAATAAAATCCTGAGTTAGGTCATTATAATCAACAGTGGCATCTTGAAATTTCTCAGGAAGAAAAGTGAAAAGGGAAGCCCAGCTCCTGATCACATCTACCTAGAGGCAATCAGAAAGCACAAAAAACACCAAAACACACTCATCTAAAGTATTAAGACCATAGCTTACTACTGAATATGTCCAAAAACAAGAAACAGATGACCATATCAGCACATGTCCAGAAACGAGATAAAGTGACTGAGAAAAATAAGCTAAAGTTAGACCTACACTCCATACTGAAAGGAGGGCAGGCTTTGGAAATGCCTGAGAACAAATTCAGTAAAATAGTTATAAAATGTCTCAAAACACTTTACAGTGGAGTTGAGATAAATAAGGAAGAAATCAGGAAAACACTACAGGAACAATCTAATAAGATAGATACAACATTGGAAACAATTCAAAACCTAAAGAAAGAGATCCAAACAATTAATAATAGAATATTAGAAATGGGCAATACACTGAAAGTGCAAAGAAAAGAAAACAGGGCAAAGACACAAATAACATGCATTAGAAACCACATGGGTGATGTCACAACAGAACCAAAGGAAATAAAATGGATATTAACAGAATACTATGTAGAGTTGTACTCCAACACATTTGAAAACTTAGAAGAGATGGATATGTTTTTAGAAAAACACTATCTACCTAAATTTACACATGGTGAAGTATAAAACTCGAACAAACCCTTAACAAAAGAAGAAATTGATAAAGTCATCAAAAAACTCCAAACCAAAAAAGTTCATGTCCAGATGGCTTCACTGGTTAATTCTACCAAACATTCAGGGAAAAGCTATCACCATTTCTACTCAAATTATTCCAGAATATAGAAAAGGATGGAAAACTCCCTAATATATTCTATGAAGCATGCATAACCCTCATACCAAAACTAGGGAAGGACATCACTAAAAAAGAAAATTATAGACCAATACCCATCATAGATGCAAAAAATAATACATCATAACCAAGTGGGATTTATATCAGGGATGTAAATATGGTTCAACATTAAAAAAAAACAAGCAATATAATCCACCATATAAATAAGAAAAATGAAAAGGCCTACATGTTCATATGGATTGATGCAGAAAAGGCATTTTGCAAAATCCAACATCCATTCCTGATAAAAACACTCAAAGGGTAGGACTTGAAATTGAAGGGAATCTCCTTAACATAATTAAGGAAATACATACAAAACCAACAGTCAACATCACTCTCAATGGAGAGAAATTAAAGTCTTCCCATTGTGAACAGAAACCCTACAAGGATGCCCTTTGTCACCACTGCTAATCAATATTGTGTTAGAATTGTTAGCCAGAGCTATAAGGCAAGATAGGGACTTTAAAGGCATCCAATTGGCAAATAGGAAGTAAAACTCTCTATATTTACAGATGTTATGATCCTATACCACCACTCGTCTGTAAGTTTGTCATACTGTGATGGCTTGTGAGTTGCTGTGATTCTGGATTTTAAACACCAGCAGGGTCACCCATGGTGGACAGGTTTCAGATGAGCTTCCAGACAAAGACAGACTAGAAAGAAGGAGAGATGAACTGCTACCAAATATTCAGACACTGAAAACCTTATGAATAGCTGAGAAACTGAACTCCTCAGATTGGAAGGCATTCAAAATGTGATGATGTGAATGTAGTCCATGAGAGTAAAGCCCTCAGGACCTTCATTTGCTGATGGGGCACAACTCAAAATGAAGAGAAACAGCTGTAAAGTTCCATTAATAATCAGAACATAGAATGTATGAAGTATGAATATAGAAAAATTGGAAATTGCCAAAAACACAACGGAGAGCATAAATATCAATATCTTAGGCATGAGTGAGCTGAAATGGACGGTTATTGGCCATTTTGAATCTGACAACCACATGATTTACTATGCCAGGAAATGCAAGTGGAAGAGGAATGGTGTTGCATTCATTGTCAAAAAAAACATATCCAGATCAGTCATAAGGTACAACGCTGTCTGTGATAGGATAATATCCATGTGCTTACAGGGAAGACCAATTAATACCACTATTATTCAAATTTGCTCACCAACCAATAATTCCAGTGAGGATGAAATAGAAGAATTCCACCAACTTCTTCAATCTGAAATTGATCAAACATGCAGTCGAGATGTGTTGATCCTTACTGGTGATTGGAATGAAAAGGTTGGAAACAAAGAGGAAGGATCAGTAGTTGGAAAATATAGTCTCAGTGATAGAAATGATGCTGGAGATCGCATGATAGAATTCTGCAATACCAATAATTTGTTCATATAAAATACCTTCTTTAGACAACATAAGAGATGATTATACACATGGACCTCACCAGATGGAATACACAGACATCAAGTTGACTACATCTGTGGAAAGAGATAGTGGAAAAGCTCTATATCATCAGCCAAAACAAAGCCAGGGGCAGATTGTGGAACAGACCATCAATTACTCATATGCAAATTCAAACTGAAGCAAGAAAGTGAAAACAAGTCCACGAGAGCCGAAATATGACCTTAAATATATTCCACCAATTTAGAGATCATCTGAAGAACAGATTTGATACATTAAACACTAAAGACTGAAGACCAGAAGAGTTGTTGGATGACATCAAGAACATCATACAGGAAGAAAGCAGAAAGTCATTAAGAAGACAAGAAAGAAGAAAAAAGATCAAAATGATTGTCAGAAGAGACACTGAAACTTGCTCTCCAGTGTAGAGATGCTAAAGCAAATGGAAGAAATAAAGAGGTACAAGAGCTGAACACAAATTTTCAAAGGTCAGCTCAAGAAGAGAAAGTCAAATATTACAACAAAATGTGCAAAGCTCTGGAGTCAGAAAACCAAAAAGGAAGAACACGCTCAGCATTTCTCAAGCTGGGGGAACTGAACAAAAAATTCAAGCCTCGACTTTCATTATTGAAAGATTCTCTGGGGAAATTATTGAATGATACAGAAAACATCTAAAGAAGATGGAAGGAATACAAAGAGTCACTGTACCAAAAGGAAATGGTTGATGTTCAACCATTTCAAGAGGTAACATTTGATCAAGAGCCAATGATACTGAAGGAAGAAGTCCAAGGTGCAGTGAAGGAATTGGCAAAGAACAAGGCACCAGGAATTGATGGAATAAAAATGGAAATCTTTCAAGAAAATGAGATCGTACTGGAGGCACTCACTCATCTTTGCCAAGAAATTTTTAAAGCAAATATCTGGCCAACTGATTGGAAGAGATCGGTATTTATGTCCATTTCAAAGAGAGGTGACCCAACAGAATATCATCGGACAATCTCTTTGATATTCCATGTGAGTAAAATTTTACTAAAGGTAATACAGAAATGGCTGCAAGCATACATTGACAGAGAACTTCCAGAGGTTCAAGCCAGATTCAGAAAAGGACGTAGAAAGAAGGATATCATTTCTGGTGTCTGACGGATCTTGGCTGAAAGCAGAGAATATGATAAAGATGTTTACCTGGGCTTTATTGAATATGCAAAGGCTTTTGATTGTGTGTCTCCTGTCAAGTTATGGACAACATTGTGGAGACGGAGTATTCTGAACACTTAATTGTGCTCATGAGGAACCTGTACATAAACCAAGAGTCAGTTGTATCAACAGAACAAGGGAACACCGAATGGTTTAAGATTAGGTAAGGTGTGTGCCAGGGTTTTATTCTTTTACCATACTTATTCAAGCTGTATGCTAAGAAATAATCTGAAAAATTGGATTATAATAGGAAAAAATGTGGCTTCAGAATTAGAGGAAATTTTATTAACAATTTGTGATACAGCCTTGCTAGCTGAAAGGGAAACGGACTTAAAATACTTACTGATGAAGATCAAAGACCACAAACTTCGGTATGAGTTACATCTCAATGTAAAAAAAAAATTAAAATTAAAATCCCCACTACTGGTCCAATAAGCAAAATCCATATATATGTAGAAAAGATTAAAATTGCCAAAGACCTTGTTTTGCTCAGGTCAACAATCAACACTCATGGAAGCAGCAGTCAATAAATCAAATGACTGACGTATTGCATTAGGCATATCTGATGCATAAGACCTCTTTAAAGTGTTGAAGATGTCAATTTGAGGACTAAGGTGGGCCTAACCCAAACCATGGTATTTTCAATAACCTCATATGCATGTGAAAGTTGGACAGTAAATAAGGTACCATAGAATTGAAGCATTTGAGTTATGGTGTTGGAGAAGAATATTAAAGTGCCATGGACTACCAAAAGAACAAACGAATCTGTTTTGGAAGAAGTACAGCCAGTATGCTCCTTGGAAGCCTGAACAGCCACACTTCATATCTCACATACAGACATATTATCAGGTGAGACTAGTCCCAGGAGATGGATATTATGTTTAGTAAAGCAGAGGGTAGGAGAAAAAGAGGAAGACCCCCAACAAGATGGATTAGCACAGAGACAGCAGTAATGGGCTCAAGGATAATAATGACTGTGAGGATAGCACGGGTCCAAGCAGTGTTTTGTTCTATTGTGCATAGGTTTGCTATGACTCTATGATACCTAACAACAACAACAGCTTACCGGGGTGGAACTTACAAACACGGAACCAGAGGGCTAGTCCGTTACCCACAACATCTCCACAGTTCTATAGATAATGGCAACATTGCAACTATCCATAAAACATTAATGACATAGTGAGCCCAGTTCCAAAATTAGACTCTACCGCTCCACAAAGCAGATCCCAAGAGCTACCAAAACACCATCAAATAATGACTTTCAACCTTAATATCTAGAAACAAACATGTGTATGACCATAAAGGTTAAGAGCTCTGCTTCCAACATGCCAGTCTCCTTAATTGTTAATCATCTATTTTATTGCTGCTGCATTGTCTGTGTAGTCACCATGGTGCCTAGAACATTTTTTATATAGTTAATACAGATCTTTATCGAGTGTGAGAAGTGTTCTCATTTCCCCTCTAATGCCAAGCTCCCTCCGTGAATTGTCTCTGACAGTTGAGATGGGACAAGTGCTGAGTGGGATTAATGAGAAGCCACCGTCCCCTCTGAAATCCTTTCATTTATGGGCCCACTTGAACATTAATATGATCAAAGGATTTCAAAGAGGTCAAAACCGACATTCACTCCAAAGCAAGAGTCAATTCAAGGAATCCAGCCAAGAGAGAAAGTTTTGGGTTAAAAAATTTAAGCTAAAGAGTGGGTGAATCTTAAACAGTCTCATATGCAACTTACTGTTTACTTACCAAAGGGTAACAATAAAAAGATTAAAAGATAATCGCCCATCCAGCCTTACAGGTTTTCTGAAGCTCAAAGACTGCTTTTATGAATAGTACTTTAACAATAGAGCTACATGTCACACTCAGAAGACAGCATGGTGATTTCAAATTGGTAAATCATATGCACGTATTTGGTGTCTGAATGCATTACATCACTAAAACAGCAATATTTTAATGCAAGTGCATGAGTGAGCTATAGCATAAAACTCCCAGCAATCAGTACTTCACACAAAAGGAAAATGTCAGGTGCAAAAATTTTTGTCCTTCAAATAAATAATAGAAATTTTGTGAAATAGGTCATGTCTTATTTCTGTCTTGACTTCTTGCTGCCTAATGGCTGCTGTTCATCTGATGGGTTTTTGCATTTAACATTGTGAGTAAAGTCCACGTTTAGCAGAGTGATATGATGCCGACCGCAGCCTATATTTTTTGTGGGTGAAGGAAGCATTGTTGGCTGACGAGGGGGGAAGGTGTTGCTTTTAAATCTGTAGTTTCTCTACTTATTTGGAGAACCCAGAAAACCAACACCAAACCCACTGCCATTACGTAGAGTCCTACTCAAGGTGATACTATAGGACAGCACAGAACTGCTCCTTAGGGTTTCTGGGGCTACACATCTTTACAAGAATAGACAGTTTCATCTTTCTTTTACAGAGCAGCTAGTGGATTTGACCCACCGATTTGTAGTTAGTACCCAACGCTTAACTCACAGTGCCATAGAGTTTAGAGAAGAAGACTTAAATTCTTCTTTGGGGCCAAACTGCTCCTAAATTTTGATAAAATCCACTTGATGAGCTTATTGGTTATGTAGAAATAAAGCAAATAACCTGCTCTGGAATAGAACTTTCAGACTGTGTATAGCTAACTTACTCTACATGATTAGTTATGACCAATATCTTTATCTTTGTTGTTGTTGTTAAGTGCAGTGGAGTCGGTTCTGACTCATAGTGATCCTGTGTAGGGTGTCTCCAAGGAGCAGCTGGTGAGTTTGAATCACCAAGCTTGTGGTTAAAACTGACCTTTCAGTCCAGTGATTTATCCCAAAGGGCCACATCAGGACTCCAATATCTTTATAGGAGGTGTTCCTGGTGAGGCGCTGTGGGTTCATGTGCTGGCTTGCAAGATCAGTTTGAACCACAAGGTCGGCAGTTCAAACTCTCCAGAAAACCCTATACAGGGTCCTCAGAAAACCCTATACAGGGCCACTATGGGTCAGAACCAACTCGATGGCACTCAACAACAACAATAACTCAGGAGTCCTGGTGTGGCACATAGGATAAGCACTGGACTACTAACCACAAAGATGGTGTTTCAAACTCACCAGCCATTTCTCAGAAGCCCTAAGTAGAGTCCCTATGAGTTGGAAACTGACTCAAGGGCACTTAAAACCAACAGCAACAAATAATTCAGTGGTGGTACACCGAGACTACAGAATCACACTGCCATTATTTCACCAATACTCTCTGCCATTTACTATCTGTATGACTGTACAAATTACTAATTTATTTGTGCCTTCAATTTGTCATCTGTAAACTGGCTCACAGTCCTTCTCCTAGGAATGTCCAAGAATTACATGAGTTGATATATAAAAAATTTAGAGCACAGCTTGGAAGAAGATGATCACTACATGTGCACTAGCTAGTTTTATTCACTGTAGGGCACATTTCACTTCACATTTTTCCATTGGGGAAAGACGGAAAAACAAGTTCAAGAGGCAGGAGGTAAAGAAACATTGGCACAGGACAACAGTCTGGGACCCAGGACAAAGTCATAGCTCACAGTACCAGGGATGGAATGGATTCAACAGAGCTTCTCATTTATGATACATATTGGTTAGTCTTCATCTCAAACATCATTATAGGAAGGATGATCTTTTAAAGAAAGAAACTATGAAGAGAGATGCAAACATTGGGCTAACGGGGCAAGAAACAATCAGAAAGAGCTGAGGAGTTTAGGCATATGCCCTGGGGATTTACCAAAACAGTTGGATTAAAGATTCTGGTTGTTGTTGTTATTGTTGTTGTTGTCAGGTGCCATCGAATCAGAACCGACTCATAGCGACCCCATGCACAGCAGAACGAAACAATATCCGATCCTGGGCCAACCTCACTACCACTGCCACACTTGAGTCCATCAATGCTGCCACTTGGCCAATCCATCTCGTTGGGGGTCTTCCTCTTTTTCTCTGACCCTCCATCTTACCAAGCATG
>NW_006408595.1:5739364-5775105 GCF_000296735.1 Chrysochloris asiatica
TTTGCATATTTTATTATAGTATTTGGCTTTATCTTCTCAAGCTGATCTTTGAAATTTTCTGTTCAGCTCTTGGACCTCTTCATTTCTTCCATTTGCTTTAGCATCTCTGTGCTGGGGAGCAAGTTTCAGAGTCTCTTCTGACATCCATTTTGACAAGTTATGGACAACATTGCGTAAGTATTTTAAGTCCTTTTCCCTTTCAGCTAGTAAGGTTGTATCATACGCACATCGCAGGTTGTTAATAAAACTTGTTCCAATTCTGTAGCCATATTTTCCCTCATATAATCCAATTTCTCAGATTATTTCTCATCATATAGATTGAATGTTGTTGTTTTTAAGTGCCATCGACCCATTGCGACCCTGTATAGGGTTTCTGAGGAGCAACTGGTGGTGTTGAATCACTGACCTTGCAGTTCAAATGACTGCAGTCTGACACATTAGCCCACTGCACCACACTAGGACTCCATAGATTGAATAAGTATTGTGAAAGAATAAAACCCTGGCACACACCTTACCTAATCTTAAACCATTCAGTGTTCCCTTGTTCTGTTCGTACAACTGATTCTTGGTCTATGTTCCTCGTGAACACAATTAAGTGTTCAGAACACTCAATCTCCGCAATGTTGTCCATAACTTGTCAAGAGCCACACAATCAAAAGCCTTTGCATTCTCAATAACGCACAAGTAAACAACTTTATTGTATTCTCTGCTTTCTGCCAAGATCCGTCAGTCATCAGCATTGATATCCCTCATTCCACATCCTCTTCTAAATCTAGCTTGAACCTCTGGAAGTTCTTCTCTGTTAATGTATGTCTGTAGCCGTTTCTGTATTACCTTGAGCAAAACTTTGCTTGCTTGAGATATCAAAGAGATTGTCCGATGATTTCCGCATTCCGTTGGGTCACCTCTCTTTGGAATGGGTACAAATAAGGATCTCTTCCAATCAGTTGGCCAGATAGTTGTCTTCCAAATTTTTTGGCAGAGATGAGTGAGTGCCATCTCACTTTCTTGAAAGATTTCAATTTTTACTCCATCAATTCCTGGTGTCTTGTTTTTTGCAGACTCCTTCAATGCACCTTGGACTTCTTCCTTCAGTATCATTGGCTCTTGATCATATACTACTCCTTGATATGGTTGAACATCAACCATTTCCTTTGGTACAGTGACTCTGTGTATTCCTTCTATCTTTAAATGTTTTCTGCATCATTCAATAATATTCCCAGAGAATCCTTCAATAACGAAAGTCGAGGCTTGAATTTTTTCTTCAGTTCCCCCAACTTGAGAAATGCTGAGCGTGTTTTTCCCTTCTGGTTTTCTGACTCCAGATAGTTGCCCATTTTGTTGTAGTATTTGAGTTTGTCTTCTCAAGCTGACCTTTGAAATTTTCTGCTGTGCTCTTGGACCTCCTCATTTCTTCCATTTGCTTTAGCATCTCTATGCTAGAGAGAAAGTTTCAGTGTCTCTTCTGACATCCATTGTAATCTTTTCCTTCTTTCTTGTCTTCTTAATGACTTTTTGCTTTCTTCGTGTATGATGTTCTTGATGTCATCCCACAACTCTTCTGGTCTTTGGTCTTTAGTGTTTAATGTATCAAATCTGTTCTTCAGATGATCTCTAAATTGGTGGAATATATATTCAAGGTCATATTTTGGCTCTCGTGGACTTGTTTTCATTTTCTTCAGCTTCAGTCTGAATTTGCATATGAGCAATTGATGGTCTGTTCTACAGTCTGCCCCTGGTCTTGTTTTGGCTAATGATATGGAACTTTTCAATTGTCTCTTTCCATAGTTGTAGTCAATTTGATTTGTGTGTACTCTATCTGGTGAAGTCCATGTATAATCATCTTTTAAGCTAACAAAAGAAGGTATTTGAAATGAACAAATCATTGGTTTTGTAGAATTCTATCATGCATTCTCCAGCATAATTTCTATCACCAAGGCCATATTTTCCAACTACTGGTCCTTCCTCCTTGTTTCCAACCTTTGCATTCCAATCACCAGTAATGAGCAATACATCTTGATTGCATGTTTGATCAATTTCAGATTGAAGATGTTGGTGGAATTCTATTTCATCCTCACTGGCTTTAGTGGTTGGTATGTAAATTTGAATAATAATGGTATTAACTGGGCTTCCCTGTAGGCACATGGATATTATCCTACCACAGACAGCATTGTACCTCATGACTGATCTAGATATGTTCTTTTTGACAATGAATGCAACACCATTTCTCTTCCATTTGTATTTCCTCGCATAGTAAACCATATGGTTGTCAGATTCAAAATGGCAAATACCAGTCCATTTCAGCTCACTAATGCTTAAGTTATCAATGTTTATGCATTCCATTTCTTTTTTGACAATTTCCAAATTTCCTAGATACCTATTTCGAACATTCCATGTTCTAATTATTAATGGATTTTTACAGCTGTTTCTCTTCATTTTGAGTTGTGCCCCATCAGCAAATGAACGTCCTGAGGGCTTTACTCCCACAGGCTTTACTCCATTGGCTTCATCACGATCAACTCTACTTTGAGGAGGCAGCTATTCCCCAGTCGCATTTTGAGTGCCTTCCAGCCTGAGGGACTCATTTTCCAGCACTGTGTTTCTCTGCTGTTTATAAGGTTTTCAGTGACTAAATGTTTGGAAGTAGTTCACCACTCCTTCCTAGTCTGTCTTCGTCTGGAAGCTCATCTGAAATCTGTCCACCATTTGAGACCCTGCTGGTAATTAAAATATCCATGGCATAGCTTCCACAACCACAGCAAATCACTAGCCACCACAGTACAACAAACTGACAGACAGGTGGTGGCCGCACATAGTAGGTACTGAGAAATAATTACCCCTTCAATTAAATTACCAGGTCATAAAAATTTCTCCAGGCTAAATAATTTTCATCTGAATTTTCCTGCCCTTAGCAGAGTTACTATGAAAATCTCTGGTCAGAACATCATTAGCTGAGAGAACTATTGTATAACTACCAAATCAGTAAGTACTTGAATATACAACACTCTGTCAGTTTATACATCTGCTGATTAGCCACACTTCCTCCAAGAAGTGCCCTGTATGGCTTACTGCCCTGCACAGCCTCCAGCCACCACTATGTCCCATGGCCATCCAACCATCTGCAGGAGTGATTGTCATGCACATCCTGGTCTATGGCAAAGATTGTGTTGCTGTGAAATGAAAAAACATATCAACTGTATTGAGATTTTAATAGAGCTGAGCTCATTGTTTCTAGGACTGGCCTTTGTTAAATCAATTATATCTTTCCTTTTTATTATTCTAAGGTGTCCTGGTGTAGTGCCCTAAGGTAAGCATTCCACCCCAAGGTTGGTTTGAATCACACAGTCGGCAGTTCAAACAATCACTCCTGGAAACCTCTATACAGCATCACTATGAGTTGTAATCAACTCAACAACACTTAACAAACAAAAATATATTACTCTAGAAAGTTCCAATCCTTTATGAAATGGGATGGATGGAAATGCTCATACGATTAGGATTTTAATATCTTTACTTGGCAAAATAAGAAGTTGGAAACAATGGGGGGTTTGTAGTAGCTCAAGAAAGCTAGAAGACTTGGAGCCACTGATCTGGGTGGTGCCTCTACAACACTGTATAGGTTATTTCCTGCCATTATTCACATTCTGTTGATTTCACTGGTCACCAGCACACTCAAGGAAGGAAACCTTGATTAAATACAGTAACTTCAGCAGGGCAAGGCAAAGACAGCAATTGTCAATCTCAGCCACAGAGAATCAGAGGCCTCAAAATGAGAGGAGAAAGTGGACTCCTAGTCTCCTTCAGAGAAATGGACATATAGCATAATCACTGCCTTGTAACAGAGTATCTTGCTGAGACTTAAATTTTTCCTATTTTTTTCTTTAAGGAAGAAGAATTCCATTCAAATCCTTCCTAGCTACACTAATAACTCACCTAAGATTCTACATATTATAGGACTAAGCTCATTTCACCAAGATTTTTTTTTTCCTGGTGGATTCTAATCAGATCCTGCAGCTTTCCCATATTTCCAATGAATGTCTACTATGTTCTAAGGTATTTAAGGCATTGTTCATGTCCTCATGAATACAAGTTGTTGTTGTTGTTAGGTTCCATCAAGTCAGTACCAAACCACTGCAACTTTAGGCACAACAGAACGAAACACTGCCTGGTCCTAGGCCAACCTCACAATTGTTGCCAGGCTTGAGCCCATTGATGCTGTCACTTTGCCAATCTATCTTGCTAGAAGTCTTTCTCTGACCCTCCACCTTACAAAACATGATATCCTTCTCCAGCAACTGGTCCCTCCTGACAATATGTACGAAGTATGAGAGACAAAGTTTGGCCATCTTGGCCTCCAAGGAGCACTCTGGCTGAACTTCTTCCAAAACAGATCTGTTGGTTCTTTTGGCAGCCCATGGCACTTTCAATATTCTCCTCCAACACCATAACTCAAAAGCATCAATTCTTCTACGGTCTTCCTTATTCACTGTCCAGCTTTCGCATGCATATGAGGTTACTGAAAATACCGTAGCTTGGTTCAGGCGCACCTTAGTCCTCAAGCTGACATCTTTGCTCTTCAACACTTTAAAAAGGTCTTGGGCAGCAGATTTGCCTAATGAAAATTCATCGTTTGATTTCTTGGCTGCTGCTTCCATGAGTGTTGATAGTTGATCCAAGAAGAATGAAGCCCTTGACAACTTCAATCTTTTCTCCATTAATAAGAATGTTTATTGGTCCCGTAGTGAGGATTTTTATTTTCTTTACATTGAGATGCAATCCATACCGAAGGCTGTGGTCTTTGATCTTCATCAGTAAGTATTTTAAGTCCTCTTCACTTTCTTGTATGGAAATTTTCCTTTGCCTGGTTCTTTCATTTACTCCCTCAATACTATTTAAGCACCTACTATGTGCTGGGCACTTTAGTAAAAGATGTATATAAAGCACAAAGTCCTTTCTTACCAGAGGCTAATTTGATCTTCTTCATGTTGGTACCCTTAGAGTCACATACTCAGGTATTACCAGTTTTAAAAATAAAATTAATAATAAAAATTTATGTATAAATTTTTAGCATTTATCATTTCAGAAAACAATCAGAATCTTTTCAGTATGCATGTTAAATATAATGACCACCTTTTAAAAACTCTAGAGAAATTAATAGAAAAAGTAAGTGGAATTTTCTTGAAGTGCTGGGCTAAGAATATCACCTTTATTCAAGTAATATCCATGGGAGATTTCTGTGATAAGAAATGGTAGGGCTCAGAGAGGAACTTAAGGAGATTAAGGAAGGCAAAATATGATTGAATAATTATGGTCTAGGGGAGCAGAAAAGGGAGTCAGGACCAGTGGTTGGAAAGAGGGATGAAAAATCTACAGAAGATGGATATCTGCCCATTAAACACTATATTTGAGGCAAGGAAAGAAAGTACACATACTCTGTGATACCCCAGACAGTAGAATTTGGACAAATGGATACTAACACAAATGCTTCATTTGAATAATTGTCAAAGGAGAAAATTTTCAGAGAAACATCCTTCAAAAGTGACAAGTTTCCCATTATACGGGATTGTAAAATTCAGATGAAATGCAGTCCAGCAGGGATGTTGCTTAAGAGAGTCCTGATGTGGCACTGTGGGTAATGCACTGGACTGCAAAATCAATTTGAGTCAGCAGTTCAAGCTCACCAGCTGCTCTTCGGAAACCCTATACAGGGTGGCTCTGGGTCGGAACTGACTCAAAGGCACTTAACAACAACAACAAACTGGATGTATGGTACTGCCCAATAAGCAAGGTAAGCACAAGCTTACTTTATTACTTACCAGAGGGCTTCAAAAAGTCCGTGGAAAAATTCCATTATTTTTTCATTCCATTTTTCCACAAACTTTTTGAAGTCCCCTCATACTACTCTGTAGTGAACAATTTCACTTTAAAAAAAAAAAAAAAAAAAAAAAAAACCACATCAAAGATTCTGCTCAAACCCAAAGCACCTATCTACAGAATCAAAACCTCGTTTCAAAATACAATGCTGGTATCCCTTTGTCCGAATTCCACCGCGTGGAGCATCACAAAGTATATTTACTTTCTCTGATTATAGTGTATTGGATAATCTGCCCCTGCCTTGGGGTTAGCATGACCTACCATTTTAGTGATTAAAACACTGACTTAAGTGCCTGAAGAGTTAAACCAACTTATTTTACACATTAAGTATTCTCAATATAGATTTTTTCATAGTTATGAATAAAGAGCTTTTGATATATCATCACCAAACATGACTCTCTCCAAAGACTCTGTCTAGCAGAGCATTTCTACCCAAAGGAAGTACAGGCATGGGCACCCATTTATTATAATGTCATTTCTTTTATGAAACACTCTTCAGTGTTCATTTAATCAAAGGAACCTTCTTAGCACTAGCATTTAGTTATGAACAGGTTAACTAGACATAGCCAGGAGCCTGAGTAGGAAATTTAATTTTGTTCCTCAGTTACTGTATTCCTTATCCCCCTCCTCACAGCATTTTTATTCCTTTCTAAATTAGAAAGCATGTTGTAATGGGGTTAGTTATTATGTGGTTACACCTGACAGTTACAATGAATAAAAACAAAATGTTTCAAAGGCCAGATATGTTGCAAAGAGCTCAGAATGGTTTAAATGGTCATTAAATGAACAATTACAGCCTACATACATTCTGTGTGCTGTAGAATGAGGCAGGATACGTCCTTTTGCATAAGGTCAATAAAATGGATCAAAATTTTCAACATATTGGCCTCTCAGTTACATTGTGTAGCTTTCCATTTTACACATCACTCTCACTATGTTGTTGTTTTTAGGTGCCTTCAAGACCGTACCGACAGATGGTGACTTTTCTAAAATTCTTAGGTCCAAGCTATGAGTTGTTATTGATTGAATTGTGTGCCCCATAAATATATGTGTTGTAAATCCTAACTCCTGTACTTATGGAAAGGGTTCTTGGTAGTACAACAGTTAAGTGACTGGCTGCTAACCAAAAGATTGGTGGTTCAAAGCTACCCAGTAACTCTGCAGAAGAAAGACCAGACAATCTGCTCCTGCAGAGCTGTCTACCTAGAAAACAGAATGGGGTCATTCTACTCTGTCACATGGGATTGCTGTGAGTCCAAAGTCAATGCAACTACAACTAACAACATACCTGTGGAATCTCATCTCATTTGGGAATACGATTTTCTTTGTTATGTTAATGAGGCCACATCAGTGTGGAATGTGTTTTAAGTCAATCACTTTTGAGAGCTATAAAAGGATCACAATAGGTACAGAAGCATGAATTGGGAAAGACAGCTGCCATCTTTTTCAAGAAATACCAAGAAGAATGTTAGAGAAACTAAGACCATAATTTTCCTCCAGAGTGGACGGAGAAACTCCTCCCCTAGAGCCAGTGCCCTGAATTCATATTTCTAGCCTCCTCAACTTTCGGTTTTTATCATAACCACCTACAGGTGGCATTTCTGCTTAAGCAGCACCAAGAAACTTTGTCAAGGTCCCACGATCCCACTGCCATCAAGTTGATTTTGACTCATAGCAACCTATACTGGGTTCCCAAGGCTGTAAATCTTTATGAGAGCAGTAAGTCTCATCTTTCTCGCATGGAACAACTGGTAGTTTCGAACTGCTGACCATGAAGTTAGCAGTCAAACTCGTAACCACTATGCTACCAGAGCTCCCATCTTGCATTAGTCAAAGTAAACATTAACCTTATTTTGAGCGACATTTAGAGGTTGATGAGCCCAAGATTGCAAAATTACAAGCACTTCTAACCCAAAGTCCATCATCCTTTCCATTGACTTGCATTTAAAAAAAAAAAAAATCAGGATTTGTACATCTGAATGATTATTAAGCCTTCCCATTAGTCATAGTTTTATACTTAGCCAGTGTCACTATGTAAGCTGAATAAAAAATTTTTTAAATTTCATGTCTATAAGCAAAGGGCTCTTTCAAATCTTGAAAGATTTGAAAGAATTTTTTCAGTGGTTATAAATCTTCATCTACAAGAGTGTATGTCCATATTTGTAGCTGAGCAACCTGAGACTAAGCATAATTTTATTAGCTGTCATTGAGTTAGCTCCGACTCATAGTGACCCCATGTACAACAGAACAAAATCTTGGCCTGATCCTGACCAATCCTCAGGGGCAGTAAGGATTCTCAAGTCCATTGTTGTGGCGCTCATATTGAGTACCTTCCAACCTAAAGGACTCAGCTTCCAGCACTTATGGGATTATATTTTGGCATCAGGATTGAAGAAGGATTCATATGCAGATGATATAACCTTGTTTGCTGAAAGTGAAGAGGACTTAAAATGCTGATGAAGACCAAAGACCACAGCTTTAGTTATCACTTGCACCTCAATGTAAAGAAAACACAAATCCTCACAACTGGACCAATTAATAGCATCAAGATAAATGGAGAAAAGACTGAAGTTGTCAAAGACTTCATTTTGTTTAGGTCAACTATCAACACTCATGGAAGCAGCAGTCAAGAAATCTAAGGACATATTGTATTAGGCAAATCTGCTGCACAAGACCTCTTTAAAGTGTTCAGGAGCAAGGATACCAGTTTGAGGACTGAGGCAGACCTGATCCAAACCATGATGTCAGCAATGATATCCCTAATTACAGTTCACTGTAGATGTACTGTTGCAGCTACCTTTGAATTATTATCAGCAAAATTTTATTTGCATGTGATACTAATGATTTCCAGATTTCACTGGGTCACCTCTCTTTGGAATGGGCACAAAGAAGGTCTCTTCCACTCAGTTAGCCAGGAAGATGTCTTCCAAATTTCTTAGCATAGATGAGTGAGTGTCTCTAGTGCTTTATCAGTTTGTTGAAAGATTTCAGTTTGTATTCCATCAATTCCCGGAGTCTTGTTCTTTGCCAATGCCTTCAGTGTAGCTTGGATTTCTTCCTTCTGTATCATCAGTTCTTGATCATATTCTACCTCTTGAAATGGTTGAACATTGACCATTTCTTCTTGGTACAGTGACTCTTATATATCTTTCATCTTCTTTTGGTGCTTTCTGCATCAATCAATATTTTGCCCATGGAATCCTTCACTATTTGAAGTCAAGGCTGGGTTTTTTCTTTGTTTCTGTTAACTTGAGAAATGCTGAGTGTGTTCTTCTCTTTTGGTTTTTTAACTCTAGCTCTTTGCACATCTCATTATACTTGACTTTGTTTTCTCAAGCTGCCCTTTGAAGTTTCTGCTGAGCTCTTTAACATCTTCATTTCTTCTATTTGCTTCAGCATCACTACTCTGGAAAGCAAGTTTCAGAGTCTCTTCTGTCATCCATTTTTTCCTCTTTTTTTACCTGTTTTTATAATGATCTTTTCCTTTCTTCCTGTATGATGTTCTTAATGTCACCTCACAACACTTCTGCTCCTTGATCTTTAGTATCTAATGCAACAAATATGTTCTTGAGATGGTCTCTAAATTCAGATGGGATATATTCAAGGTCATATTTTGATTCTTGTGGACTTGTTTTAATTTTCTATAGCTTCAGTATGAACTTGTATATGAGCAACTGATGGTCTGTTCCACAGTGGGCCCATGGCCTCATTATGGCCGATGATACTGAGTTTTCCCCCACCTCTTGCCACAGATGTAGTCGATCTGATTCATGTGTAGTACATCTGATGAAGTCCAAATGCACAATAGCCTTTTACGTTGTATGTGCAGTGAATAAGCCATTGGTCTTACAAAATTTTATGTGACCTCCAGCATCATTTCTAATACCAAGGCCATATTTTCCAACTACTGATTCTTCCTCTTTGTTTCCAAAGTCAAGGCAAGGAAAAGCTTTATCCAATGGACCCAGTTTCTTCCCACATTCTCTTCTACTCTCCATAATATTTACTTCTTCTCTGGAAACAATTCATCATGTTTATCCCAACAACTTCCAGAGCAATCTGTTTCATCATCTATATCTAGAAAGAAAGGATAGCATGACTTATCCTTGGATTTCAGACAAAATTCCTAAGATGCACTCTGGTTTGACTGACTTAGATCATATATCAACTCCTGGTATGGCATTGTGAGTTAATGAGCTGGACTACAAAGCCAGTTTGAACTGCAAGGTCAGTGGTTCAAGCTCACTAACCACTTCCTGGAAACTCTATGGCACTTAACAACCACATACCATCAATAAGGAGTCCTAGTGTGGAACTGTAGGATAAGCACTCAATTTTAAGCTCGGTTTGTACTGCAAGGATGGCAGTTCAAATCCACCAGGTGCTCCTCAGGACTCTATACAGGGTCGCTTTAAGTCAGAAATGGCTATAAGTCAGATTTGGCACTTAACATAACGTCAATAAAGGAGCCCTGGTGACACCGTGATTAAGTAACTCGCTGCTCATCTAAAGGTCAGTGATTCAAATCCATATGAGCTCTTCAGGAGAAACATATGTTAATCTGCTTTTGTAAAGAAATACTTGGAAGCCTTATAGTGCAGTGTTATGGTCCTATATGGTCATTATTGAGTCCTGGTATGGCATGCTGGGATAATGCACCAGACTGCAAGATCGGTTTGAACTGCAAGAGCAGCGGTTCAAACTCACCAGCTGCTCCTCAGAAACCCTATACAGGGTCACTATGAGTCAGAACCAACTCAACAGCACTTAACAGCATGGTCGTTATGCCTAGGAATCGCTATTGCACCATCAGTAATGATGACCTGAGGAACAGAATGAATGTCCTGACTGGTTTAATTCATATGTCATTCCTCTGAATCAGTAGGTGGAGCCAGTTTATCTGGAAACACTTTTCTCCTCAAACAGAAATTCAGCTGTTAGGTTGGATGAAACTGCTGTTTAAAATTTGGTAAGATCAAAAACAAATTATCTTTTAAAAAGTCTTCTCTAATTTACACACCACCAACCACATATGAAAGTGGTTGATTCTGAATATTCCCACTGATATTATCTGTCATTGATATATATAATTCATATTTACCTAAGGAAGTGCTAATGAACATCTTTTCACATATCTATTGGCTTTATGTATTTCTTCTGTGAAATTGCCTGTTTATAGCCTCTGTTGTTGTTTTTCTGGTTTTGAGTGGTTTGTAGATTCTCAGCACATATTCTATACAATAATCAGTCATCCATTAAACATACTGCAATGTTTTTCTCAATATGCTGCTCTTCTGTTAATTTAATCATGACTTTTTATTCATTTATAATTTTAATCATGGTTTTTAATTTTATGAGGTTACACTTGTTGATCTTTTTCTTTTTGGCTTCTAACAGTTAAGTCTTGAAGATAATCTTTTGTACCATGAACTATACAAAAATGGGCTCCAATGTGGTCTTCAAATACTTGGATAATTTATTTTAAATTCAGCTCTTTAACCTACCTGAAGTTTATATTTATGGATGTTATACAGTAATAGTCTATTTTTACTTTTTCCTTAATCAATAATTTTCCTGACACTATCACATGAAAGAACCCTGGTGGCACAATGGTCCAGCACTAGGCTGCTAACAGAAAGGTTGGTGATTCAAATCCATCAGCCGTTTGTAGGCGAAAGATGTAACAATCTGTTTCCAAAATTATTTATGGTCTGGGGAATTTTATGGGGGTCATTTCACTCTGATGTTGCTGTTGTTGTGTGCTGTCATCTGGTTCCAACTTATAGCAACACTGTTCAGGGTTTCTAAGGAGCAGGTGTGAACTGATGACCTTGTAGTTAGCATTCCAGTGCTTATCTTACAGCGCCACACCAGAACTGCACTCTGTCCTATAGTGTGGCTAAACATTACCCCATAAGTTTCCTTAGGCTCTAAATATTTATGGCAACAGACTACTACATCTTTCTCCTATGAATGACTGGTGGATCTGAAACACCAACTCTGTCCCATAGGGTTCCTAGTAGTCCTGGTGTGGTGCTGTAGCATAAGCATTAGACTGCTAACCACAAGGTCAGTGGTTCAAATCCACTAGCCGCTCCTCAGAAACCCTATACAGGGTCACTATAAGTCAGAACCTGCTCGAAGGCACTTAGCAACTTGCATAAGATTACAATGAGTCACAATTAACTTGATAGCACCAGTTTTGGGTTTTGGTTTATTTATTACATATTACCTATTACATACCATGGGTTCGTAATGCTCCTTTATTGTAGCCTAAATTCCTATATAGAATGTTTTGATTATGCCTTTAGCATACGTTTTAATGTCTATAGGGCATACTTAAGACCTAACTCTTTAAAACAACATGCAAAAATCTCTAAGAGGTGGGATTCCATTGATTTCTGCAGTCTTCTCATCCATTACCTAACCCTTTGCCTTTTAGACTTCAGCCAAATCAAATGTAGGTAGTTTCAAACAGACACAATTGTGGAACACAGTTTCTCTTCCTGAAATGTCCTGTCCTCCTTCCTTACTGAGTGACTCTTACACATCCTAGAGAATTCGTTTTAGTCAGAATTGTTCAAAGGAAGTCTTTCCTGAAGCCCAGTTAGGTCTCGCTCCTCTTTGTCTTCTGTACTCTCTTCCTAATACAGCTACTACCATTAGGCAGGAATTATCTTTTCAGACAAATGTCTCTCCCACCAGATGGTAAGCTTTGCTGTGATGAAGACAATGTTATTCTTCCTTATAATTCCTTCACTTGGCACAATCCCTTGCAGGAAATGCTCCATAAATATTTGATAAATTGAGATATTTTATCTTTTTCTTCATTTTACTTATGAGTTGTAATCTTTAATGATACACCCTTATGAGTAGAATAAATTTGTTTTCTTGGAGACAATATTTAAAAAATGAATTTACTTTTGAAAATTTATGTCAGCTTTATCCACTAAAAAATACCTTAGAGATGAGAAAACTCCTTGTACTTTAGCATCTGTTATAGAAAAATTATAAGCATAGCTCTAGCATCCTAATCTTACACAACACAAGAATCTTCTTGCTGTGTTGTTAAGTGCCATCGAGTTGATTGTGACCCATATAATGACTCTGTAGACGATTTCTGAGGAGCAGCTGGTGAGCTTGAACTGCCAACCTTGCAGTTCAAATGCCTTTGCAATCTGGCTGAGCAACCTGACACTAAGCATATTTTTATTAGCTTTAACCCACAGCACCACACCAGTACTCCACAAGAATCTTACAACACATTAATTTCAATCACTTTCAGCTTATATGAGATTCTTATCCAGGTTCTTAGTTCTAGGGAGCACTAGTGGTAAACGGTTAAGTGCTCTACTAACAGAAAAGTCAGTTGTTCAAGCCCACCAGCCCAGACATTCTTCGGGAGAAAGAAGGGCCAGTCTGCAGCCATAGAGATTACAGCCTTAGAAACCCTGTGAAACAGTTTTAGTCTATCTTATAGGGTTGCTATGAGTCAGAATCAGGTTGAGGGCAAAGGGTTTGCTTTTTGGTTTTGATCTTAATTCTAACCTGTTGGAGTTTTGTTTAGATTTAAGTATTATTCTATTGTAGTTGTTGTTGTTTACAACGTAGTTGTCCTGTCAGTAAGTATTGTTGAGTTACTTCCAATGCATAATAACCTTGTATAGGTTCCCAAGGAGTAGCTGGTGGATTTGGACTGCTGCTCTTAGGGTTAGCAATCCAGTGCTTATCTTACAGTGCCATAAAAGGACAATGAAGGTTATTTAAATTTACATATATATTCACCCTTTTATTTAATTGCCTTTACTTGTCATTTACCTTGCATTCTAAGCCTTATTTGATTATATTTTTCTTCTTGAAGTACATTGCTAAGAACTGGTTTTAGTGGTGAGTGTGGGAGGATCTCAGTTTTTGTTTGTATTAAAATATCTTTCTCTCATTTCATCTTTGATAGACAGTTCCACTGGAGTTACACTATTAGACTGACAATTAGTATTTCTAAATACTTTGAAAATACTATTTCATTAACTTCTAGTATTTATTATTGCTGTTGAAAGTTTTATTGTCAATTTAATTGTCATTCCTTTGTAAATAGGTGCTTTTTCTTCCATGGATGCTCTTAAATTTATAATTTCACCTCTTTGACTTAATGAAAGGTAATTCCATGAAAGGAGTCCTGGTGTGGTGCTATAGGATAAGCACTGGACCGCAAGGTCAGTTTGAACCTCTACGTAAATGGTTCAAATTCACCAGCTGCTCCTAGGAAAACCTCTACAAGGTAGTTATGAGTCGGAACTGATTCAACAGCATTTAACAACAGCAAAAACTTCTAGGAAACATAGAAACACCTTATGATCCAGCAATTCCTCTACTTGGTATTTACCCACAAGAAATATGAGCCATAACATGAGTAGATATATGTACACCAATGTTCACAGCAGCACTATTTACAATAGCAAAAAGATGGAGACAACTTAAGTGCCCATCAACTGAAGAATGGATAAACAAACTATGGTGCATACACACAATGGAATATTATCCTACCTTGAAGAATAACAAGGAAGCTGCAAGCCACTGCATAACATGGATGAAGCTTGAGGACATTATGTTGAGTGAAATTAATCAGTCACAAAAGAAGAAATACTGCATAGGACCACTACTGTAAAAGACTAAGAAAAAGAACCCATACTAAAGGGGGAGGATTCTTTGCTGGTTTCTGGGATGTGGGGGTGGGGTGAGCGGACGGAAGGGAAGGTGGAGCACAGGGCAGGGAATAGACAGAATAGTTTGAGCGCTGGGGAGGGGGGCAATATACAAGAATGGGGAGGAGAATGGAAGAACAAAGCTGATAGGAGAACAGTTAGGCAGGTTCACATGGGCTAAGTGGGACAGAGGAAAAGAATGATATATGCACAACATTGGAAAAACAGGGCTCCAGGATACAGGAATTGAGACATGGTTGGAATGGACAAGAGGGCAGAAATAATGTTAAGATGCTTGGCTGTCTTTTGAATCTTGGTTTCCCTTGCATACCATTATAAAATAGACGCTGGAGTGGGATAGAAAGGAATACCCAGAAATAATCACCACAGAAACCTTGCAAATCTGTCTTCTGCCTATATCTGATTGGAATATCTAAAATGGGACTACAACATGCCCAGTGAAGAAGGCTTCCTGTGGAACCTCTGCATTTCATAAGACTATAAGTGGAAGCCTGAACCACATCCAGAATCTTCAGAGGTGGGAAATTTCCACTTGAAAGTATGGGCAGACCAGCCTAGAGTGGCTAGAAGAACAAAAGATACTTCTTGAAAGAAAGACCGACAGGCAAAGTGCAAAACAATATAGGCAGACCGACTGATTACTACAAGAACAAGCAAGTTGTTCACCCAGGAGACATGAAGGCAAGTGGTCAGGTCCCCTCAGAGCAAACCCCCTTCCAAGACTAAGACTCAATGGGAATACACGCTCTGATTGATGACCACATTCATCACCGATAAGAGGAAGTGAGGGGAAAATAGCTGCGAGCTAAGCCCTACAACATTCAGTAGACTCCTGTGAACCCAGGTGAAGACCTGGTTGGTCAGCAGTGTGACAAGACTTGGGGACTCTTGGGCCCAGAGTCAGTGACATAGCCACAGAGGACTAGAGTGGAGAGTGAAGCATCCAGCTGATAAGAAAAGAGGGCATATGCACAAGAACACCCACACTTGCAGATAATACCCACTTGACCTGGCTTCAATGGCTGGACGATCAGAACTCAACTAGAAGCAGAAAGAAGAGGGAAAAAAGAGTAATCTGATACAATTTGATGAACTTCAACTACACCTATGGATGCAGTAGCTCAAAAGAGGGAACCGATCTTTACAGCAAGGATCATTCCCATCCCCTCCATACACAGAGTAGACAGGGATGGGCCACTTGGACATTGGCTACCCAAAGTATGTGTGTGTGTGGGGGGCGGGGGGCTACAAAGGCAAGAAGTGACCGGCTTACAAGCTTTCAAGAGGGAACCTAGACCCAGAGGGCATGGAAGAAGGTAGAATCTCCACTGAGTAGTATCCAATCTGTATAGGCTTGGATAGGCGGGGCTGATGAAAGGAAATGTGGATAGGTCTCTTGTGATACAATAGTGAATAATTGTTATCAAGACTGATTGTGAGGGTTCTAAATGCAAAAGTAGACATTTTGTAGCAAGGAGGGGAGTGATTAACTTTGCAGTCCAGGAGTGGAGGTCCCTGGGACCACCAAGGGAGAAGAGCAGAGAGCGGGACCCTACCCAGAGAAGCAGTGACACCAGAGAAGGAGGCAGAGATGATGACATGGAGAGATGGAGGTGCTGTGGCCTCTAGACACAGAGAGGGAGAGGGGGCTGTGTGCAGATGACTGGGGGGCAGGCTTGCAGGGTAAACCCTTTCGTTGGTTGTTGATGCATGGAGGGGATTGTAACCATGGCAATGAAATGATATACGATAGGATGAATGTAAAACTTAGGTTCTCCCATGTAAACTATAACATAATTCACAATAAAACATCTACACAAAAAAAAAACTTCTAGGAAAATGTGTTTTTTTTATTTCATTGTGCTTCTTATATATTAAGATTGTTGTCTTTTATCAACGATGGGATTTTCTCGGTCAAAATATTGCCTGTCTGCTATTTTCTGCTCTCTGTTCAGGGCACTAATTATCTTCTCCCACTCTACCCACTATATATATATATCTTCTCTTCTCTTCTCTTGCATACTTCCTATCTTATATTCTCCACGTTTTCCTTTTGTGATAACTACAAATCTATCCAAATTTATTAATTATTTATTCATTCTAATTTGCTCTTTTCTAATGCTTATTTCAAGGAGCTCTGGTAGCGTAGTGGTTATGAATTGGGCTGCGAACCACAAGGTCAGCAGTTCGAAACTACCAGCTGCTCCGTGGGAGAAAGAAGAGGCTTTCTGCTCCTGTAAAGATTTACAGCCTCGGAAAGCCTGTTCAGGGTCACTATGAGTCATAACCCACTCCATGGCACATAACAACAACAAAAATGCTGATTTCTGGTAGTATAGTGGTTATGAGTCAGGCTGCTAATTATACGGTCAAAACTACCAGTTGTTCCATGGGAGAAAGATGAGGCTTTCTGTTCCCATAAAGATTTACAGTCTTGGAAACCCTATCAAGGTCACTATGAGTCAGAACCAACTTCATGGCACATAACCATCCCCAATGCTGATTCCTAAATCTTTTCTTTCTAGGAGTTCTATTTTGTTTCCATTTTTTCTATTTCTCATAATTCAAATTGGCTATACTTTCCTTATATTTTTAATGTCTTTATTTCTTAATACTTAATAATCTGAGCAAGGAGTTCTGGTAGTATAGTGGATCACAAGCTAGGCTGCTAACTGCAAGGTCAGTGGTTTGAATCTACTGGTTGCTCTATGGGAGAAAGATGAGGTTTTCTACTCCCATCAAGATTTATAGCCTCAGAACCCCTATATAGGATTGCTATGAGTTGGAATTGACTCAATGACACACAACCATCACCACCACCATTAATCAGGTATCTCTCACTATCAGAAATCTTACTATAAAGTTCAGTTATCAAATAAATTTGAATAGCACACCTATTCAGTATACTTTTTAAAGCCCTCTCCTACTTGGTCATTTCATTAACTGAAGTCTTTGAGAGTCTTATTCTAGGATCTGACTTTGGCTCATGTGGTCCTCACAGCACTATTAATATACAGGAACTAGGTTACAGAAATCAAGGATACCAGTAAGGTTTCTGCTAGCTTCAGGACTTCATTTCCTCTCTGAACTTGTGCTTTCATTTTGTTTTATTCTCTGCAATGTTCATGTTTAGTAAAGTATTTTTAAAAGGTTTTTTATTGTTGTTGTTCAATTTGTCCAGCATTTTTAGATATTTTATTAAAAGGAGGATTTTTCTGAGAATCTTGTCATGTTGTTTGATGTAGATATAGAGTAACAGTTTAAAGACTTGTAGAGATTAGTCATTTGCTTTTTCTCTTGAATTATTAATTTTCCCCCATCAATAGATCTTTCTCATCAATGAGAAATACAGTGTAGTGTTTCCTGTCTTAAAATTTATTCTGCTGAACAACAAATACTGTTGTTTCCCCTCCTAGGTCTTTTTGTTGTTGTTGCCAAGGTGGGGGACTCATTCCACAGCTGCTATGTTGGTTGCTATAACACACAGCTGCTTTGTTCAGAGAACTGTGGTTGGCCAAATGGAAGCTGCCATGCACAAAAGGTTAAAACTACCCCAGTTGAAGACAACTCATCACCCATGACTCACCAATGTAAAAAAAAAAAAAAAAAAAAAAAAAGTCCAGCCTTTTCTTCAAGGTAGGACCAACCATGTGGAGCATCTCATGCTCCCAAATAACCGATGAAATCAAGCTGAAGTAGACTTCAGATGAGACCACATTTTACATTAGCTTCTTTCCCTCCCTTTTCCTGTTTCCCTACTGAGACACTCACTCTTTAGCCACATGCATCCAAATCTGTCTCCAGCTCTGCTTCTGAAGAACTCAACATAGCATTCCCTCTGTCTACTTCAGCAGTTTCCTGTAGCATCAGAATTCTTTTAAGTGGCTGTCTAAATGGGCTGTCTCTTGTTCTCTTAAATATATTTCAGCAAAATGTTAACATCCACCACCCCATCAAATTAGTTCTTGGTTACCGACAAACTTCATACTCCTAACCCTAAATGTCAGTATTCAGTACACACACTATTAACTCTATTTGTCATAATTGAATACACCTTCCTTAGAACACTGTCCTTTCTTGATTACCAGACCACTGCACTCTCTTAGTTTTTTCCCTCCCTTCTTTTACCCCATGGAAGCAGCAGTCAAAAAATCAAAAGATGTATTGCTTTAGGCAAATCTGCTGCACAAGACCTCTTAAAAGTATTTAAGAGTAAAAATGTCAGTTTGACGACTATGGTACACCTGATCCAGGCCATGGTATTTTCAGTCTCCTTATATGCATGTGAAAGTTGGACAATGAATAAAGAAGAAAGAGGAAGAATTGGTGCATGATGTTGTTAACTAAGAATATGGAAAGTATCACGGACTGCCAGAACAAATCAGGATGAGTGTTCCTTAGAAGTAAGGAAGGCTAGACTTTGTCTTTTGTTCTTTGGACATGTTGTCAGGAGGGATCTGTCCCTGGAGAAGAACATCATGCTACATAAAGTAGAGAGTCAGCAAAAAAAAAAAAAAATCGGAAGACCCCAACAAGATGGATTGACACAGTGGTAGCAACAATGGACTCTGAAAAATGAATTTGGCACCAAACCATCCCATCCACAGCATTCTATACTCATGCTGGGTTTAATAATTCATTGCAATGGCCACACAGAACTCATACTCACAGATGCAGAGTTTATTAGGGAAGTTAACAGATTATAACACAGGATTGGAAAATGCTCTGGATACAGTTGTTCAGTAAGGACGGCCTCTCCTCAGCGATGCCCACAGACCTGACCAATGTTTCAAAGCTCTTTTAGGACTGCTGACAAATGTCCACAGGACACACCACTGAACCACACCAAGCCTCAGCCTGAAGGTATTTGGCTCAAGCTTCTTGAGTCATCAAAGCAAGCTCCCCCAGTTAAGTGTCTGGAGGCACTCCACTGTGCAAACAATCATCCTGCCCAAAGTCACTCAGCTAGTTGTTGTGTGGCCTGGGAAGCCCACCACGCAGTCTCATGTTCATTCCAAAGAGACGTTGGTTCTGCTGCTGTTGCTTCTCTGTTACTCCTCTGGTGTCATGTGAGTAAAGTTTATATTGTTCAAGAGCAAAGGTTGTGAAGACTTCTCAAAAAATGTAGTGTCCGTTTGAAGACTTAAAGGTGTGCCTGACCCAAGCCCTCATATTTTCAGTTGCCGTACATGCATATGAAAGTTGGACAATAAATAAGGAAACCCACAGAAAAGTCAATGCATTTTAATTATGATTGCATTATATCCACAGATCACTTTGGGTAGTATTTACATTTTCACAGTGTTAAATGTTCTTATCCATGACTTTGGTATATCAGTCCACTTATCTAGGTCTCTTTTGGTTTCTTAGAGTAGTGGTTTGTAGTTTATTTGTTGTTGTTGTTGTTTTCCCCCCTTTGTATAGGTTTTTTGTTTATCAGATTCTATTTATTCTTAAATATATCCTCTTCTGGCTTTAAGTGGCTATTGTAGATTGTATTGTTTTCCTGATTTCTTTTTCAGAGTTCGCTTTGTTAGTGTAAAAGAATTAGACTGATTTTTGTATGTTGATCTTGTATCCTGACACTTCGCTGAACATTCAATTAGTTCCAGTAACTTTCTTGCTGAGCCTTTGGGGTTTCCTATGTATGGGATCATATCATCTGCAAATAGAGACTGTCTTTATTCTTCTTTGCCAATTTTGGATGTCTTTCATTTCCTTAAAGCTCTGGCTAAGACTTCCAGCACAATATTTAATAGGAGGGGTAAGGAAGAGCATCCTTGTCTGGTTCCCAGTCCCAAAGGGAATGCTTTAAGTTTCCCTCCACCTTCTTTTTTTTTTTTTTTTTGCTTTGTGCATGGTTCAATATTTTGCCAATGAATTCCTTAAATATTACAAGTCAAGGTTTGAGTTTTTCCTTTACTTCTTTCAGCAAGAAGAATGCTGAGCATGTTTTTCCCTTTCTGTTTCCTAACATCAGGTCTTTCCGCATTCCTTTATAATACTTTGTCTTCTCAAGCTACACTTTGAAATTTTCTGTTCAGTTCTTTTACTTCCTCATTTCTTTCATTTGCTTTAGCTTCTCGATGCTCAAATCAAGTTTCCTGGCATACATGATGGTCTTTTCTTTCTCAACAGTCTTTTCAATTTCCTTTAGCTTTCTTTCTGTATGATGCTCTTGATGTCCTGCCACAACTTTTCTAGTCTTCAGTCGTTAGTGTCTAACACATCAATTCTGTTCTTAAAATGGTCTCTAAATTTGGGTGGGATATATTCGAGGCCATACGTTGGCTCTTTTTGTCTTGTTTTAATTTTCTTCAGCTTCAGTCTGAACTTGCATGAAAGTAATTAATGTTCTGATTCACAGTCTGCCCCTGGCCATGTTTGGACTGATGATATTGAGCTTCTCCACCAGATCTTCCCACAGATGTAGTCCATTTGATCCCTGTGTAATCTGTCTGGCAACGTCCATGTTTATAGCCATTGTTCATGTTGTTTAAAAAAAAAAAAAAAGTATTTGCAATAAGTGATTATTCTTATAAAATTCTATCATATGATCTCCAGCCTTATTTCTATCATCAAGTCCATATTTTCCAACATCTGATCCTTCCTTTGTTTTGAACTTTTGCATTCCCATCACCAGTACTTATCCATACATCTTGATTGCATGTTTGATCAATTTTAGACTTAAGAATTTGGTAGAATTAATTCTTCAATTTCTTTATTATTGGTTGTGCTGTTGGTGCATGAATTTTCATATTTGTATTAACTGGACTTCCTTGTGAATATGTAGTTATTATCTTATCACAGACAGTACTGTGCTTTAAGATAGATCTTGAAATGTTCTTTTTGATGAAGTATGCGACACTATTCCTCTTGAACTTATTATCCCAACATAGTAAATCATATGATTGTCTGATTCAAAATGGCCAATGCCAGTCCATTTCAGCTCACTAATGCCTAGGATATCAGTCTTTATACATTGCATTTCATTTTTGGTGACTTCCAATATTCCTAGACTCACACTTTGTACATTCCACATTTTGATCATCAATGGGTATTTGTAGCTGTTTCTTCTCATTTTGAGGCATGACCTATTAGCAAATTGAGGTCCTGAAAGCTTTCTCCATCTGTCATTAAGTTTGTCTTTAATTTGAGGAGATGACTCTTCATCAGTCACCTTTTAAGTACTTTCCAAGGGGCTCATCTTCTGGCACTATATCAGACAATGTTCTGTGGTTATTCAAAAGCTTTTCAGTGTTTAATCTCTCAGAAGAGGAACTATTCTTATTCCTAGTCTGGTCTTGGTCTGGGAGCTCCACTGAAACCTATCCACAATGGTGACCCTATTGGTATTTGAAACACTTGTGGCATAGTTTTCAGCATCACAGCAATACACAAGCCATCAGAGTATGCAAACTGATAGATGCATGGAATGCTGTGCAATGTTGAAGAGTAACAATGACTCTACCAGACACCTTATAACACTGATGGTCCTGGAAGACATCATGCTGCGTATCATTATTCAATCATAAAAGTACAAATATTGTATGAGACCACTGCTGTAAAAAAAGTCAAAAAAATACATTCTTTGATGTCTATCAGGGGAGGAACGGAAAGGAAGGACAAGTTACCCACTAGACGGTAGACACATATAAACTTGGGTGAAGGTAATACACCTTAAAAGGGAGGTCATAAAAAAAATTACGAAAACACGAGAAGACAGTGGAGGAGTGAAAGTGTTAAAGACCATAGAGGTAAATACTGTTACACACACAATCCTGAAATAACAGTGATCTACAAGTAGCTGCATGACTAGACACTCAGGCTGGTGTTTTAAAATACTGCTAATAATAATCAATAAGGAGCTCTGGTAGCATAGTAGCTAGGAATTAGGCTACTAACCTCAACATCAACAGTTCGAAACTACCAGCTGTTTCACGGGAGAAAAATGAGGCTTTCTACTCCTGTAAAGATTTGCAGCCTCGTAAACTCTGTGCAGGGTCACTATGAGTCAGAACCGACTCCACGGTACTTAACAACAGCAACAACAATAATAAATATTATCAACAATATATGGCACACATTTGGGGAAATTATTTTGAGATGCTAAGCCTTTGTGAAAGGAAAGATAGGATGCTGGGTCCAAAAAGCAGTACAGAAAACATGAAAGGAGGAATCCATTAGAAGGGAAATATATCAAAACAAAGTTATAAGTAGCAGCCAAAAATCTAAGAGGTCCAATGGGCAGTTGGAAATTTGGCTTTAATAAAAAGAAACAAAAACTGTAACTATGGTTTGGAAAGGCACTAGAACAGACTATATTCAAAACACTAGGGCTGAATGAAGTTGTCCAAGGGAAGAGAGTATGATAAAGCAAAAGTGGTAGAAGACAAATTTTGAGCCAGGAGTTCTGGTAGCGTTGTGGTTATGAATCAGGCTGCAAACCTCAAAGTCAGCAGTTCGAAACTACCAGCTGTTCCATGGGAGAAAGATGAGGCTTTCTCTTCCCATAAAGATTTATAGCCTCAGAAACCCTGTACAGGGTCGCTATGAGTCGGAACTGACTCCACATCACATAACAAGTTCTTATAAATGTACATTTTTAAAAAACTAGCAAATAAGACTGACAGGAAAGAAAGAAATGAGTTGAATATTTTGAAAAGCAGTGAAGTACATACAAAACAACAGTAACTGCTAAAATGATGTAAATTATGTCAACTAGAATATTTTCCATCCCTTCAAAAGTAACTAAAAGGAAGTGTCAGGATACACGATTTTCATACCTCCTGGAAGAAAGAGAAGATGGAGCCCTTTTGTTTTAAAGCCCACAGGACTGCTGTACATTTAGTATAGCCGTTTAAACTCTCATTATCTTTGCTTTGGCTTTCAAGACTTGTTTCTCTAGTAATATTCTTACCAGTTTGACAAGGTCTCATTTCATTGACCCTTCTTTGTTCTAGAAATGTAGTTATTTTGTGGTCACCGTTTTCTCCCAGTCTTAACTCAAACCTTTTGTTCTCTATGTTACTGGTAGCATCTTCAAGATTCAACACTTCTTTCTACCTCCTCCACATTTTGGCATAAGAAATCACCTTCTCCCCGTAAGAAGACCTCCAACAATAAGTAATTCATGATGTCTAACTGCTCACATATTTTGCACTTAACAAGCTATCTTAAGCAGTGATGGAAATGGTACTTATTTACTCTGGGAGCTCTGTCAAGGTCACTGTTAAATCATTGCTATGCTGTTACATTGCACTATGAGGTGACTCCCTTTTCCCCTATTGATCTTCTGGGTGAATTACCTCCTCCAAAAAAAGATACTTTACAGTATGCTACTGACTAATCCATTGCTAGTGCAATATACATTAAATTGAATCTGAATTGCATGCATCTTATTTGTAATAAGTTTTAGATGCACAAATTTGAAATGTATGGCAATCATCTCAACCAATGTAATGTGCATGGAAAAAAATACAATTTCTAATGTGATATTCAGTGTTCGTAAATATGCCAACTTGGAAATTACAACATGCAATGAATAAAGTAAGGAAATCAATAGACTGTAGGTACTAACACTATTTCTCAGGGCAAGGGTCTATCTCCTGTGACAATTAAACATACCACTGTGCTAAAAAGGAAAGTTGGAATATGAAAAATGATGACGCCATTTATAATCCCTGTTTTTTCAGGGACATAAGGCAGGGGCAAGAGTTTGTAACTGTGGCACTGCAGGATAATTTGCTGGACCACAAGGTCAGTTTGAACTACAAGATCAGTAGTTCAAACTAACCAGCCACTTCTCAGAAACCCTGTACAAGGTCACCATGGATCAGAACCAATTTGACAGCACTTAACAACAACAACAACTACAATCCACATGTTTTCATATTGGGGAGGGATTTTTAAAGTTGGGGCAGTATGGAAATGGAAATAGTGAAGGGTCTAGGAGCCTGAACAGAATGTAGTCATATTCCTGCTAATACTGGTGCTCTCAGCTAATAAAATGCTAAATCCATTTAACATGTTAAAACCAACTTTCTTAAATGACATGTGCATGTGTTATGTATCTATGTGATGCTTTGACCAGGAAATTATGGCTTCAGCCATTCATTCCTTGTATGCTAGGCACCATAATTGTTGTTGTTGTTATGTGCCTTGGAGTTGGTTCCAACTCATAGCAATCCTGTACAGGGTTTCTGAGGCTGTAAATCTTTACGGGAGCAGAAAGCCTCATCTTTTTCCTCCAGAACAGCTGGTAGTTTTGAACTGCTGACCTTGCGGTTCACAGGCTGATTCGTAACCTCTATGCTACCAGAGCTCCTTAGGCACCATAATAGAATCTAGGAAAGTTTCAGAGAACAAGACTGACATAAATTCTCATATCACACAATTTACGGTCTAGACACATAGAGCAAGTACCCACTGCTGTATCTGTTCATGTAAAACATGAAATTATTTATTTATTCAGTAAGCACCATCTGCTTCATGTGTGACATCTATCCACCAGTTGCTATCAAGGTGACATACCCCATGTGTGTCAGAGTAGAACTTTATCCCATTAAGTTTCCAATGGCTGAATTTGGGGAAGCAGATTGCCAGTCCTCTCTTCCAAGCCACCTCTGGGTGGATTCCAAACTTTAACCTTCTGATTGTTGTTGTTGTTGTTAAGTGCCGTCGAGTCGGTTCCGACCCATAGCGACCCTGTACAGGGTTTCCGAGGGTGTAAAACTTTAAGGGAGTAGAAAGCCTCATCTTTCTCCCACGGAGCGGCTGGTAGTTTCGAACCGCTGACCTTAAGGTTCGCAGCCCGATTCGTAACCACTACGCTACCAGAGCCCTCTGATTAGTAGCCTAGATGTTAACCAAGAAGTAGTTATTTAAGAACATTAATGGTGCAAAAGAAATAAAATATACAGTCCCTATCTGGTGATTTATATTGTATTGGAGGAAAGTAATATTCATTCAGTAAACCCACGGATACAATATGTACAGTGGAATAGTTATGACCTCATTTCTTCTTCTACCTCACTCTATTCCATCCAGACTTACCACTTTGCTGTTCCTTGATGACTCCGTGCATCACCTACCTTTGGGCATTTTCCATTAGCTGTTCCCTCCATCTGGAATACCTTTCCTCAGATGATCAATTCCCTCACTTACTTCAATTCTTTATTCAAATAACTTTTCCACAAAACTTAACCTGACCACACAGTTTAACACTGTACCCTTCCTGTCCCTAGAATTTCTGATCTACCTTATCCTGCCCTACTTTGAGCTTTTGCTTTTTGTTTTGTTTTACATTTTCCCATAGCACTTATGACCTATTAATACACTTGATACTTTACTTCTGTATTGTTATTTTGCTATTTGCCATTGAGTTGGTTCTGAGTCATCTGTATTGTAAAGGTGGTTGTGTACCCTGGAATAAGTTCCAACTCATAGCAGTCCTATATAGGGTTTCTGAGGTTGTCAATCTTTACAGGAGCAGAAATACTCATCTCCCATGGAAAGGCTGGTAGTTTTAAACTGCTGGCCTTGAGGTCAGTAGCCCAACTCATAATCACTATACTACCAGTGCTGCTTCATCTGTATTGCAGTAATTGTTTATGGTTTGTGTCCCCCAGTTTTAATGTAAACTGCACATGGTGCTCAACACATATTCCAAAACAAATGAACAAACGCACTGCCATCAAGCTGATTCTGACTCATCGAGACCCTATGTATGGTTTCTGAGATGTAAATCTTTGCAGAAGCAAACAATCCTATCTTTCTCCAGTGGAGCAGCTGGTAGGTTTGAACAACCGGCCCTGAAAAGCAGTCCAATGCCTAACCCATAGCACCACCAGGGCTCCTTAGCACATATTGTTGTTAAATGCTGTCTAGTTGATTCTGACTCATAGTAATTCTGTATAGGGCTTCTGAGGAGCTGCTGGTGAGTTTGAATCATTAACCTCATGGTTCACAGTCCAGTGCTTAACCTACAGTAGCACCATACCAGAAGTCCTAGTACATATTGTTGTTGTTGTTGTTAAGTGTCATCTTGTTGATTCCCACCCATAGCAACTCTATATAGGGTTTCCAAGGAGCAGTTGGTGAGTTTGAACCACCAACCTTGCAATTCAAATGACTTTGCAGTCTGATGCATTAGCCCACAGCGCCACACTAGGTACTCAATATTTGTTTAACAATAATTATACTAATGTAATCATATTGTATACAATATAAGTATGTTAATATAATTGAACACCAGGCACTGTTCGAAGCACTTGAAATGCATGACCTCATTTCATCCTCATAATGCATGATCTCTTTTTTTAACCTCGCAATATGTACTAGTCCCAATCCAGGTGACAGTCAATGAAATGAAATGCATTAGAAGTTTATCAGGAAGTTCACAGAATGAATATGAAACCTTGATAATCCGGTTTACAAAGGAAACAAGTAAGACACAACATCTCCAAGATTCCATGACAGGAAAAGTCTGCTGAGGATATGGTCTCTGGCAAGATCACCACTGGAAACGTGCATCTGCACTGCTGGACTCTACCACCCCGAGAGACACACCATGCAGACATTAGAATTTTTCATTCCTTGCTGTAGATCTGAACTTCCTATATGTTACTGTTTCACATCAGCCTGAAGAACTTCCTTTTTCATTTTTTGTTCATGAGTCTGCTAGTGACAAATTCTCTCCATTTTAATGTATCTGAAAATGTCTATATTTCATCTTCATTTTTGAAGTATATTTTTGCTGAAGACAGAATTCTAGGATGACCATTGTTTTCTTTCATCATCTTGAAAGATGTCACCCATTACTTCCTGGCTTCTGTAGTTTCTAATGAGAAGTTAGCCATCACTCTTATTCATTTTCTAGTGTATGGATAAGGTTTCTCTCTGGCTGCTTTTCAGTTGCTTGTTTTCTCCCATTATTTGGGGGTTTTATTGTATGCTTAGGTAAGGTGTTTGGTTTGTTTGTTTGTTTTAGTGTCTCTTGATTTGGGTTTGTTGAACTTCCTGATGTGTGGGTTGAATTTTTTATCAAATTTAGGAAGTTTGGAGGCCTATAGTTTAAAAATATTTTTGACTTACTGTTTCCTCTCCTTTGGGGATTCCAATTACATATATGATAAATAGTCCTTGTATGACACTGTAGGATAAGCACTAGACTGCTAACCATAAGACTGGCAGTTCAAATCTACCAGCCAATCCTCAGAAACTCTATATAGGATCGATATGAGTTGTAACGGACTCAATGATACTTACCAACAACAACATACGATAAATAGCTTGAAAATATCTCCCAGATGTTAAAAAAAAGTTTGCCAGATGAGTAATTTCTATTCACCTGTCTCCAAATTGATCCTGTCTTCTATTGGGCCTAATATGCTGCTAATTCCAGGAAGTAAATCTTTTTATTTCCTAGATTATATTTCTCAGTTCTAAAATTGTCTTTGGTTCTTTGTTAGAGTTTTTAAATCTCCTCTGAAATTTATAGATTTAATGAAAATGAAAAACTCCTAGCAAGACTCATCAAAAATAAATAGATAAAAGAGAAAGAAAGAGAACTTATACATTACCAATATCAAGAACCAAAGAAAGGCTGCTATTACATAATCATTCAGGTATTAGAGGATAATATTATAAACAACTCTGTGTTAACAATTTGAACTTCACAAATGAAATATACAAATTCTTTGAGAAACCCAACTTCCTAAAATTAACCAAGAAAAAATTGTTGTTGTTGTTAAGTGCTGTTGAGTCAGTTCCGACCCATAACGACCCTGTGTAGGATTTCCAAGGAGCAGCTGATGAGCTTGAACTGCTGACCTTGCTGTTCAAAAACTTTGCAGTCCAGCGCATTAACCCACAGCGCCACACCAGAACTCATTGTTGTTTTTGACTCATAGAGACCCAGAATAGGATTTTCGAGGAGCGACTGGTGAGTTTGAACCTCGGACCTTTCAGTTCAAACCAACCTTGAGGTCGAGAGATTTATCTTATGGTGCTATCCCCAGAGTCCACACCAGAACTCCTTAGAATAGTTAAATAGCACAACATCTATTAAAGAAATTGAAGTTATCATTTCAAATCTTACCACAAAGAATACTCCATGACTCAGGAATTCACAACCAGGTATCAAATCAATAGTATATATTTTGGCTTTCATATATTTACTAAAAGGCAATACAGGAATATTCACACATAGCAATATTATCACAATAGCCTGAAACTGAAATCAACCCAAATGAACTTGAAAAATAGAATGAATAAATGGTAGTATATATATTTAATGAAAAAGATTAAATTGTTATATACAAAGTTGTTGTTGTTGTTGCTAGGTGTCATCAAGTCAGATCACACAAAAGAATGAAACACCAGCCCAGCCCTGTGCTATACTCTAAATGCTGTTTGTGTTTGAGCCCGTTGCCACTACCACTATGATGATCCATTATTACTAAAACCCTTCCTCTTTTTCACTAAGTCTTCAATTTTAGCAAGTATGAGGTCCTTCTCCAGGAACTGGTCCTTTCTGATGGCATGTCCAAACAATGAGAGAAGAAGTCTCATCATCTTAGCTTCATAGAAGCATTCTGGTTGTACTTCTTCCGACACAAACTTGTTTGTTTGTCTGGTAACCCATGGAACTTTTAATAATCTTCTCCAACGCCAAAACACACACACATAGATTCTTCTCTGGTCTTCCTTTTTCACTGTTTAACTTTCACATGCACATGAGGCTACTGAAAATACCATGGCTTGGGTCAGGAGCACCTTAGTCCTTAAACTGATTATCATTATTCTTAAACACCTTAAAGAAGTCTTTTGCAGTAGATTTGCCAAATGTAATATGTCTTTTAATTTCTTGACTTCTGCTTCCATGAGTGTTGATTGTGGATCCAAGTAAAATAAAATAAGTCCTTGACAACGTTGGTCTTTTCTGCATTTGTTGTTGCTGTTGTGTGCTGTGAAGTCACATTTAGTATGATGTTATTTATTGGTCCAGTGGTTTATTTTATGTTGAAGTACAATCCATACTGAATACTGGGTTTTTATTTTCATTAGTGTTTTAAATCCTTTTCACTTCCAGCAATCCACGTTGTGTCATCTGCCTATCACAGGCTGTTAGTGAGTCTTCCTCCAATTCTGATGCCACATTCTTCTTCAAATAACCCAGTTTCTTTGGTTATTTGATCAGCACACATATTGAAAAAATATAGTGGACAAATACAACCCTACCACATACATTCCTGATTTTAAACCATTCAGTATCCCTTTGTTTTTTGGGTTTTGTCTTTTGAACAACTGCTTTTTGGCCCATGTACAGGACTTGATGGCACTTAACAACAACAGGTTCCTTGTGGTCACAATTAAGTGTTCAGGAATACCCACTCTTAGCAATGTTATGCATTGTTGTTAAGTTCCATTGAGTCAGTTCCAACTCATAGTGACCCTGTATTGGGTTTCCAAGTAGCAGCAGGTGAGTTTGAACTGCCGAATCACCAACCTTGTGTTTTGTTGTCCAATGCTTATCCTACAGCACCACACCAGGAGTCCAATGTTATCCATAACTTGTCATAATCCTCAGAGTCAAAAGCCTTTGCATAGACAATGAACACAAGTAAATATCTTCCTAATATTCACCGCTTATAGCCAAGATCTATCTGATATTAGCAATGATACCCATCATTCCATATAGTCTTCTGAATTCACCTTTAATTTCTGGCAATTCCCTGTAGATGTACTTTTACAACTATTTTTAAATCATTTTCAGTAAATTTTAGTTACATGTGATATTAATGATATTGTTCAAAGATTTCCATATTCTGTTGGGTCACCTCTCTTTGGAATGGGCACAAATAAGGATCTCTTCCAATCAGAGGGCCAGGTAGCTGTTTTCCAAATTTCTTGGCATAGAAGAGTGAGTGCCTCCAGTGCTGCATCAGTTTCTTGAAATATTTCAATTTGTATTCCATCAGTTTCTGTAGCCTTGTTTCCTGCCAATGCCTTCAGAGCTTAAACTTCTTCCTTCAGAATCATTGGTTCCTGATTTTGAGAAATAGCTTTTGTTGGTGTGGTTCATCTTCAAGATTAAAGGAAGTCTTGAGGGAAGCAGACTAGCATAACAAAAGTTCAGTGGAGGAGAAGAACTAGTTTGACCAACTAGGAACTTTAAAATAAGAATACACCCATCAAGGAACTAAAGAAAGTTCATGGGGAAAGGGAGAAACTAACTTTAAATGAGAATGCTCCCAGTAAGGACTAGTAAGCAACCTTGGGAGGAGGTGGTGACCTTGTAGAAAGAGAACTGGAGGAGGGACTTTAACAAGACAGGGGCATAAAGCTGTTTGTGGGCTGGCCATGCGCAGCATCTGCCTGTGCCCAATTTTGCAAAATCAAATAAAGAAAACCTCATGCTAAAACATGGATTACTTGATTACTGATTGGATTACTTGAGTATTTGTCAGTATGAACAATGTTTCTTACACTTATCATATGCTAATTCTTGAAATGTTTGACTATCAACCATTTGTTTTTGTTCAGTAACTCTGCGTATTCCTTTCATCCTTTTTTGATGTTTTCATCATCATTTGATATTTTGCCCATAGAATCCTCCAATATTTCAAGTCAAGGTTTGATTTTTTTTCTTCAGGTCTTTCAGGTTAAGACCTGCTGAGTGTGTTTTGCCCTTTTGGTATTCTAACTCCAGGTCTTTGTACTCAATCATTATAATACTTGACTTTCTCATCTTGAGCTCCCCTTTGAAATCAAAAAATGAATGAATTGCATAGCAATTTCATGGGGAAAAGTCTATCTATGTTGTTATTGTTAGGGTCCATTGAATTGTTTCCAACTCATAGCGACACTATGTACAACAGAAGGAAACACCACCTTGTCCTGCCCCATCCTCACAATTGCTGCTAAGCTTGAGCCCACTGCAGTTGCCCCTGGGAAGATCCATCTTGTTGGGAGTCTCCCTTTTTCTCACTGACCCTCTACTTTACCAGGTATGATGCCCCCCTCCTGATAAAATATCTGAAATATGAAAGACAAAATCTGGCTATTTTGGCTTCTAAGGAGGATTCTGATTATACTTTTTCCAACACAGATTTGTTCATTTACTATGCATAATTCTATTTAAATAAAATTCAAAACAGACAAAACTAATTTATAATGATTGAAATGAGAACAGTTGTAACTGGGAAGGGACATAGAGGAACTTTCTAGGCTGTGGTTAATTTCATCTACCTTGATCTGGATTGTGATTCCATTAGTGTGCTTATTTCTAAAAAGTCATCAAGCTGCACGTTTGAGGCTTTTGCACTTTATAATATGTATAGTTAAAAAAAAAAAAAAAGGAAATGAAAATGGAAAAAAAACCAACAATGAGTATCTTAACTTTCCTGTTTTGTGTCTATTTAAAGAACCACAGAGTATTCTGGGGGGCTTCAAAAGGTTCATGGAAAAAACAGAATCTGTCCGCGAACTTTCTGAAGCTCCCTTAGTTAAAAGAGCATAGGGCTCTATTCTCTGGAAAACATTGGTACAGTTAAAAAACCAAAGCAATTTAAAATGTAAAGTAATTGCTGGATTGTCTAGCCAGGGGAGTTGTGGGAAAGAGAATCACCATGATCTGAAAAAGTGAAACATCGCAGGAGAATCACCTGAAAATTGTGCTGTGGAAACTGAGCTAAGCCCAGTATGAACTGGGAGGTGGAAGGGGAGCGAGCAGCAGGGAGGTGGACCTGAGTGACAGAGTTCTGACCTAGAAATGGAAGAAGATAAGACTGAATAAATATGAGTGAAGCCAAGTTATGAGAGTCCTTGAAAGCCTGGCAGGTGAATTCCGTCTTGATAAAAGGAAAGGACTGTAAATTCTTGAGCAGGGAAGTGACACAGTCAAAGTGGTGTTTCAGGAAGATTATATTGGTGACAGTATGCAGGATGAACTGGAGGCAAAAGAGACTGAAGGCTGATGCATTTTGTCTTTCAGTTCAGTATGAACCTATGGTAGCAAGAGATAGAAAAATTAATTTAAAACGAAAAAGCATCCCTACAATTACCTTCTAAATCTTAAAGAACTTCCTAAACTCATTCTGAAATGGCAGAGTAGCCCATGTATCATTGTATTTGAAAATGCTAATTGTTCCTCAGTTTGAAATTCCTGTTTGGGGAAGAAAAGGCTAGAGTTTATCATAGTCCCTTGCTACTCAAAGGGCAGCATTCTTATCACCTGGGAGTCTGTTAGAAATGCAAACCCTCAGGCACCAACCCAGAGCTGTTCAATCAGAATCTGCTTGTTACTGAAATCCCCAGGAGGCTTAGACAGCTTCAAAATTCATATAAAGTTTATGAAGCATTGTTTTAGTTAATTTCTGCCAAACTCCTGTCGTTTGTAAAACCGTGGATATGTTATTGCTGAAATAAGCTGACTGGTGTGGGCAAAGTCAGTTTGAATCGCAAAGTCGATGGTTCAAGCTCACCAGCTGCTCCTCAGAAACCCTATTCTGGGTCGCTATGGGTGGAAATCGACTCAACGGCACTTAACAACAACCACAACTATTGAAACAATTCTGTTAACTTGAAAGTAGCAGTTTTGAACCCTGTCCTTCCTTTGATGAGGCTGTCACATGGAAGCACTCGCCACTCCTCATGGGGAATAACTGTTCCACAATTGAAATGGAGACACCTGGTAGCCTTGTGAAATGTGTCACTTAGTACATTCAGCTGAAATTGAGACATCTGTTTGTCTCCCCACCATTCTGTGGACTTTTGCTCTAAAGTGACTCTTTTTATTATTTTTTTTATCTGAGATGTAGCTGCTTCACAATGCAGTTACTTCATTTCCTTGCTGAGCAAGGGTGAGAGTTGACCTGCAGGGGAGGCTACCAGATTGGTACAGATCATGAAAATCAGCAGAGAACGCATTCATCCAGAGCCATGACTGGAACACTTGCTTTGAGAGCATGATCCTAATTTAGCTGAGCACTTTTTTCCTCTGTCACTCCAGTTACCAACTGCAAGCATCACTGGTTACCCCAGGACATCAATTGTTCTTGTTGTTAACTATAAGCACCATTGAGTAGATTCTGACTCCTAGCAACAATCCAGCATAAGGTTTCCTAGGCTTTTTTTTTTTTTTTTTTTTCAATCTTTGCAGAAGTAGACAACCTCATTTTTCTCCCCCTTTGGGACTGGTGGGCCCAAACAGCCAACCTTGTGGTTTGCAGTCCTGTGTTTATCCTACAAACCCGCCATGCTCCAAGACATTGCCAGACTGAAAATTATTTGGTAACTGTGCCCTCTGTGTCCAAGTTGCTAGGAAGCACTGAGTTTGCAAGGACACACATTATAGCAGAGCAGCTCAAATCACTGGGGAATCTTATGAAACCACATATTCAGATTCAGTAGGTCTGGAGAAAAACCTGAGAGTCTACATTTCTAATAAGATTCCACGTGATGCTGATACTGGTGGCTCAAGAACCATCCTTTGAGTTGTTGTTGTTAGATGCCATTGAGTCAGTACCGACTCATAATGACCTTATGCACAGCAGAACAAAACACTGCCTGATCCTGGGCCAGTCTCACTATTATTGCCATGCTTGAGTCCATCAATGCTGCTGCTTGGCCAATCCATCTCGCTGGGGGTCTTCCTCTTTTTCTCTGACCCTCCACCTTACCAAACATGATACCCTTCTCCAGCAAATGGTCCCTCCTAACAATATGTCCGAAGTATGAGAGATGAAGTTTGGCCATCCAGACCTCCAAGGAGCATTCTGGCTGCACTTCTTCCAAAACAGATCTATTGGTTCTTTTGGCAGCCCATGGCACTTTCAATATTCTCCTCCAACACCATAACTCAAAAGCATCAATTCTTCTACGGTCTTCCTTATTCACTGTCCAGCTTTCACATGCATATGAGGTTATTGAAAATACCATGGCTTGGGTCAGGCGCACCTTAGTCCTCAAGCTGACATCTTTGCTCTTCAACGCTTTAAAAAGGTCTTGTGCAGCAGATTTCCCTAATGTATTACGTCGTTTGATTTTTTTTTTTTTTTTTTTTTGCTGCTGTTGCAAGGCCATTTACATAGCAAGGGTACATCAGACAAGTAGAAGAAGCAATAGCAGGCAGGAATCCTGATAAAAATACAAGGGGGGTGGGGTTCAAAAGGTTTGTGGAAAATAGAATTAAAAGATAAATCAAAGATAAAAGAGACTGGAACAGACAAAGTGGAAGAAAAGCTAGTTTTTAAAAGTTGATAAAAATGAAAATATAAAAGGGTTTTGTGTTTTTTTTTTAATATTAGAACTGATAAGTAACCTAGAATTTGGTTAGCAGTGTTACAGAAATCCACAGCTAGCTACTCTTGGTGGGATTTTCAAATCCCTATGCTAGCTGGATGATAGGAAAAAAATATTGACTCTGGCAGACAAGATCTTCCTCACTGATCCTGGACATCTGGTCACTAAATCTTTCAGAAGGGCAGATTAGAGATGGTGAATTGAAAACCCCTTTAGCAGAGGCATCAATAGTGATTTTAAATGAGTATGGAAGCTAGCCAATCCCTTGCCATCCGATCTGTAAAACCACATTGCATATTCACTCTTGCAAATAGAAACAAAAGAAAAAATCTTTCTTACCAGACTACACTTTTTAAGATCCTGAAGGACTACTAGGGCAACAAAATGAGCGATATGGAAACTGATTTATTCCCATAGAATGCATCATGATTCAATCAGGTCAAGCTACTGTTAGTAAGGGTAAATTACACGTGGCAAATGGAGTCCTGGTGTGGTGCTATGGGTTAATGCACTAGACTGCAAAGACAGTCTGAGCCAAAAGGTTGGTGGTTCAAGCTCACCAGCTGCTCTTTGGAAACCCTATACAGGGTAGCTATGGGTCAGAACTGACTTGAAGGCGCAAAACAATTTAACAACAACACATGGCAATGGGGAATCTGTTTAACAAGTCAAAATTGAAAACAATTACGCATCTTGAATATGTTGATAGGATAATTATTTTCTAAACTGGAAATTGGCACTATTTACACTTCAGATTTTTGTAATAAAGTAAATAAACAATTACATACACTTGTTGTTGTTGTTGTTGTCAGGTGCCATCGAGTCGGAACCGACTCA
>NW_006408595.1:5775428-5779795 GCF_000296735.1 Chrysochloris asiatica
AGTCCATGGCATTTTCAGTATTCTCCTCCAACACCACAACTCAAAGGCATCAATTCTTCTATGATCTTTGTTAAGTGCCATCAAATCCATTCCAACTCATAGTGACCCTGTATACAGTTTCCAGGGAGTGGCTGGTAAGCTTGAACTGTCAACCTCCCAGTTCAAACCAACCTTGCAGTCCTGTGCATTAACCTACAGTGCCATACTCATATTTTATTTGAGGTTTCAAGATAGAGCTCCATCAGTATATGAGGCAGGACTGGACTCTTTACAAATATGTTCCTGTAACAATTCTGCATAAATAGGGACAGAATGACAATTAAAAAAAAAAAAAATCAAGGATCAATCAACGCAGAAAAACCTCCCAATACCATCATCCCTCCATTGAATGCTGTCATTAATAGAGGAAGCAGGTGATAGAATCTAATTAGCAACCAATGTCAGCTGTCAAGAAAAACATTTTCCAAATGAAACAAGCTTTATTTAAATTGAATGCTTAAATGAATCTGCATGTCTTATGTTTTTGTTGTTAAGTGTCATCCAAGCTGTTTTGACTCTAAATGACCCTGTATAGGGTTTCCAGGAGTCCTGGTGTGGCACTGTGGGTTAGTACACTAGAATGCAAAAAGTTGGTTTGAACCACAAGATTGGCGGTTCAAGCTCACTAGCTGCTCCTTGGAAACCCTATACAGGGTCGCTATGGGTCAGAACTGACTCTAAGGCAGTTAACAATAATAGAGTTTCCAAGAAGCAGCTGGTGGGAATGAAACACCAACCTTGGAGTTTAGCAGTCTAATGCTTATGCTACAGCGCCACACCATGTTGTTGTTAACTGCCATCGAGTTGGTTCTGACCCATAACGGTTTCCAAGGAGTAGCTAGTGAACTTGAATTGCCAACCTTGCAGTTCAAACTGACTTTGCAGTCCAGCCCATTAACCCACAGCGCCACACCACAACTCTGATTTTTCCTTCCCTAATTCTACTTGACCAAAATGAAATCTTTCCCTATTGTACTAGCTTACTGTTGCTGTTCTTAAGAGACATCAAGTAAGTTCCGTATCATAGTGGCCCTGTATACAGTTTCCAAGAAGCAGCTGGTGGGTTTGAATCACTGAATTTCTGATTAGCAGTCCAGTGCTTATCCTACAGTGAGTCCTGGTGTGGTGCTGTAGGATAAGCACTGGACTGTGAACCACAAGGTTGACAATTCAAATATACCATCTGCTCCTTGGAAACCCTATGCAAGGTTGCTATGAGTTGAAACTGACTCGACGGCACTTAACAACAACACTAGTTTCCTAGGACCACCTTAGCAAAATAACCACAAACTGACAGGAGAAATGTATTATCTCAGAGTTCGAAAGATTAGAAGTCCTAATCAACATACTGGATGGATCAGGCTCTCTCCAAAGTCTGTAAGGTAAGAGCCTATTGTTGTTAAGTATTCCTTGATTTTTAGATGCAGTTTCACATGTCATCTTCCTCATGTGTCAGAGTACCCATAGTGACATCAGAGGTAATTGTGGAAGCAGAGGAAAAGGGGGTCAGGTGACAAACTGAGGTGCCTGGGACTCCCGGAAGGGAAGCAGATTCCCTAACGACTCAGCCTCTTGCTGTGAATATATTGACATCTGCCTAGAGGTGCTGGCCTCTCTAGCTCTAAAATAAAATTAAAATCCTATTGTCATTCGAGTAGAGTTTGACTCATAGGACTCCTATAGGGCAGAGTAGAACTGCCCCCATAGGGCTTCCAAGGGCATAAATCTTTAAAGAAGCAGACCACCACAGTTCTCTCCGGCAGAGTGGCTGATCTAGGTCTAATCTTCCTGAATGCAGACTTAGTCATCATCCCCTATCTCACCTCTACATAAATTCTATTGCCAGTTCTACCTGCTCCAAATTACACTTCCTACTTTCTCTCTGACATCAAAGTCAATGCAATGCTGCAGAACACATCTTGGCATCCAAGAAGCTCAATCTAGTGACTCCTAATGGTCACTAGACTATTGCGAATCTTATGCTCTTTCGCCAATCTTTGTTGTTGTTGTTATTAAGTGTCACTGAGTTGATCTGACTCACAGTGACCCTGAATAGGTTTTCTGAGGAGCACCTATTCAGAAGTGGTGGGTTCAAACTACCAACCTTTTGTTAGCAGTCCAGGGCTTATCCTACAACACCACCCCACGACTCTTCGTCAGTCTTACGCACCTCAAGTCCATTCTCAAGTCCATTATTCCTCCTTTTAAAATCACACTTGTTATTGTATGCTGTCGAGTTGATTCCAAATCATAGTGACCCAGTGTGACAGAGTAGAACTTTCTAGGCTGTATTCTTTATAGGTGCAGATCACCAAGTTTTTTCTCCCACAGAGCTACTTGGTGAGCTCGAACTTCTGAACTTTCAGTTAGTAACCTAGCAATTAACCTTTGCTTTACCAGGGTTCCTATAAAATTATATTACCCCACTGCCTTGGAGTTCATTCCAACTCATAGCAACCCTGCATGGAGTTTCCAAGCCTGTAAATCTTTGGTGGTGGCTGTGTGCCATGGAGTTGGTTCCAACTCATAGTGACTTTGTACAGGGTTTCTGAGGCTGTAAATCTTTATGGGAGCAGACAGCCTCATCTTTCTCCCATAGAACAGCTGGTAGTTTCGAGCTACTGACCTTGAGGTTCACAGCCCAATTCATAACCACTACACTACCAGAGCTCCTTTACAGGAGTTGTTGTTAAGTTTTTATCATGTCAATTCTGACCCATAGCAAACCTGTATAGGGTTTCCAAGAAGCAGCTGGTGAGCTTGAACCACCAACCTTGCAGTTCAAAAGGCTTTGTAGTCTGACACATTAGCCCAGAACACCACACTAGGAATCCTTACAGGAGCAGAAAGCCTCATTTTTCATTAGAAGAGCAGCTGGTGGATTTGAAGTACCAATCTTGTGGTTAGAAGTCCATTACTTGCCCTATAATGCCACCAGGGCACCTTATACAATCTTACTTGTTAAGTGCCTCAGAGTTGGTTCTGACTCAGCAACCTTATGAGTTTCCAAAGAGTATCTGGTAGGTTTGAACCAACAACCTTATGGTTAGCAGTCCAGTGCTTACCCTACAGTGCCACACTGGACTGCAAATTTGTTGTTAAGTGCTATCCAGTCAGTTCTGACTCATAGTGACCCTGCATAGGGTTTCTGAGGAGCTGCTGGTGAGCTTGAACCACCATCCTTGCAGTTCAAACCAGCCTTGCTGTCCAGTACAAGTGCCATCAATTCAGTTCCGACTCAAAACAACCCCATATAGGATTTCCAAAAGGTTGTGATTGAAGTGCCAACCTTTTGGTTAGCAGGCCAGTGCTTTCCTACAGTGCCACACTAGGACTCCATGGACTCCAAACTAGTCATCCACAAATGCCTAGGAGGATCCCTCTATGCCCTGGCCCTGCCAAATTCTCCAGTGCCATCTGTAGCAACTCTCCACAGGGTCCTTTTACTAACACTATTATTTCTTCTTGGCCCCACATGCCATTTCACATAATAACCCCTCTTCCTAGAATGCCCTTCCTTCCCACTGACCCCTCAAAACTCAATTCAGGAATCCTCTCTGCTAAGACCAAAAACCCATTGCCATCAAGAAAATCCCAATTCACTGCGATCCTATAGAACAAAGCAAAACTAGACCCATAGAGATTCATATCAGGGATACAAGGATGGTTCAACATTAGAAAAACAATCAATGTAATCCACCATACAAACAAGCAAAAAGGGGAAAAAATCACATGATCATATCAATTGATGCAGAAAAGGCATTTGACAAAATCCAACATCGATTCCTGATAAAAACACTCAACAAAATAGGAATTGAAGGGAAATTCCTCAACATAATTAAGAGCATATATACAAAACCAACAGCCTACATTACTTTCAATGGAGAGAAACTGAAAGCCTTCCATCTGCAAACAGGACCAGACAAGAATGCCCTTTGTCACCACTCCTATTCAATATTATGCTGGAAGTCTTAGCCAGAGCCATACAGTAAGACAGGGAAATTAAAGGCATCCAAATTGGCAAAGAGGAAGTAATACTCTCTCTATTTGCAGACGATATGATCCTATACATAGAAAACGTCAAAAACTCAGTAAAAAAGCTACTAGACCTCATTGGAAGATTCAGCACAGTGGCAAGGTATAAGATCAACATACAAAACTCAGATTCCTCTATAATAACATTAGGAAAGCAATACCATTTACAATAGCCACCCAACTGGTGAAATGTCTAGGAATAAATTTAACCAGAGAAACAAAGGATCTGTACAAAGAAAACTTACAAAACACTACTACAAGAAACCAAAAGAGACTTATAAAAATGGAAGAAT
>NW_006408595.1:5782270-5791879 GCF_000296735.1 Chrysochloris asiatica
GCCAAGATGGCCAAACTTCACCTCTCATACTTTGGACATATTGTCAGGAGGATTCACTGGAGAAGGATATCATGTTTGGTAAGGTGGAGGGTTAGAGAAAAAAAGGAAGACCCCCAATGAGATGGATTGGCCCAGCGGCAGCATTGATAGACTCAAGCGTGGCAACAGTAGTGAGGTTGGCCCAGGATCAGGCAGTGTTTCATTCTGCTGTGCATAAGGTCGCTATGAGTTGGTACTGACTTGATGTCACCTAATAACAACAACAACAGTACCTCTACAAGAAAAGGACAAATAACCCAATTAAAAAATGGGCACAGGACATGAAGAGACACTTCACCAAGGAGGAGATCCATGCCACCAACAAACATATGAAGAAATGTTCATGATCACTAGCCATTGTTGTTGTTGTTAAGTGCCGTCAAGTTGGTTCCGACCCACAGCAACCCTGTATAGGGTTTCTGAGGAGCAGCTGGTGAGCTTGAACCACTGACTTTGCAGTTCAAATGGCTTTGCAACCTGACGCAGTAGCCCACAGCGCCACACCAGGACTCCCACTAGCCATTAGAGAGATGCAAATCAAAACAACAAGATATCATCTCACACTAGCAACAATAGCAAAGATCAAAAAAGTAGAGGACGATAAATGTTGGCAAGGATGTGGAGAGACTGGGACCCTCCTAAATTTCTGGTGGTATTGCAAAATGGTCCAACCACTCTAGAAAACAATATGGCTCTTCCTCAGAAGGTTGGAAATAGAGCTACCTTATGATCCAGCAATTCCTCCGCTTGGTATTTATTCACAAGAAATATGAGCCATAACACGAGTAGATATATGCACACCAATATTCATAGCATCACTATTCACAACAGCAAAAAGTGCCTAAGTGCCCATCAATGGAAGAATGGAGAAACACACTTTGGTACATACACACAATGGAATATTATGCTAACCTGAAAAATAACAAGGAAGCTGCAAGCCACCTCATAACATGGATGAACCTTGAGGACATTATGCTGAGTGAAATCAGTTGGTCACAAAAGGAGAAATACGAAATAGGACTGTTATTATAAAAGATTAAGAAAAAGTACCCACACTATAGGAGCTCTGGTAGCGTAGTGGTTACGAATCAGGCTGTGAACCTTAAGGTCAGCGGTTCGAAACTACCAGCCGCTCCTCGGGAGAAAGATGAGGCTTTCTACTCCCGTAAAGATTTACACCCTCAGAAACCTTGTACAGGGTCGCTATGGGTCAGGACCGACTCGACGGCACTTAACAAGAACAACAACACCCACACTAAGGTCCGCTTGGTGCTATGCATGGGGAAGGTGCACTCTTGGGAGATCTCCTCGTGGTTGTGGGGAGTAAAACCAGATCTCTACCACGCAGCCAATATGTCAGGCAACGAGAACAATTTTGATGGTGACGATCTGATGTTGTGGAGGAGGAGGGAGGACTAGACAAACTGGAGAATGCCCAGGAGGATGGCCGGGATAACATCGAGATCCTTCCGTCAGGGGAGCAACCGCAGGCCAACCAGAAGCAGATCACCACACTATACATGACCAATTATGAGTGAGCCCACTGCTGCCCTCCAGATCGCGATGTTTGGCCCCGTGATGGTGGAGATGAAGAGGGAGACAAACCCCCTGCTCATCGCCATGAAGGAGCTCAAGGCCCGAAAGACCCCATCATCATTCACCACTACCTGCCAGACGGGAGCTATAAGGACTGGGGCGTGGACAAACTCATCATCACCAACTGAGCCCCAGTCGCCTTCCGGCCCCACCTTGGCCTCTACCCTCCTGCTCTTCATCCGTGTAAATAATAAAGTGCTCTGCCTTCCAGCCAAAAAAAAAAAAAAGTACCCACACTAAAAGGAGGGAAAAAAAATTGTGGGTTTTTTTTGTTGTTGTTTCCTGGGTGTATGGGGTAGGGTGAGGAGAGGGAGGGGAAGGTGGAGCACAGGGTAGGGAATAGTCACAAGATAGTTTGGGCGCTGTGGGGAGGGGGCACACACTAGAAGGGGAAAGGGAAAGGAAAAATAAGGCAGATGGAAGAATAGCCAGGCAGTTTTACATGGGCTAAATAGAACAGAGGTAAACAACAATGGAAGCACAACCATGGAACAACAGGACTCAGGGATACAAAGATTGAGGCATGATTTGAATGGGTAAAAGTGGGGAAATGATGTTAAGATACTTAACTGTCTTTTGAATCTTGGTTTCCCTTGCCTACAATTGTAAAATAGATACCTGAAGGGGAGAGAAAGGAATAGCCAGAAACATCATCATAGAAAGCTTGTAAGTCCGTCTTCAGCCTATAACTGATTGGAATACCTAAAATGGGGCTAGAACTTGCCCAGTGAAGGAGGCTCCCTGCAGAGCCTTTGCATTGCACAAGACTATAGGTGTAATCCTGATCCCCATCCAGAATCTTCTGAGGTGGAAATTTTCCACTTGAAAGGACAAACAGACCAGCCTGGAGCAACTAGAAGAACAGAAGACACTTCTTGAAAGAAAGACCAGCAGGAAAAATCAAAAACAATAATAGCAGTCCAATTGACTACTACAAGAATAAGCAAGTTGTTCCCCTGGGAGCCATGAAGGCAAATGGTCAGGTCCCCTCAAAGCAAACCCTCTTCCAAGACTGAAACTCAAGTGGAATACACAAGCAGGCATGTGGTCTTGCTGGTGTCCACGTTGGTTACCAATAAGGGGAAGTGGGGGGAAAATAGCAATGAAGTTGTGAGCTAAGTCTGACCACATTCAATAGACTCCTGTTAACCTGGATTGAGACCTGGTTAACCAGCGGTATGACGAAACCTGGAAACTCCTGGGCCCAGGAGCGGGGACATGGCCCCAGAGGACTAGAGCAGAGTGTGAAGCGTCCAGCTAATATGAATTAAGGGGAGATGCACAAGAACACCCATACTTGCAGATAGTACCCATTTGGCCTGGCATCAATGGCTGGTTGATCAGAACATGACTAGAGGAAGAAAGAAGAGGAAATAAAGAGTAACCAACCCACTACATTGGATGAACTCGACCAATGCTTGTGGATGAAGTATAACAAAGTAGTGACCAAATCTTTACAGTGAGGATCATTCCCATCCCCTTGGTACACAGGTTCGACAAGGATGGGGAACTTAGACATTGGCTACCCAAAATGGGGGGTGGGGGCGGCTACAAAGGGAAGAGATGATTCGGCTTACAAGCTTTCAATAAGGAACCTAGTTTCAGAGGGCACAGGGAAAGGTAGAATCTCCAGAGTTGTTTCTAACCTGTTTGGATGGGGTTGATAAAAGGTGAGAGGTATAAGACTCCTGTGGTTCAATAGGGAATGATTGCTATCAGGTCTGATAGAGAGTGTTGGAAAGGTAAATGTAAACATTTGGTAACAAAAGGAGGGGAGCGGAAATCCCTGCAACCATCAAGGGAGAAAAGTGAAGTGTGAGTCCCTGTCGGGGGAGACAGTGACACCAGGAATGGAGGCAAAGAAGATGATGTGGAGAGAAGGAGTGGCTGGGGACTCTGGATCCAGGGAGGGAGAGGGGTTGTGTGCTGGCGGCAGGGGAAGCAACAAGCAGGGTATACACTTTGGTTGGTTGATGATGCATGCAGGGGAATGTAATCATTGCAATGAAATGAAATAAGATAGGATGAATATGAAGATAATGTTCTCCGATGTAAACTAACACATAATTCACAATAAAAACTAAAAAAACAAAAAAACTGCCCCCATAGAAAGCAGTCTGCTACATCTTTCTCCTGAGGAGCAGCTGGTGGGTTTGAACTGCCAACAACCTTTCTGTTAGCAGCCTAATGCTTTAACCATTGCACCACCATGGATTCTCTACTATAAAGTTCTCTCCAAAGCGCACTAGTTGGGCCAAGTACTCTAACCAAGTACTGATTAAAGGATACTGTATACTGTATACTGATGGATGGCATTTAATTCTGTAATAGCATCTGTTTTGCATCCCCAGTGCCTAGGACTTTGCTTAGTAAATGTTTGTTGAATTGTTAAATTCTACATTTGTCTTAGGAGTCCTGGGATAGCACTATAGGATAAGCACTGGAATGCTAACTGCAAAGCTGGCAATTCAAACCCACCAGCCATTCCTCAGAAACCCTATACAGGGTTGCTATGAGTCAAAACCAACTCAACCGGCACTTAACAAGGACAACAGTTTCCTTGACCCTTACTGAGCCCAGCTTTCTGTTTCCATTTGCGATAGAGTAGATTTTAACTCATGGTGATCTGTGTATGTTAGTTGAAATGTGCTCCACAGGATTTTCAGTGGCTGATTGATTCTTTGGAAAAAGTTTGCCAAGCATTTCTTTTGAGGAACCTCTGTGTAGACTTTTTGGTTAGCAGCTAAGCATGCTAGCCATTCCCACCAACCAAGGACTCCTAGCCCAGTTTGTTTAGGTCTTATTTGACTTACAAATCCATCTGGTCATAGGAACCAAAGCTCCAGAGACCCAGAATTTGCTACCCAAAGAGGATAATACATTTCCTACCTTATACATTAATGGAATTACTTTACATAATACAGCAGCATCATTAAGACAGTTATTCCCCCTTTAGGTCTGGAACTGAACTCACCCCATGGTTCAACTTCCAGTCAAACAAATGTTGTTATTAAGTGCCATGGAGTAGACAGGTCGATAAGGGGAAGCACATACACCTTAGAATAATCAACAGCTTGAGATAGATAGAGCAGCATTAACCGAAGGATAAAATCCAGATGGGTTAAGAAAGAAGGAGGAACGAAAACAGGAAACAGGGAAAAAGGGCAAGTGAGATAAGCGAGGTTTCATTATGGGAATTGTAAACAATGAGATGAAACAAAACGTACAAAAATTGTTCAATGGAAAATTGATCAGCTTCCCAATTCACAATAAAAAAGAAAAACAGAGTTATTCTCTGGGCTTATCACCCAATTCCACTAGTTATTAGCTGTGTTGTTGTTGTTGTTGTTGTTGTTATGCGCCATGGAGTCGGTTCCGACTCATAGGGACCCTGTACCGGGTTTCCATGGCTGTAAATCTTTACGGGAGCAGAAAACCTCATCTTTCTCCCGCGAAACAGCTGGTAGTTTCGAACTGCTGACCCTGATTAGTAACTACTACGCTACCAGAGCTCCTTTATTAGCTGTGTAGACTTGAGCAAATTACTTATCCACCTCTCTCTGCCTCAGTTCCTCATAATTTAGATGGTCTTTCTGTCTCATACAGTGTTGTAAAAATTAAATAAATTGATACATGTAAAGTGCTTAGAACAGTGCCCAGTAGAGAAGAAACATTCAACAAACGTTTGTTGTTGTATGTCCTATGACTGTTTATTGTCACTGAGGGTCCTACGGAAAAGAAACAGATATGGGAGAATTCATTATGAGTCATGTCCTTAAAGTTCAAAAAATTACATAGTAGTAGTAGCCTTGGTGGTCCACTTGGCTGCTAACCGAAAGGTCAGAAGTTAGAATCCATGTCTCAGCAAGAGAAAGAATGGCAGAGTGCTTCCATGATTACAATCTTGGAAACCTGATAAGAGCAGTTCTACTCAGCCCCACGGAGTCCTGGTGTGGTGCTGTGGGTTAATGCACTGGGCTGCAAAGTTGGTTTGAACCAAAAGGTCAGTGGTTCAAGCTCACCAGCTGCTCCTTGGAAACCCTATACAGGGCCGCTATGGGTCGGAACTGACTCAACAGCACTTACACAACTCAGTCCTACAGAATTGCTCTTATAGAGTTTCCCAGATTGTAATCATTAAGGAAGCAGACTGCCATAGCTGTGAGTCAGAATCCACTTGAAGGCAAGGAGTTTGGTTCTTTGGTTTCAGTATCCAGCATGGAAAGTGGGAAGCCCTAAGAAGTACAGCTGTATTGGAAGAATGTACGGATTGATTCCTACCATCTGAATTCAGAACCTAAGTCTGTCACTTAGCAGTTTTGTGAAAATTGCAGGATAAATTACTTCTTTGAGTTTCCATTTGGCCTTTGAAAAAGAGATAATTATGCCTGTATTACAAATGAGTCCTGGTGTGGTACTGTGGGATAAAGCACTGGACTTGAAACTTACCAGCCACTCCTTGGAAACCCTCTACAGGCCAGCTATGAGTCGGAACCAACTCAATGCACTTAACAACAACAAATAAGGAGTTCTGGTGGCACCATGGGTTAAACGTTGAGTTGCTAACCCAAATGGTCTGCTGTTCAAATCCACCAGCTGCACTGCAGGAGAAAGATGAGGCAGCCTGCTTCCATAAGGATTTACAGCCTCTGAAACCCTGTAGAACAGTTCTGTCTGTCCTATTGATTCAGTGGCAGTGGGAGTAAGACTATCACAAGTATTTGAGGACCAAATTAATGTGTCATAAAGCAACTGACACCTGTTCTACAGCTCTATAAAGTTTGTAAAATGGATCCACAGCAGGAAATAAGAATAGGGACAGTTGCAATCAACTGACCTATTGTTAAAAATAGAAAACAAAGTCATCTTTGTCTTAAGACTTCCTTCTTTAAAAGACAAAAATGTCGCTAACATCTCTGATGTTCTACATTCCTGTGAACTAATCTTAATTATTTAAGTCCTTTATCTAAGTTCTGGTGTAATGTTGTGGGTTAACGCACTGGACTGCAAGGTCAGTTTGAACTGCAAGGTCAGCAGTTCACACTCACCAGCCGGCTCTTGGAAGCCCTACACAGGGTCACTGAGTTGGAACCTACACGATGGCACTTATCAACAACAGTGACCTAAGACCATCATAATTGTCTTAGAACCTTTAACAGTTTCTGTTGGAGACTTTTATATCTCTATGAACATTGGTGTGGGGCAGCAAGGTCGGTTTGAACCACAAGGTTAGTGGTTCAAACCCACAGCCACTCCTCGGAAACCCTCAACATGTCGGAATCGACTTAAAGGCACTAACTAACACCATGTACATATTTGATGGATTGATGATAACTGCCAGCAGTTAGGGTCCTCATAAGTAGTATATGAATTAGACTCTACTTCAAAAAGGATAAGGAAGTTTTTGTTTCTTCATCATCTTCCAAAAATAGGAAAGTAATCCTTCTTCCCTTGCCATGCCTCCGTAGACGGTGAATCGCAGCTCATCCACCTTCCCCCAAGCACACAGACAGCACTGAACAGATTGTGAAGGTTGCTTCAGGGAACGAAGCCGGCAAGTTGCAGCCTCTCAGCTTAAGCAGGGATTCAGGAGCTTGTACTGAAGACCTTGCCTCTCCAGCAACGCACCAGACACACTGGCGGCTCTGCGACATAAGCTGCACAGCACGTCTCCAGTGTCCAACACATGGGCTTCCCTCAGGCCAGCCTACTCGCCACACGCGCCCCTCGTCCCCATCCCATTCTGGTTGTTCTTCATAACAGCTTTGTCGACATCATGCTCAATGTCGTCAGCCTTCCTGCTATGAGCCATGGGACCTTATTTAGAGCTATTTCTTAACACAAAGGAGTTAATCATATGTGCTTTCAATGATACAACCATCTGGGCATCTGATGCAGGCACCATGTAATTAGTGGAAATTTTTGCAATATATCCAGGGATATTTAATAAATATTTCTGGATTTGCTCACTTCATCAGAGAATAATGGAGAAGGTTGTTAGCTTCCTCTGGCTCCTTCTCACGGCTCTTCCTTGAAGGTCCCTATATCTCTTCACACACTGTGTGGACTATTCTGTAGGGACTCATCCTTGAGCTACTGCTGTTCTCAATCTCCCCTTCAGTATTTCATCCATTTTCTCTGCACCAAGTACCACCTGTATGCCACTGACTGTTAATATATATTTTTAGTCCACAGCACTTGCCTCACAGATCTGAAACATCAGACTTCCTAATGGTCATTTTCATCAAGTATTCAAGGATACCTCAAACTCCATACGTCCAAAAACTACCTTCATTATTGTACTCCTGAAGTGTTCCTTCTCCTTTATATTCTTCTCTTCCACTTGGGCACCTGACCCTCCACCTTACCAAACATAATCCCTTTCTCCAGCTACTGGTCCCTCCTGACAACATGTCTGTAGAATGAGAGATGAAGTTTGGCCATCCAGGCATCCAAGGAGCACTCTGGCTGTACTTCTTCCAACACAAATCTGTTCATTATTTTGGAAGCCCATGGCATTTTCAATATTCTCCTCCAACACCATAACTCAAAAGCATCAATTCTTCCGCAGTCTTCCTTATTCACTGTCCAGCTTTCGCATGCATATGAGGTTATTGAAAATACCATGGCTTGGGTCAGGTGCACCTTAGTCTTCAAGCTGACATCCTTGCTCTTCAACACATTAAAAAGTTCTTGGCAGCAGATTTGCCTAATGCAATTTGTCGTTTGATTTCTCGACTACAGCTTCCAAGATTAATGAAGTCCTTGACAACTTCAATCTTTTCTCCATTTATAAGAATGTTGTTTATTGGTCCAGTGGTGAAGATTTTTGTTTTCTTTACATTGAGATGTAATCCATACCAAAGGCTGTGGTCTTTGATCTTCATCAGTAAATGTTTTACGTCTTCATCACTTTCAGTAAACAAGGTTGTATCATCTGCATATCGAAGGTTGATAATGAGTCTTCCTTCAATCCTGATGCCACATTTTTCTTCATATAATCCAGCTTCTCAGATTATTTGCTCAGCATACAGGTTAAATAAGTATGATGAAAGAATACAACCTTGTTGCATACCTTTCTTAATTTTAAACCATTCAGTGTTCCCATGTTCTGTTCAAAAAACTGCCTCTTGGTCCATGTAAATTCCTCATGAGCACAATTAAGTGTTCCGGAATACTCATACTTCGTAATGATGTCCATAGCTTGTCATGATCCACACAATCAAAAGCCTTTGCATAGTCAATAAAGCACAGGTAAACATGTTTTGGGTATTCTCTGCTTTCAGCTAAGATCCATCAGACATCAGCAATGATATCCCTCATTCCACGGCCTCTTCTGAATCTGGCTTGAACCTTTGGAAGCTCTCTGTCAATGAATGCTTGCAGCCATTTCTGTATTACGTTTAGTAAAACTTTACTTGCATGGGATATCAAAGATATTATCCAATGATTTCCGCATTCCGTTGAGCCACCTCTCTTTGGAATGGGCACAAATATGGATCTCTTCCAATCAGTCGGCCAGATAGTTGTCTTCCAAATTTCTTAGCATAGATGAGTGAGTGCATCAAGTGCCACCTTACTTTCTTTAACGATTTCCATTTTTATTCCATTAATTCCTGGTGCCTTGTTCTTTGCCAATTCCTTCAATGCATCTTGGACTTCTTTCTTCAGTATCATTGGCTCTTGATCATATGCTACCTCTTGAAATGGTTGAACATCAACAATTTCCTTTTGGTACGGTGACTCTGTGTATTCCTTCCATCTTCTTTAGATGTTTTCTGCGTCATTCAATAATTTGCCCAGAGAATCCTTCAATAACGAAAGTCAAAGCTTGAATTTTTTTCTTCAGTTCTCCCAGCTTGAGAAATGCTGAGCTTGTTCTTCCTTTTTGGTTTTCTGACTCTAGGTCTTTGCACATTTTGTTGTAATATTTGACTTTGTCTTCTTGAGCTGACCTTTGAAATTTTCTGTTCA
>NW_006408595.1:5791979-5793174 GCF_000296735.1 Chrysochloris asiatica
GACATTCTTCAAAGAGATGGAAAAAACAATTACAAACTTGATATGGAAAGAAAAGAGACCCAGGATAAGCAAAGCACTGCTTAAGAAGAAGAACAAGGTGGGAAGCCTCTCACTCCCTGATTTCAAAATTTACTACATGGCTACAGTGGTCAAAAGAGCCTAGTACTGGTACAATGAAAGATACATTGATCAATGGAACAGAATTGAGAATCCAGAAATTAATCCATCCAGATACAGCCAACAGATTTTCAACAAAGTACCTACATATATTGCATGGGGGGGAGACAGTCTCTTCAACAGATGGTGTTGGCAGAACTGGAAAGTGATACGCAAAAGACAGAAACAAGACCTTTACCTCACAACTTACACAAAAAACAATTCAGCATGGATTAAAGACCTAAATATGAATTACAGAATTACAAAGGCCATCAGTGAAAAAATAGGGACAAATGTGAGGGCTCTAATACAGGGTATACACAGACTATTAAACATTTTGAAAATTACACAAACAAAAATAGACAAAATAGATGATTGGGATATACTAAAAAATTTAAAACTTATGTGTATCAAAAGACTTCATCAAATGAGTAAAAAGGGAGCCCACAGAATGGGAAAAAAATCTTTTGCATCCACACATCAGACAAGGGACTAATTTCCAAAATATATAGGAACCTACATTTCAATGTACAGAAAACAAAAATCTTCGCCACTGGACCAATAAAAAACATTCTTATCCACGGAGAAAACAATGAAGGTGTCAAGGACTTCATTCTTCTTGGATCACCTATCAACACTCACGGAAGCAGCAGAAAGAAATCAAATGAAAATACAAAACAATATAGGCAGACCGACTGTTGCTACAAGAACAAGCAAGTTGCTTGCCCAGGAGGCATCAAGGCAAGTGGTCAGGTCCACTCAGTGTAAACTCCCTTCCAAGACTAAGACTCAATGGGAATACACGCTCTGATTGGTGACCACATTCATCATCAATAAGGGGAAGTGAGGGAAAAACAGCAATGAAGCTACAATCTAAGCCCTACAATGTTCAGTAGATGCCTGTGAACCCAGGTGGAGATGTGGTTGGCCAGCAGGGTGGCAAGACCTGGGGACTCTTGGGCCCAGAGTCAGTGAGACAGCCACAGAGGACTAGAGTGGAGAGTGAAGCGTCCAGCTGATAAGAAAAGAGGGCATATGC
>NW_006408595.1:5798671-5838161 GCF_000296735.1 Chrysochloris asiatica
CTCTCATGAACTTGTTTTCATTTACTTCAGCTTCAGTTTGAATTTGCAGATGAGCAATTGATGGTCTGTTCCACAATCTGTCCCTGGTCTTGTTTTGACTGATGATGTAGAGCTTTTCCACCATCTCTTTCCACAGATGTAGTCAATTTGATTTCTGTGTATTCCATCTGGTGAGGTCCATGTGCATAATCTACTCTTATGCTGTCTAAAGAAGGTATTTGAAATTAACAAATCACTTTTTTTTGCAGAATTTTGCAGAATTCTACCATGCGATCTCCAGCATCATTTCTATCACCAAGGCCATATTTTTCAAATACTGAGCCTTCTTATTTGCTCCCAACCTTTGCATTCCAATCACCAATAATGATCAATACATCTTGATTGCATGTTTGATTAATTTCAAATTGAAGAATTTGGTAGAATTCTTTAGTAGTTGGTGCATAAATTTGCATAATAATGGTATTAACTGGGCTTCCCAGCAGGCTCATGGATATTATCCTATCACAGACAGCGATGTACCTCATGACTGATCTGGATATATTCTTTTTGACAATGAATGCAACACCATTCCTCTTCAATTTATCATTTCCAGCATTATAAACTATGTGATTTTCAGACTCAAAATAGCCAATACCAGTCCATTTCAGCTCACTAATGCCTAACATATCGATGTTTATTCATCCTATTTCATTATTACAGTTTCTAATTTTCCTAGATTCATACTTCGTACATTCCATGTTCCGATTATTAATGGATGTTTACAGCTTCTCTTCATTTTGAGTTGTGCTCCAATAACAAATGAAGGTTCCGCAGGCTTTACTCCCACGGGCTTTACTCCATTTGCACCATCATGTTCAACTCTACTTTTGAGGAGGCAGCTCTTCCCCAGTTGCATTTTGAGTGCCTTCCAACCTGAGGGGTCATTTTCTGGCACTATATCTGACAGTGTTTCTCTGCTATTCATAAGGTTTTCAGTGACTAAATAATCAGAAGTAGTTTGTCACTCCTTCTTCCTAGTCTGTGTTTGTCTGGAAGCTCATCTGAAACCTGTCCACCATAGGTGACCCTGCTGGTGTTTAAAATACCTGTGCCATAGCTTCCAGAATCACAGCAACTCACCAACCACTACAGTAAGACAAACTGACAACTTAGTTTACTCCCTAATATTAATTGAATCTGTCCCTTTTGCTGCCTTCAATTTCCCTACCTCTTGGCTTAGGCTCTTATCATCTTACTCTAGAGTAATACATTAGTCTCCTGACAAATCTCTGCCTCAGCACTTCAAGTCCCACAGTGAAATAAGAGTGGTCAGCATAAACCCAAATCTGACTGTATTGTCCCTTGTTTGAAAACCGTTACTAGTTTCCCATCAACTAACTATAAAACGGTATCAGGCAGCATATAGGCTCCACACAGCATATGTTACTGATCTATCCAAGTCTCAAAGACTTGGAAAGGCAAACTTCATTTTCATATGAAAATAAACACAGCTGCATAATAAAGTACAGAGTCCTGGCTTGGTGCTGTAGGATAAGCACTGGACAGATGTACAAAGCTAGCTGCTCAAAACTAACCAACTGCTCTTAGAAAACCTATTCAGGATTGCTATGAGTTGAAACTGACTTCATGATACACAACAAGAAAACCTGAACAAAGCATACCCTTAATTTTAAATCTCCTTAGCCAAATCCCAAAGTGTTTGATTGTTGGTGTTCATAAGGCAGGCTATATTATATACCAAACTATATTGCTTCAAACACAGAATTTCCAATAAATTAAATGGCCAGGCACAGCTATTTCCACTAGCTGCTAGTGGAAAAGTTGGCCATTTGAACCCACCCAGAGGCACTAGGGAAGACTGGCTTAGCAATCTGTTTCTGGAAGGTTACAGAAAGGTTTCTTGAAAGCCCAGTGGAGCAGTTCTACTCTACATCCATAGGGTCACCATAAGTCAGAACTGACTTAAAGGCAACCACCAGCAGCAACAGTCTTAATGCTACTCAGAGAAAGGCAGTGGAGAGAATACACATTCTTACCTAAGTAAAGTGGAAATAGCTCCCATTTGTAAATCTTACAAAAACATATGACCCTTTGACATTGCCAGGGATTTGTAAGGGATTCAGCAAATGGAGTTCTAAAATTTAAACATCAGAAAATCTATTTAACTTCACAGAAAATCTATTTCTAATCACCACACTTGCCAGATCATGTATTAATTGATCAATGATGTGTTGTATTTCTCTATCTAGAACCTAAACTTAAGAGCAGGACTGTGTCTCGGGTACCTTACACTGTCTGACATAGTGGTGGTGGTGTTTTCATGTTTGTTTTTGAGATAGGAGATGTTTTTGATGCCATTAGGGATAGAAAAGGCTCCCACAAGCTGAGTCAGTCACCAGTTGCAGAAGGCCAAGGCACATGGGGGAAGGTTGTGGCACATTCATCTCAAGATTCTGTAGCTCTTTCCTTAGGGATGTGAGAGAACACCTCGGGGAGGGGACAATTCCAAAAGCAGCAAAGGCAGATGTTAGGTAGGGATGGCTGAGAAACCCTAACCTGAAGCACCACAATAGGTAGCAACAACTGTGTGGAAAAGCTGGATGAACTGGTAAGTAGGGGAGATGGGAAGAGGGCACAAGGCTGGCCTCTTGGAAAATGACCCAACTTGGCCCAGTGAGCTCATGAGAATACCTGATGCTCCCAAGTGCAGTGGGGCACAGCCCAAAGTCCCTCTCCCTGCAGGCATTCTTTTTTTCTTCTTCTTCTTCTTTTAATGTCTTTATTAACTTTTCAGCACAGTTAACTCTTTCTCCATTGACAAGGGTTTTTGTTTTACATTTTGTCATCTCAAAGTCTCATGACAGCAGCCACCAGAATACACGAAATTAGGTTTTGTACACTTTGTACAGAGAAGAAAATAATAAACTCCATGAAAAGTTCAACTTGACTGGAGAAAGAAAACAGCAGCTACCTCCAATGGAAAACTACACATAGGAGAACCCGATATACATATATTTATATATGTACTGTATAGGCATTTATAGATATCTCATCTGAAGGAACACAGCAAAGTTAAAAAACTAAACAAAACAAATCCAAGGTTCACAGTGCTATCTACAGTATCAGGGATTAATTCTACCAGCTTTTTAAATAGTCACATTCCAGAGTCAAAAGAAGCACACGAGTGACTAGAACTGGGGACAGAGTAACACTCAGCGGGGCTCTAGCATAGTCTAGTAATGGCTTCAGATTACAGAAGCGGGTGGGCAATGTGTGCAGGGGGAACATGCCCATACAGGTGTCCTAGGCCTCAGAATACCCCCACACACACTTCCTCCCCTTCACAGCCCTTCAGTTTTCTTTGCTGTCTCCCCTCTCTTTGGGCTCGTTTTGAGGTTTGTGGTGATTGATTTAAACTCAGAGCCAAATGAGTCCTGGTTTCTGAGCCAGGAGATTCTACCTGGTACGGTGGGTGGGTGGGGAAGAAGAGCATGCACAGTCCTGGGCTTTAGAGGCAGGTGGAGGCTGGGGGGCCGGGGGAAGTCTCCCACTCCAGGAGAAAGTCCCAGCCTCAGTCCGCTCCATGAGTGAGATAAGAGAAGACAGGGGTTCACACCCTTCTCTTCACATGAACGCATTCTCAGTGATGTCTACATGAAAGGTTAACGTAGGTTGACCAGAAGTCTCCCTAGAAATACCATAAGCCACCTCCTGACTGGGGCACTGCAGCAACTCTCAGCCAACACTGTCTCCAGCCACCCACTGACAACACATCCAGGTTACTCCAACCTTTTCCCTTAGCTTCCAATCAGGTTACCACGGAGATGGTCAACTTCTATCTCAGGGACAGGACCAGGATGTGGCAGGTTGGAAGGGGCAGTTTGTGGGCCTACAGGCGTTCTTAAAGAGGAAAGACATTCAGAAAGCATGGGCTTCAGGGAGCACACTGGCAAAGGGTGCCAGAATCAGGCCTTAAGGCACAGCTGGGGCAGACAAGGCACCAAGGCACAATTGGTAGGGGGACAGGAACAGCTTCCAAGCTAAGTGATAGAGTCACAAGAGGATGCAGGACCGCCAGCACTTGACTGGCATGGGGTTGAGCACAGCCCCGACAGCCTCAGCAAACACGTCTTGACACCATCCTGCTGCAGGGTAGAACACTCAAGGTAGCGCACAGCGTGGGTCTGCTTGGCCAGCGCCTGGCCCTGCTGTGGGGTGATAGGTGCCCAGCCCTGCTCCTTGAGGCATCATAAGGTGGCAGATTGGGTCCTCAGGTCTTCTTGGTGCCCACTAAGAGGACGGGCATGTCAGGGCAGTGGTGGAACACCTCTGGATGCTACTTGTATTGCACATTCTTGTAGGAGGGCGGGCTGGCAATGGAGAAACAGATGACAAAGACATTGGTCTGAGCGGAGAGGCGGTCAGCTTTGTATCTCAGATACCTTACACTGTCTGGCAGAGGGCTGGTGGTGTGCCATCAAGTGGGTTCTAACTCATAGTGACCCAGTATTGGTTTTCTGAGACTGTAAGTCTTTATGGAAGCAGAAAGCCTCTTCTTTCTCCTACAGAGCAGCTGGTAGATGCAAACTATTGATCTTGCAGGTTAGCGGTCCACTATGCTACCAGGGTACTCCCTAGTAAGCACTCAATAAACTTGTGTTAACTGAGCTGAGCTGAGGTGGCAAAGAGGGCACAATATTTAACAATGCCTGTTTATGCCATTTGAAGGCATTCAATCCTCTCCTACCTTAGAAAGGAAAGTATGTTGATGTCAATCAGACATTTTGCAATTAATGAAAGGTGACTGACCAAGCAGAAGTTTACAAGGGAAAAACATTGTAGTTACCAAAAAAAAGGTATCAGAGGATAATGAATTATATAGTTTCACCAACAGGCAATATTAGAGCCAACTGGTCAAAGTACAAAAGTGCTTGCCAACCTAGCAAAACAACACATGCCTAGACCAAAGATAATAGTGTGAGAAAAAAATCAGGAGTTAACTATAAATAAAATTTGATAAATGTTTTCATGTACTTTGATCACATTTTCAGCATATGTATTTATTCAGTAGATATAAAGTAATTTCCTACTATATGCTAGGCATTGTATGCTAAGGTCTAAGAATTCCACCATGAGTTAAATTAGATCCAGAGCATCTGAAGCAAACAGACTTCAAATAATCACACTAATGACAGGATAATTACAAAGTAGACAAATATTGAAAAGGAAAGGAACCAGGATTCATGAGGGCATACTGAAGGGCCTAGCCTATTTGTTGGTTAAAGATGACTTCTCTAAGAGACATTAGAGCTGTGATTTGGAGTTTGGAAATCAACTAGTTGAAGAAGATCAGCATCAAAGAACTGGAATGTGGAACAAAACTCAAAATCATAAAAAAAGAGCAAGCTTATTGGTTGGATAGAAAGTGGTGGACCCCATGAAACTGTAGCCCTGCGTCATCCTTCAGATCTGGAAATGAACTCACCCCCATGGCTCATTTATTAGCCAAACAATAGACAGGGCTGTAAGGGGAACAATAACACTAGGAAGGTAGGCACACCTTAGAATAATAAGCCATTGGATTCCAAAAGGGCAGCCTTCACTCCACGACAAAGTTCAGAAAGGTTAGGAAAGAAGGAGGAATGGAAACAGAACACAAGAGAAGAAATAGAGTAAATGATGTTACATTGTAGACACTCGACGGCACTTAACAACAACAACAACAACAACAACAATCACTGAGATGAAGCAAAATGTATGTGAATTGATGAATGGAATATTAATTTGCTCTGCATACTTCCACCCAATTCACAATAAAAGCTCCAGAAACAATTTTGTTAAAACCAAGAGCATTCCAGGTAGAAGAACAGCATGTAGAAAACTGCAGTGATGAGAATGGCCGGAAGATTATCCATTGTCCTTCCAAATTTGTTCTCCATCCTCTCATCCTGCCCTGTACCCCAGAAGGCTAACCTCTACAGACCATTTCAACCAGGGTCCCTTGGCCTCTGGCTTCTGTTAATTTTAGCCAGTCATTTAGAGTATGTATTCCTTTGACTATCTTACTGCTGGACTTTAGATTAGCAATAACTGTGATCTTTTATCTGAGAGCACAGCTTCTATTTGGTCATTTTATCCTGTAGCTATAATTATAGATACAGTTGTCTGAAGAATCATTCCCTCCTCTTGTACCTACAGGGACGCACATTGTTGGTAACATCTCTCAAATGCTCTATCATCTGTTGTTGACTTCCGTTAACCCTGCCCATACCTTTGTAAGTAGTCTCTCATAGACTCTCCTCAATTATGCAATGTTAATATGCCAGCTAGTTCCTGCTGTGAATGCTATACAATATGTATGAGAAACTGAACAACAGTAGTTGTAGAATGAAATGAGGCAAGAGATGCCCTATGTAGCTTAGGATATGTATAGGTGCTAGACTATCTACAGCCTTATAATCCATTTTGAGAATTTGGAGTTTTATCCTAAGAGCAGTAACTAGATGTTGGACAATCTTAAGTATGAGGGCCATGATAGACTAGACTGGGCAGAGAAACAATGGGAAATGGTGATAAGATAAGATACTGATATTCTTTCATTATCCCCCACCTCTTGGTTCCCTCTTACTTTCCTTCTTATTTAATATCAGTAGCATCACACTCTAGAAGTCTTGTCTGCAATGACTGTAGTCTTGCTATGAATTCCAAGCCTTGGCCAGGAATAGAAAATAGGATGTGGGGGGTGAGAGGAGTTGTCAGATTATATTTCTCTCAACGGGAATATAACTTTGAATATCTGGGTCATCCGATTGCAACGCTGATTCGTGTACACGAGATATAAGTGAAAGGAAAGAGAGTTGGTCATGATGTCGTTGTTAATTAAAGAATATAAAATAAGTCTAACAAAAAACAAGGAGCAAGAACTCATCCTACTGTGTTTTCAGGTATACCAGAAGTTTTGTCATTGTTAGCTGGCTCATGTAACAGAATGTACAATAGGATGAACAGTTGCCATATTTGAGCCCATTGTTGTAGCCACTATATAATTCATTAAGGGTCTTCCACTTAGTATTTACTGACTGTCTACTTTTCCAAGCATGTTGTCCTTCTCCGGGGACTTGTCCAAAATATCTGACATGAAGTCTTGCCATCTTCATTTCTAAGGAGTTTTTTAGCTGCACTTCTTCCATAACAGATTTTTTCGTTCTTCTGACATTCCATGGTATATTCAATATTCTTCACCAACACCATAATTCAAAGGCTTCGATTCTTCATTGGTATTCCTTCATTGTCCAGCTTTTGCATGCATATGAGATTATTGAAAATACCATGGCTTGGATCAGGTGCATCTTAGTCCTCAAAGTGACATCTCGACTTTTTAAGAGTTTAAATAGGTCATTTGCAGCATATTTGCTCATTGTAGTATGTCATTTGATTTCTTGACTGCTGCTTCCATGGGTGTTGTCTATGGATCCAAATAAAATGAAATTTTAGATGCAATATTTTCTGCATTTATCATGCTATTGCTTATTGGCCCAGTTGTGAGTAATTTTGTTTTCTTTATGTTGAGGTTTAATCCAAAAGGCTGTAGTCTTTTATCTTCACAGTAAGTCTTTCAAATCGCTTTCATTTTCAGCAAGCAAGGTTGTGTCATCTGCATATTGTACGTTGTTAATGAGACTTCCTCCAATTCTGATGCCACATTCTTTTTCATTTACAGAACCTAACAGCCAGCAGTTGTTGAAATTAAGGCAAAATGCAAAGAAATTTTCATTTTCCAACAGCATACTCATTGTATCTTCTCATCAGAAGCATAGCAAAGGAATGTGTCAAAGGTCCATGAATCATCCATACTTGTGCCTGGCAGGAAACTTCTAATAATTTATACATTCCATCTGGTTGGAACTTAAAAGACTAATTGCCTGTGATATCAACTAATACCAAGGAAGACTAATGGATGAGGGTCTTAAAAATGAGGCTAACAGGAGCTCCAAACTCAGCATGACCACAAATCCACAAAAAGTTTGCCTGTGACATGAGCATATGGTATTTACAGCATCCAATTTGATGCAAGTGAAAGGCAGTCCCTTTGTTGGGTAAATTATTTAAACTTCATCTCAAGATCTATAATTTAATTTAAAATGTCACCTGTGTCTTCATAGTATCACCTCTACCTTTTGAAAGTAGGAACATAAAGAAGTTTTTGAAAGAAGGAAAGGCCATCTGGCCGACCCTACTTACCATTTATGGTTAATTATGATTAATATTAATAATTTTAAATAAAAGCACACAAACCTGGAGGCTCATAAGTCCTTTAGTAGACATTATAGATCAAGCAAGTCTCACCAAGCCACAAAATGGAGCAAGTAATTAGCTAGTAAATCCCACTGAAAAAAGTATTTAATCAAAATAAAAGTTGAGCTCCTGTACAATACGTAGTGACCTTTTCCTGAAAGACTATATATTTCCCAGTCCCATTCTCATTCTGGATCCAATTCCCACTGCCCTTTGAAGTCAAAGTCACCTTTGTACAGAAAAGATACAGAAGGAAATTTGGAAGCAAACAAATGGAGTGCTAGTTTTACACTAGGAAGCATCACCCATCCTTGAAAAACACATATATGCCAATTTTAAAATCACAATTTGTCTTATAAAATGCCTTTCTTCATAAATATACTTTGCTTTAATAGATCTACTTTCAAAATATTATTGTTGATAACCTTACACTGAGAATCAGAGAATTCTGTGACTTAACTGAAATTATACTACTAGATTATATTGTTGTTGTTGTTAAGTACATACAAGTCAGTTCCGACTCATAGCAACCCTGTATAGGGTTTCCAAGAGCAGCTGGTGGGCTTGAACCGCTGACCCTACAGTTCAAACAGACCTTAAAGTTCAGCATATTACCCCAAAATGCTAAACCAGAACTTATTATATTACATATTTATAAATACTGTATTATCTTTATAATAACCAGGATTAAGAACAATATACTCATAGTTCATATGAAAAACCTGAATCAGTTATCTCAAGCTCCTCTGTCCCAATGTAGTTTCTATATCTTTTCAATCCCCAGTACTCATGTTTTTATAACCCATATTCCATTAATAACAAGAATTTTTAAATTCCAAAATGATTACACTATTATGTTCTTGCAAAACAATTAAGAGTATATGATGAGGATTAGATAATGTCTAAAACTGTCGTAGCGTAGTGGTTACGAATCGGGCTGCGAACCTTAAGGTCAGCAGTTCGAAACTACCAGCCGCTCCACGGGAGAAAGATGAGGCTTTCTACTCCCGTAAAGATTTACACCCTCGGAAACCCTGTACAGGGTCGCTATGGGTCGGAACCGACTCGATGGCACTTAACAACAACAACAACAAAACTGTAAAACAGAAATGGCAATAAACTTAGCAGATAATACATGGAAAGCACATAACAAAAGAGACTTCCTCAACTTAAAAATATATATATTATAAAGTTGGCTCTAATTCATAGTGACCCCATACATGTCAGAATAGAACTGCGTTCCATAAGGGAATTCAGTGACTGATTTTTTTGAAAATAGATTATCAGGCCTTTCTTCCAAGACAACTCTGAGTGGATTTAGCATCCAACCTTTTTGTTAAAAACCAGGTGTGTTAATCATTTTCATTGTCCAGGGACACCCAGTGACACATAGTTTCATAAATAGCAATAATTATCACATTGTTTTCTTTTTCTCTTTTCCGTTAGTCCAGTTTTTCATACCAGTTGTTCATGCACCTCAGAAAATTATTATTCATATACTCATTATAATCTACTTTTGTTTCTTAACAAGGTCCCACATAGGCTCTCTTTAAAACCAAATCTTGCTCATTATTGTCAAGTCTTTTCAGTTTGCAAATAATTTCCAAAAAGTCTTTTGCTAGTGTATTCTCAATGAATATTTCCACTACAATGTGTCACTTAGGTCATACACCTGCCTTATCCCTGTGTCTTTTCCCCAACTGTGTAATCTAGAACACTTTCTTACTAAGTGCCCTTCTTTTGACTCAATATTCTACACACTTGAAGTCAGGTGAAATTCATCTCACATAAGTAGATTTTACATCTTTCCGACAGCAGCAGTCCATACACTTCTGGCCTTTACTACTTTTAGGCTGTTTAAAATGGAAAAGGAAGCAGTGCAGACTCACTGAATCAAAAGGAGGCAGCATTTAAGCCCAGTTCTGATTACAAGTGTCAGTTCTTTCTGAAATATTTCTGAGGAGTGAGAGAACAAGCAGATTTATAGGGTACATACTTCACTGGTTTTTATTTTGGTGGTGCGTGTAGATGAGAAAAGATTAAAAGCCCAAACAAATGTCTAAATCACTGTGCACACTACTGCAGTACATTTCCCAGTCAACAGCACCATGGACAGTGGTCTACAAGGGAAAATAGTCCCTGGTCTATGCCTTCCAGAAACTCTATGGGGATAACAAATGATACCAAAGAATTAGGAGAGGTGTTCTAAACTGTCAAAACTGAATGTCATGTGAAAACATGATTTTACATGAGTTTTCTTTGAAGTTTTAATTACTAAAAACTTGTGAATGTTCAAGAGCTTCAGTTTGGAACACCCACACTTGCAGACAGTACCCACTTGACCTGACTTGGATGGCTGGATGATCACAATTCGACTAGAAGAAGAAAGAAGAGGGAAGAAAAAAAAAAAGAGTAACCTGCTACAATTTGATGAACTTTACCAATACTTATGGATGTAATAGCTCAAAAAAGGGAACAAATCTTTACAGCAAGCATCACTCCCACTCCCTCAGTACACAGGGTTGACAGGGATGGGCAACTTAGACATTGGCTACCCAGAATGGGGGCGGGGAGGATACAAAGGCAAGACCACTACTCATCTGTCAGTTTGTCATATTGTGGTGGCTTGTGAGTTGCTGTGATTCTGAAAGCTATGCTACCAGTATTTTAAATACCAGCAGGGTCACCTACAGTGGACAGGTTTCAGATGAGCTTCCAGACAAAGACAGACTGGGAAGAAGGAGAGACAAACTACTTCCGAATAGTTAGGCACTGAAAACATTATGAATAGCAGAGAAACATGCATGCAAAAGCTGAGCAGTGAATAAGGAAGACTGTAGAAGAATTGATGCTTTTGAGTTATGGTGTTGGAGGAGAATACTGAAAGTGCCATGGGCTGCCAAAAGAACCAATAGATCCATTTTGGAAGAAGTGCTGTCAGAGGGCTCCTTGAAGGTTAAGCTGGCCAAACTTCATCTCTCATACTTTGGACATATTGTCAGGAGGGACCAGTCGCTGGAGAAGGATATCATGTTTGGTAAGGTGGAGGGCCAGAGAAAAAGAGGAAGACCCCCACTGAGATGGATTGGCCAAGTAGCAGCATTGATGGACTCAAGTGTGGCAACAGTAGTGAAGTTGGTCCAGGATCGGGCAGTGTTTCGTTCTGCTGTGCATAAGGTTGCTATGGGTCGGTACTGACTCAATGACACCTAACAACAACAAATAAAGGCAAAAAGTGACTGGCTTACAAGCTTTCAAGAGGGAGCCTAATTCCACACAGGGCAGGGGAAGGTAGACTCTCCACTAAATGATTTCCAATCTGTTGGGACTGGACTGGCAAAAGGAAATGGGGATATGACTCTTGTGGTACAATAGTGAATAATTGCCATCAGGACTGACTGTGATGGTAGGAAATATAGAGGTAAATGTTTTTTGACAAAAGGAGGGAAGAGATTGATTTTGCAGCCTTCAAGCAGAGGTCCCTGGTACCACCAAGTGACAAGAGCGGAGAACGGGACCCTACCCAGAGTCTGTGATGCCAGGGCTTGAGACAGAGACAATGACATGGACACATGGAGTGGCTGGGAACACTGAACTCAGGGAGCAAGAGGGGCTGTGTGCTGAAGGCCAGGGGAGCAGGGGAGGGGGGAGGGGGGCCTCTGGGGTGTACCCTTTGGTTATTTGATGATGCATAAGGGGATTGTAATCATTGCAATGAAACAAAATACAATAGGATGAATGTAAAACTGATACTCTTCCATGTAAACCTCACAATAAAAACTTATAAAAAAAAAAAAAAAGAGTTTCAGTTTGGTGTAATTCAGTGTATGGTTTCCATTAATGATGCAAGGGCCTGGGGTATTATTTCTTCCAGAAATACAAGTTTAGAGGACAAATAACATAGCGATTAAAGAACAGAATTTCATATTTCATGGTCCTGGGTTCAAATTACCAGCTTCAACATTTTCTAATAAAGTAAAATGAGGCAAATTTAGCTATATAACGTCTCATCTTCAGTCTGTGAATTGGGGACATTAGTACCTTGCTATTAGATTTAAGTAGGGCAATCTATATAAGTCATATTATTTGCAGTGAATAAACTTGTTGATAGCTATTGTTATATAAAATTTATTTTTTAAAGGAAGACCATGGCCATAAACAAAGAATGGGATGCCTATAGACTCAGTTTCTATTTTACAGAGAGTAGTGATTGTGGCCACCACACATCTATCAGACTGTAATAGCTTATGAATTGCTCCTGACAAAATTATAGTTCAGTCCAGTGCTTACCCATACTTGTTGTTGTTGTTGTTAGGTGCCATCGAGTCAGTTCCGACCCATAGCAACCTTATGAATAGCAGAACAAAACTTTGCCCAATCCTGAGCCAACCTCACTATTGTTGCCACGCTTGAGTCCATCGATGCTGCCAATTGGCCAATCCATCTCACTGGGGGGTCTTCCTCTTTTTCTCTGACCCTCCACCTTACCAAACATGATATCCTTCTCCAGCGAATGGTCCCCCCTGACAATATGTCTAAAGTATGAGAGATGAAGTTTGGCCATCCTGGCCTCCAAGGAGCATTCTGGCTACACTTCTTCCAACACAGATCTTTTGGTTCTTTTGGCAGCCCATGGCACTTTCAGTATTCTCCTCCAACACCATAACTCAAAAGCATCAATTCTTCTACAGTCTTCCTTGGAAGACTGTAGAAGACAGTAATGTCCAGCTTTCGCATGCATATGAGGTGATTGAAAATACCATGGCTTGGGTCAGGAGCACCTTAGTCTTCAAGCTGACATTTTTGCTCTTCAACACTTTAAAAAGGTCTTGTGCAGCACATTTGCCTAATGCAATATGTCCTTTGATTTCTTGACTGCTGCTTCCATGAGTGTTGATGGTTGATCCAAGAAGAATGAAATCCTTGACAACTTCAATCTCTTCTCCATTAATAAGAATGTTGTTTATTGGTCCAGTGGTGAGGATTATTGTTTTCTTGACATTGAGATGTAATCCATACCAAAGACTGTGCTCTTTGATCTTCATCATACTAGTATAGAGTTATTCATAGCTTTTTTTTTATTATATCTTTTTATCCTTTTAACATCTATGTGGACTTCTGGTGTGGTACTGTGGATCAGTACTGGGCTGTGAACCACAAGGTCAGCAGTTCAAACCCGCAGGCTGCTCCTCAGAAACCCTATACAGGGTCACTGTGATTCAGAACTGACTCCATGGCACTTAACAACAACAACATCAACATCTGTGTAGGAGCTGTAATGTCATTTTCATTTTCAATTCTGATATTGGTTATTTTTGCTTTTTTCTCATTAATCAATTTCATTGGATTTTACAGTCTGGCCTGATAATCTTTGTCTTTTTAATTATAGAATTTAGTTAATTGATATTTAATGTTATTATTGATGTACTTCCACCACTCGTCTGTCAGTTTGTCCTACCGTGGTAGCTTGTATGTAGCTGTGATTCTGGAAGCTATGCCACTGGTATTTTAAAAACCAGTAGGATCACCCATGTGGACAGGTTTCAGTGGAATTTCCAGACTAAGACAGATGAGAAAGAAGAGGCGGACTACTTTTGAATGGTGAGCCTCTGAAAACCATATGAATAGCAGGAGACCACTAATATATAGTGCCAGAAAATAACAACATTATGAGTAGCAATGGAACCTTGTCAGATATGGTGCCAAAAGACAAGCCCATCAGATTGGAAAGAACAAAATACAATTGGAAAAGATCTGCCTCCTCAAAGTAGAGTTGATCATAATGATGTAAATGGAGCAAATTTGTCAGGCCCTTCATTTGTTGATGGGGCATAACTCAAAATGAGAAGAAAAAGCTTCTTCAAACATCCATTAATAATCAGAACATGAAATGTTTGAAGTATGAATCTAGGAAAATTGGAAGCATCACAAACTATTTGGATTGCATAAAAATCGATATCCTAGGTATTTGTGAGCTAAAGCGGAGTACCAATGGCCATTTTGAATTGAATAATCATGATAAGAATAACAAACAGAATAGGAATGTCATTTCATTCATTGTCAAAAAGAGCATTTCAAGATCTATCTTGAAGTACAGTGGCCTGTGTTAGGATAATACCCATACATCTATAAGGAAGACCAGTTATTATCACTATTATTCAAATTTATGCACCAACCAGTAAAGTAAGTGATGATGCAATCAAAGAATTCTACCTATTTCTTTAGTATGAAACTCTTCAAATATGCAATCAATATGCATTGGTAATTACTGGTGACTGGAATGCAAAAGTTGGAAACAAAGAGGAAGAATCAGTAGTTGGAAAGCAAAGCCTTAGGGATAGAAATGATGCTGAAGATCACATGATAGAATCATGCAAGACCAACAATTTATTCATCACAAATACTTAATGGTGACTACCAATATGGACTTTGCTGAAAGTGAAGTGGATTTAAAATATTTACTGATCAAAATCAAAGACTACAGCCCTCAATATGGATTACATTTCAATGTAAAGAAAACAAAAATCCTCACAACTGGACCAATAAATAGCATCATAGAGAAAAAATTTGAAGTTGTCAAAGACTTCCTTTTGCTTGGGTCCACAATGGAAGCAGTGATCAAGAAGTCAAATGACATGTTGCATTAGATAAATCTGCTGTTAAAGACCTCTTTAAAGTGTTTAAAAAAACAAACAAACAAAGATGTTAGTCTGAGGACTAAGGTGTGCCTGCCCCAAGTCATGTTCAACTGCTTCATTTGCATGTTAAAGTTGGACAATGAATAAAGAAGCCTAAAGAAGAATCAATACATTTGCATTATGGTGTTGACAAAAAATATCAACAGTACCACATACTACCTGAATACCAAACAAATCTGTCTTGGAAGAAGTACAGTCTGAATGCTCCTTAGAAGCAAGGATGGAGAGACTTCATCTCTTGGTTTTGGAAATGTTGTAAGGAGAGACCAGTACCTAGAAAAGGATTCTATGGGCAAAATATTGAATGGTGCATGAAACATCCAAATAAGATGAAAGGAAAACACAGAGTTGCTCTACTAAGGAAAAAATCAAGGCTCTAGGAATTCATGGAACACAAATTGAAATCTTTCAACAGAAGAATGCTTTGGAAAGTGGTGGGTCAATGGAAAAGAAGAAAACCCCTAACAAGATGAATTGACAGAGTAGCAGCAACAATGGGCTCAAACATAACAGTTGTAAAAATGGTGCAGACTGGGCAGTGTTTCATTCTGTTGTACATAGGGTCAGTATGAGTCAGAATCTACTCTACAATGCCTAGCAACAACAGCAACATTTGGGCAAAAGAGTTTTCTCAAACTTCTCCAATGACACCAAACAGGTAATTGCTACTTCTCCCACCTGAAACGCAGTCTCCCTTCTATATCTATGTCTGAATATGTCTCGGTCACTCACAGCATCAAATTTCTTCCCACTTTCCTTTTCCAGGGAATGATGTTCCTGCTCTTGTCCATTTCAGTACTCAGATACTGGGGCTTATGCAGCCACCTTCCACATACAAAAGAGTCCAACATACAATATGCAACAGAAAGATGTTTATTTCAGAGGCTTTGAGGATGGTGTAACAATAAGGGTCAGATTGCATGTGTGATCAATTTTGGCCTTTTGCATGCCAATTAACATATCTCACTTGGGTGTTTCATTGATGGGAAATCCTATAGAAGGATGCATTATGCTCATATTTTCAATGTCTTAGGGGTCAGCATCTTGCACACAGATATCCACTAGCATATATTCAAATGCAGAATTGCCAGCTTTATCATTTTAAATGATTTAAGCCAATGAAAGGACACTCCATTTGTTTGCTCAATAGTCAATTGAAATGGAAACGGTTAGCTGAGTGCATCTTCCCTTGAAAGTCTCTTCCTCTCTAGTGCCAATTACAGATTATGAAAAGCACACTCCGCACAGCTTGCTCAGGATAATAAATCACTAAATTGGAAGCTTCAGTTACCTTGCTGATTTTGATAAGAAAATTAATAGAATTAGCAGCTTATCTACCCAACCAGGAGATTCACATTATTAAAAAGAAGAGAAGGGAAGAAAAGATGCAAAAAGAAAGGAAAAGAATAGAAAAAAATCAGTTTCTATGTCCAGGGCTGCCTGTATTTCTTTCTGGTGACAGGGAGACAGTTTGGATAATTTTTTCTGGCCCCTTTATGGTGATAAAGGTCTGTCGAAAACAATGCAAGAAGCACTATCAATTATTGTCTATTTGTTCTGTTTTCATGCATAATTAAAGCTAGACAAAGTCAACATTGGATCAGACATTAAAGAAGGCTCCATCAGACAAAGTCCAGCAGTAGCCCTACTACTGATTTCAAGAAAAAGTCTAAACAGCCTAGAAATTGTAAAGCAGAATGCTAAGATTATTTTCCAGAGGATCTACTATCTGCATTTTCTTGTAGAATATATGCTGGAACGATTCTGTTCTTTTTGTCCATGGACAATCGTTACTTACATTAAAGCTGCCGCTCTCAAGAAAGAATGAAGAGACAAGAGTTGTTTGTTAAAGAATACCCTTAGTAGCCTTCCTCTGCTTCTTTTTTCCTTAAATATATATGAAAATCTGTAATTATTTCTCTGAAGAACATTTTCAACAGCTGGAAATGATAATGAGCCAATCACTGTGTGCTCCATTTTCTTTCTTCCCAGCAGCTGCAAAGCTTCCCATTCAAAGCAATTAATTGATATTTGTAAAGTGCTTTGAAACTGAGAAGAGAAGCCTCATAAGTGCTAAGTATTGTTATTACTGCTGCTGCATTAGGAATTAGGAAAGCCAGCTCCTCTTCAGACCAACCTCAGAAGAATGGCAGTAATTCTAAGTGTCTAAGAAAATAGTCTAAAACTCCAAGGCACCCAAAAAAGATTCAGATTAATAGACTTTTTAAAGAAACATCAGAGGTTAATTACAAAAGATAATTTCACTGATAATTATAAACTATCAAGTGTTGAGCAGAATAAAGCTTTAAATCTCTGTTATATTTATCATTTTCACACATTTATATCAATGTGTAAATTTGCACCACACTTTTTTTTTTTAGAATGCATGTCTCAAGCAATATATGTTTGCTATCATGACACTTGTTTGTACATGTCAAAGTAAAGGCTTTCAGAGATCATCAGGCTGACTTAAAAAATGCTTGGTATTGTATTACTGTCTTTGGGGGAAAATCATTCTACCAAATCAAAAGATCCTCTGCTTATTTCCAATCCTTTCTTTCTTTCTCTCTCTTTCTTTCTTTCTTTCTTTGTAATACACAGATATTGGAAAATGTTTCAAAAGCTAACCCTGGCTGTTGGTACTGTTTCCAGCAGAGCTCACTGTCTTCATACAACATTCCAATATAAAATATCATCTTCATTTATATGCCTACACTTCAGCCATCTACATCACTAACAACACTGGCCATAAGAAGGAATGGTACATTGGCAGTATATGTCTCAAAGCGCACAGTAAAAGAGAATCTTTATAGAGATATCTCACAGAGATAGCTACAATTGAAATATTATTTCTTGGGGGCAATAACTCTAGGGATGAAGTCATAAACCTGATGGCAAACATTGCTGTTAAGAACTATGGGTAGCAAAATCGCTGCTCCAGTCATACACCAAGTGCACGGAGAGGTTTTCTTTTGACTGATCCTGAAAAGCAGCAGCTTGCTTGAAAGCCCTTTGTTGCTAAGCAATTCATTGTTGGCCATTCAATGCCATTTCTTTATTAAGGAATGAAGAAAAGTACAGATGATGGTTGGCACAACCCACATACATTTTGAAACCAAAGATATATATTTATGAACTAAACAATGAAACTAGTAAACATGCATACAGAAAAACTGTGCAGGGAAACACACACACACACACTACTATGTGATAGTCATATATAAAGCAATCAATCAGTTTTGATGCTTTTAAAATAAAAATTGCAATACAAGCAAAGCTTGGTTTTCGGTGCTTTTAATTACATTTTTTCAAAATAAATGTTTCAATAAAAAATTAAAACACTAGGAAAATTACAATGTCAAAAATAAGATACTAATGTCAATTTATTATTAATGGAAACAGAACTATAAATAAAGTACATTAAAAGAAATGCTTTCTTTAATTTAAAAAATATTTTATAGTGTAGAAATTAAAGGTTTTGTAAAACCAAAGCAAGTATCTGTGGGATCTTTCTCCTGTTATCCTAGTTTTCCCAAATTTGACAGATCAGGTCAAATTTAACAAATTCTATCTAATAAACTGCCAGCTGTTCCGCAGGAGAAAGATGAGGCTTTCTGCTCCCACGAGGATTTATACAGCCTTGGAAACCCTGTACAGGAACTGACTCCATGGTACATAACAACAACAACAATCTAATAGTGGAGTAACCAAAAGGCCAATGAATGGCCTTTCTGAAAACTTACTTAAGGAACTTAATATAACTCCCCAGGACAAGAACTCTGTACCTGAACATTTACTTTTAGTATATTTCGGTGCTTTGTCTTTGCATACCTTATTCTAATGTCTCTATTGCAAAGAGATGGCTTTATTTAAAATGCTGAACCTAAACAATTTTGACAGTTCCCTCATCTACATATTCATGGGAGAGAAAGAATCACCTAGCCTTCAACTAGTACTGAGTTTTAGTTTATTATGATGGAAATCGGGGCACATGATCATGAACAAAGTCAGGAATCTGTGAAAAAGGATTGTTGTTGTTGTTGTTGTTGTTGAGTGCCTTGCAGTCAGTTCAAACTCATAGCGACTCTGTCTAGGGTTTCCAAGGAGCAGCTAGTGGTTTGAACTGCCAACCTTTTAGCTTAAACCAACTTTGAGGCCCAGTGCATTATCCTGCAGCACCACTAGGAGACTCATTTTTGCTGCAAAATTTGTTTGGGGCCAGGTATTACACAAGGATCATTTCATTTAATCCTCACAATATTGTAAGTGATATACCAATGCCCTCAATTTTATCAGTGAGCAACCAGGGATTCCATTGGATTATGAATGTTGTTCAAACAGCACAGAGGTGGCATTTCAATTTGAACTTTGTTGTTGTTAAGTGCCATCAAATCAATTCCAACTCATAGTGACCCTGAATAGGGTTTCCAAGGAGCAGCTGGTGGGTTTGAACTGCCGACCTTATGGTTTGCAGTCCAGTGCTGATCTGACAACATCACTTAGGATTGTGTGATTCCAAAGTGCATGGAACTCCCATTATACAAGAAAGTTTCCCACCAGCATTCTGAGGTCAAGCCCAGGACCAGTAAAAAAAGTACAGGACCAAAGTGTGACTTGAAAGTGCAGGAGGATACATATTGCATTATATTACATCCTTCCCATGACTGCAGAGCCTCTATTAGTCATCAGTGCCTTAGCACAAACTCTTTTTTTGGAGTTTTTCCAATGCCGACCAGAAAAAACTAGATGGTTCAGTAAAACAGATTTTGTCCCAACTAGGTTAAGTTAACTTTTTTAGTTAAATGCCTGCATAGCAATGCATTTTAAAAATGAGAGACCTCAAAAATGTGATACTAGTAGTGTTTGAGATATTATACAATGAATTCACAATTATTACCTGTGTGTTGTTGTTGTTGTTTAGTGCCGTCGAATCAGTTCCAACCCCTAGTGACCCTGTATAGGGTTTCCTTGAAGCAACTGGTGAGTTTGAACTGCCGACCTTGTGGTTCAAACCGACTTTGCAGTCCAGCGCATTAACCCACAGCACCACTCCTACTAACTGTGTGGCCTTAGTGTAATTTCTTATCTTCCCTATAAATTGGAATTGTAATAGTATCTACCTCAGATGTCAAGTTTAAGAATTAAATGAAATAATCCATGTAAAGCCATGTCAAAGCACTGACTATGAGAACTCAATAAGTGTGTGCCATTATATAAAACATAGCTGTGGCTAACACAAGGCAAACCATCTGTCATGATTTCCTTAATAAAGAAACAACACTGAATTAATTTTGGTTATGTAGTGTTGCAGGATAAGCACTGGATTGTGAGTCACAAGGTCGGCAGTTCAAACCCACCAGCTGCTCTTCGCAAACACTATGCAGGGCTGCTATGAGTCAGAACTGACTCAACGGCGCTTAACAACCACACAATAAAGAACCAGCAAGTATCTAGCTAGATGGCATCACTCAGATGTCTGACTAATCAGCTGAAAAATGTCCCCAAATAGCATCAAATGGAATCAGCCTCAAGGATGAGTACACCTTTCAAGACTTAGCACATTTGTTCTGTGCCAATAATAAAATTGTTATTGTTGCTAATTACCATCAAGTTGGTTCTGATTCATAGTGACCCTGTGTAGGGCTTTCAAGGAGCAGCTGGTGGATTTGAACTACCAACCTTGTGGTTCGCAGTCCAGTGCTGCTCTTACAGCAATTAGATTACATCTATTTCTTAACCAATGAGAAATTAATCCCTCATAAATAAGTTTAATATATGCTTTTTATACCATGAAACAGCTAATATGCTGACAAAACACACACACAGAGACACACACAAATGCCTAGTGATTACTATTTTTTACTTCATAATTTACTTTCTGCCTTTGTCCATTTCCCAAAGATGAACTCAAATCACACATGAAGTATGTTGAGCCTGTGCTCATAAATTTGAGTTGACCTATAATTTATGATACCAAAAAGTCAATACAGCAAAACTAGGTTCTTCCTTTCTGAGCTCAAAAACTTTCCAGGTCCAGTAAAACACACACACACACACACACACACACACACAGTTTTAGAAATGTGCCAGTGTGTTTATTTATTTGCATTTTTGTGTTTATAGTGAAAAGACTTGGGAAAGTTTTACACATTGCCTCAAAAATCTCTTGAAAATAGAACTAAGTGGGAACAAAAATGGAATAATCCTCTTAAATCCTCAGGATATTGTGAAGGGTTTAATTTTGGATTATGACTCTCAGCCCAGAATTTCTTTAACCATATAAATAACGATACTTTGCCACTATCAGCCATATTCTGTATTTAGTGTAGGGCTGGTTAGCCCTAGCAGACTACTTTTATGCATAGAGGAATAGGCTGCCATCTAAAACTTTGAGTGCACCATCATGGCTGCAGATTTCTAATATCTTTTTTTCCCTGGGAACAGAAAATTTTATTTCAAGGGTGGAAAACAAATTCCAACCCACAAGTTAATTCTATTGAAGTATTAGAGACTCCTTGGAGTCTCAATACAGTAGAATTGAGAAGGATTCTGAGTTCAAGCCCAAGACCAACCAAAAAACATATATTATGACAGTCTATAGTCTAGTTGTAGGAGCTCTGGTAGCGAAGTGGTTACAAATTGGGCTGCGAACCTCACAGTTAGCAGTTCAAAACTACCACAGGAGAAAGATGAGGCTTTCTGCTCCCATAAAGATTTACATCCTCTGAAACCCTGTACAGGGTCTCTATGAGTCGGAACAGACTCCACGGTACATAACAACAACATAGTCTAGTTGTAGGTGTGGGAAGATACATATTGGCATTGTGTCACATCTTTGTGTGCAATGACTACAAAACCTTATTACCCATTAACACCTTAGCATAAATACTTTTCTCAGTGTCTCTCCAATACAGATCAGGACAGAACAGAATGTGATAGAAATGGTTAAAAGACTTGTTCACAGAAACTGATATTGCTCCAAGAGAATAGGCCTGAGGGAGTGTCGGGGTTTTCCCTCGACATAGTTGTCACGAGTGTTTGGTTCACGAGGAGGGGAGACCCAGCGGCGATAGGGATAGCGAAAGAATACACAGACAAACAGAAGAAGGGAGACAATGAGGCACCCCAAAGCCAGGGTGGATACATCACTGGTGGGCAGGCTTGGGACTACAGGCATCATGGCCTCTGCAGGCAGCAACTCACTGCCCTGCAATCTTTACTGCATGCCTTCCAACCCGTAATGTACTGCAATCGTTACTCCATGCCTTCCAACCAGTAATGCACACCTGGGGAGGCCCGGGCCTCTGCTTTATTTAGGGGAGGAGTTTCACACCAAGCTGGGAGGGACTAAAACAGGATACAGCTAACATCAGTAATTTTTCAGACATTCAGGTAACTTTACATTGTACTTCACTGGTTCGAATCCCAGGCCAGCAACTTGGATTCTCAGGCCCAATTAACATATCTATAGCCCCTGAGGTCAGTTGGGGGAAGGTGAGAGTTCTGCAGGAGACACCCAGGTGAATGGGCTGCACCTGGAAAAGGGATTAGGGAGGATGGGTTCTTTGTCTATAGAACAAAGAACCGAGAAGTAGCTAAGATATTTTTAGTTAATCCTTTGGAGAAAGGTTTAACCTTGCAACCTTTAGTCTCGGCTTTAGGAAAATATCACATTTATCTGTGGATTACCATGAGCTCCGTGTATTAAATTAATACATGTAATAATATTAAGATGAAAGCAATTTGCCATTAACTGCCAGTGGCCTCATTTGTTACACTCGGCCCTAGAGGGCCTCGAACCTCTGACCAGTCTTACACGGTCCGCAACAAGGGAGAATGCTGTGTAGTTAGAGACTACACTGTTGTTGAAGTGTGCTTGAGTCAGTTCCAACTCACAGGGCTTCCAAGAAGCAGCTAGTGAGTTTGAACCATCAACCTTGTGATTCAAACCAACCTTGGGTTGCAGTACTTTATCCCACAGTGCCAAAACAGGAAGACCCTCGAATCCTGGAGATCTGGAAAGGGAGCACCAAAGAAAAGAGAAAGGACTGCCTGCTTTATCTCCATCACAGTTTTGTCCCGAGAGCCTTGCTTATCTGTATTTAGTCTGTTAACTAAACAGCAAGAAACAGATTCCCATCCATTAGCAATGACGCATAGCTACAGAATATAAGAATAAGGCAAGTTTTCATCCATTGCAATTTCAGATGAATTATATCACAGCAATTCATTTTCAACAACATAAATGACAGTTACACATGTGGACATCACCAGATGGAATGCACAGGAATCAAATTGACTACACCGATGGGTAGAGACAATGGAAAAGCTCAATATCATCAGCCAAATAAAGACCAGGGGCTGACTGTGGATCAGACCTTGAGTTGCTCACAAGTGACAAAATACAACTATGAGTATATTCCATCTGAATTTGGAGACCCTCTCAAGAATAGATCTGACACATTGAACACTAACAGCTGAAGGCAGGAGGAGTTTGGGGTTGACATCAAGAAATCCATATATGAACAAAGCAAACAGTCACTAAAAAGAGAGGAAAGAATGAAAAGAACAAAACAGATGTCAGAAGAGCCTCTTGTATGTAGAGCAGCTAAACAAATGGGTAAAACTATGATATGAAAGTGGAACAGAAATTTCAAAGCGTAGCTCAGGAAGACAAAGTAAAGAATTATCATGAAATGTACAAAGACCAGGAGCTAGAAAACTGAAAGGAAAGAATATACTCAGCATTTCTTGTGCTAAAAAAACTGGAAAAAAAAAATAATAAATCAAGCTTCAAGTTGTAATATTGAGCACTAGACAGAGAACCACAAGATCCGCAGTTCCAGCCCACCAGCCATGCTGAGGGAGAAAAATGAGGCTGTCTGTTCCCACAAATATTTTTTAAGACTCAAAAACCCTATACAGAGTCACTGTGAGTCGGAACTGACTCAACAGCACCACTTAAAAACAACATGGGAATCCTGGTGTGACACTAGGCTGCTAATCACAAGACTGGTGGTTCAAATAAAAAATGCTATACAGGTTGCTTGTTGTTGTTATTGTCAGGTGCCATCGAGTCGGAACCAACTCATAGCGACCCCATGCACAGCAGAACAAAACAATGTCTGATCCTGGGCCAACCTCACTACCGCTGCCACACTTGACGCCATCAATGATGCCACCTAGCCGATCCATCTCGTTGGGGGTCTTCCTCTTTTTCTTTGACCCTCCATCTTACCCGGCATGACATCCTTCTCCAGTGACTGTTCCCTCCTGACAATATGTCCAAAGTATAAGAGACGAAGTTTGACCATCTTGGCCTCTGAGGAGCACTCTGGCTGCACTTCTTCCAAAACAGATCTATTGGTTCTTTTGGCAGTCCATGGCACTTTTAGTATTCTCCTCCAACACCACAATTCAAAGGCATCAATTCTTCTACGATCTTCCTTATTTACCGTCCAGCTTTCGCATCCATATGAGGTTATTGAAAATACCATGGCTTGGGTCAGGTTGCTATGAATCTAAAATGATTCTACAACACTTAATAAAAATAAAACATGGGCAAAATATTGAGTAATGCAAGAAGCATTCAAAGAAGATGGAAGTAATACACAGAGTTACTGTACAAAAATCATTGGTCTGTGTTTAATCATTTCAGGAGGTAGTATATGATAAAAAACTGATGGCATTGAAAAAAGAAGTTGAAGTTGCACTTAACATAATAGTGCAAAACAAGGCTGCAGGAAATGTTCAATACAGATTGAAATGTTTCAACAAGCTAGTATTTGCCAAGAAATGTGGAAGACAGCTACCTGGCCAATTAGCTGGAAGAAATCCATATTTGTGCCCATTCCAAAGACAGGTGACCCTACAGAATACAGAAATTTTCAAAAACTATCATCAATATCACATGCAAGTAAAAATTTTCTGAAATTTTTCAAAAACCATTGCAGCAGTACATCAACAGGGAATTGCCAGGAATTCAAGACAGATTCAGAAAAAGATGTGGAATGAAGGCTATCATTGCTGACATCACATGAATCTTGAAAGCAGAGAATACCAGAAAGATGTCTACTTGTGTTTTTATGACTATGCAAAAGTATTCAACTGTGTAGGTAACAATAAACTATGGAGGACATTACAAAAAGTGGGAATCCTTGAACACTTAACTATGCTCATGTGTAACCTAAGACGCCATCATTTTAACAAAACAAGGAGATATTGCATGATTTAAACTTAGGAAAGTGGTGGGTCAGAGTTGTATCCTTTCACCATACTTATTCAATCTGTATGCTAAATGCAAATAATCTGAAAAGCTGGACTATGTGAAGAAGACTACAGCATCAGAATTAGAGAAAGTCTCATTAATAATCTGTGATATGCAGATGACACAACATTGCTTGCTGGAAGAGAAAAGGACTTAAAATATTGATGAAGATCATGGATTGCACCTCAACCTAAAGAAAACAAAAATTCTCATAATTGGACCAATGAACAACATCATGATAAGCAGCGAAAAGATAGATGTTATCAAGGATTTCATTTTTCTTGGATCCACAATCAATGCGCATGGCTGACTGACTGAATAGTATAGAGGTGGTTCCAACTCATAGCAACATAAAGTTTCCAAGGTTATGAATCTTTATGGGGGAAACAGTCCTTGTAACGTGGCCACGGGCATAGCTGCCACCTTAGCATTCCTGAGCCTGGAGACCCGATCCAGGTGAGGAATATCTGGGCTCTGCCTGCCCTAGCCCCAGTTTTTTCTTCGGATGTAAGCTCTCCGTTGGCACTCTCTCTTCCATCTTCAAGGTTGAGGAAGAGGATTATTCTGAGCATGTGCTGGCCTTGACTATGCTCTGCCTCACTAAAGGGGCCAAGGATAAAGGTAATGTGGTAGACGTCAAAGTACGGAATCACGACCATCAGGAGATTATTGTCCCTGTGGCCAGCCTCTAGTTGTCCTGCCAATCCATGCTCAGCTTGGATGACTTCCAGTTTCAACCACTAATAACCGTCTGCCTGAAGTCAGGCTCTTGTCCTGTGCAGATCACTATATAAGCAATGACTTTTCTGAGGAGGAGGAGAGTGAGGAAGAGGACAGTGAAGAGGAGGAGGTGAAGTTGTGCCCCGTCCTACCTGCCAAGAAGCAGAGGAGCAGACACTTCTTGGTCAGTTAGCAGCCTGTGACCTGTGACCTGTGCCATGTACCTTGTTCCCGGACAAATTTCTGAGGATGTTTCCATTCCATATTCTGCTATTTACTCTCAGACTCATAGTGATGAATCCATGTCTCATCATCAGAGACAATTTTTTTTTAAATAAACTTTTACCTTCCTTTGAAATTTTGGTTTTACAGATGTTCAAACGCTTCTGTTTATGCTTTTCCATGAGTAGTCTCGGTTCCCATCTCACACAAATGTTTTGAAAAGTCTGTCATGGATTATTTCATAGGCATAACCACGGCTGATTTGCAAATTATTAGCCACATAATCAACCGTAACTCACCTGTTTGATAGAATCACTTCATGTGTATGCTTAATGTTGTCATCAGCCATGGATCTGGATGGGTGTTTTAATATAAAGGGAGTGTGAATAATTTTTGACCCACCCTCATATATCAGTGTTGTTGTTGTTGTTGTTGTTGTTAGGTGCCACTGACTAGTTTCTAACTCATAGTGACTTCTATGCATAACAGAACAAAACACTGTCTGGTCCTGTGCCACCCTAACAATTGTTATGTTTGAGCCAATTGCTGCTGCCACTATGCTAATCCATCTTGTTGGGGGTCTTCCTCTTTTTCATTGACCTTTCACTTTACCAGGCATGATGACCTTCTCCAAGGATTGGTCTCTCCTGATAATATGTCAAAAGTATACAAGACAAAGTCTTGCCATGGCTTCTAAGGAGCATTCTGGCTGTACTTCTTCCAACACGTATTTGTTTGTTCTGGAAGTCCACAGTACTTTCAATATTTTTCTCCAAGACAATTGTTGTTGTTGTGAAGTACTATCGAGGTTCTGAAGAATGACCAGTGAGCTTGAAATGCCAAAATTGCAGTTCGTATCAACCTTACTGCCCAGCACATTAACTCACAACGCCACTCCAGAACTCCTAACCCATAAATAAGATAATGTCAATTCTTCTGTGGTTTTCCTTATTCATCATCCAACTTTCACATGCACATGAGAATAGCCTTGAAAATACCATGGATTTGGTCAGGCACATCTTAGTCTTCAAACTGATATATTTGCTTTAAAACACTTTAAAGAGATCTTTTGCAGCAAATTTGCCTAATGCAAGATACATCACTGGATCTCTTTCCTACTACTTCCATGAATGTTGATAGTAGATCCAAGCAAAATGAAGTCTATGGCAACTTCAATCTTTTTTCCATTTAACATGAAGTTACTTACTTATCCAATTGTGAGGATTTTTTGTTTTCTTTACACTGAGGTAAAATCCATACTGAGGTCTGTAGTCTTTGATCTTCATCAGTATTTTAAGTCCTCTTCACCTCCAGATATCTGTCTTCGAAATTTCTTGACAAAGACAAGTGAGTACCATCAAGGTCACATCAGTTTGCTGAAAAGATTTCTATTTGTATTCCATCAATTCCTGGAGCCTTTTTTCCCACCAATATCTTCAATGTAGCTTGGACTTCTTCCTTCCATACCATCAGTTCTGGATCATATGTTGTCTCTTGAAACTGTTGAGCATCGGCCATTTCTCTTTGGTTTTGTGACTCTATTCCTTCCAACTTCTTTCCATGCTTTTGGCATAATTGAATATCTTGTCATGTTGCTGTTGTTATTGTTAGCTGTGGTGCTGTTTTGAGGTGCAATCTATAATGAAAGCTGTGGTCTTTGATCTTCATTGGTAAGTATTTGAAGTCCTCTTTACTTCCAGCAAGCAAGATTGTATCATCTGCATATCGAGGATTGTTAATGAGTCTTCCTCCAATACTCATGTCATGTTCTTCTTCAGATAATCCAGCTTCTCAGATTATTTGCTCAGTGTACAGATTGAGTATAAATATGGTGAAAGGATACAATCCTGGCATACACAGCTTTCCTGATTTTAACCCATTCAATGTTCCCTTGTTCTGTTCAAAGAACTGCCACTTGGTTATGTACAGGTTCCTTGTGAGCAATATGAAGTGTTCAGTAATACCCATTCTTCACAATGGTATCTATAGTTTGTCATGATCCACATAGTCAAAAGACTTCTAAAGCATCCTGGTAGTATACTGGGCAATGCATCAGGCTGCTGACCACAAAGTCAGCAGTTTGAGTACAACAGAAAGATGAGGTTTTCTGTTCCCATAAAAATTTACAACCTCGAAAACCCTATACAGGGTCACTATGAGTCAGAATTGACTTCATGGCCAACCACGCACCCAGACATCTTTCTGATATTCTCTGCTTTCAGTCAAGATCCTTCTGACATCAGCAATGATATCCCTCATTCCATATCCTCTTTTGAATCCAACTTGAATTAACAGCAGGTCTCTGTCAATATACTGTTGCAGTCATTTTTTAATTATCTTAAGCAAAATTTCACTTGCATGTGGTGTTAATGATATTGTTCAATGATTTCTACATTCTATTAGGTCACCTCTCTTTGGACTAGACACAAATATGGATCTCTTCCAATTGGTGGACCAGCTAGCCATCTTCCAAATTTCTTGACATAGATGAGTGAGCCCCTCCAGTGCTGCATCTGTATTTGAAAGATTTCAATTGTATTCAGTCAATTTCTGGAGCTTTGTTTTTCACCAATGTCTTCAGCACAGCTTGGACAGATCCTTCAGCGATTACATGCTATCTCTTGAAATTGCTGAACATTGACCATTTCTTTTTGATACAGTGACTCAGTGAATGCTTTCTGCATCATTCAGCATTTTGATCATAAAATCCTTCAATATTGAAGGTTGAGGCGTGAATTTTTTTCTTCAGTTCTTTCAGTTTGAGAAATGCTGAGCATGTTTTTCCCTTTTGTTTTTCTAACTTCAGATATTTGTACATTTCACTATAATTAGTCTATGTCTTCTTGAGCTACCCTCTGAAATTTTCTATTCAGCTCTTTTTTTTTTTTTTTTTTTTCCAGTCTCTTTAGCATCTCTGTATTGAAAGACAAGTTTCAGAGTCTCTTCTGACATCCATTTTGGTCTTTTCTTTCTTTCCTATCTTGTTAATGATCTTTGCTGTATAATGTTCTTGCTGTCAACTATTCTCATCTTCAGTTAGTCTAAAGCATCAAATCTGTTTTTGAGATGGTCTCTAAATTCAGGTAGGATATGTTCAAGGCCATATTTTGGCTCTTTTGGACTTATTTTTATTCAGCCTCAGCCTGAACTTGCATATAAGCAATTGACGCAAGTTCAGTGGCCATGTTCAGGGTTTCTGAGGATTGACGGGTATGTTTGAACTGTTGACTTTATGACTTTATCGTATTGTGCCATACCAGGACCCCTCAATAGTCACTAGAGAAATACAAAATTAAATATGACATACTACTAGCGTAGTGGTTACGAATCGGGCTGCGAACCTGAAGGTCAGCAGTTCGAAACTACCAGCAGCTCCGCGGGAGAAAGATGAGGCTTTCTACTCCTGTAAAGATTTACACCCTCGGAAACCTTGTACAGGGTCACTATGGGTTGGAACCAACTCAACGGCACTTAACAATAACAACAACAACTATATGGGTTCAAGCTCACCAGCTGCTCCTTGGAAACCCTATACAGGATCACTATGGGTCGGAACTGACTCGACGGCACTTAACAACAACAACAACTACTACATGGGAGTTTTGGTGTGGCACTGTGGGATGTGGCACTAAACTGCAGGGTCAGTTTGAACCATAAGGTCGGTGGTTCAAATTCACCAGCTGCTCCTTGGGAAGCATATACAGGATCACTATGACTTGGAACTGACTTGATGGCACCTAACAGCAATAGTAACAACTATATGAAACACTAATATGCACCCAAGAAAATGTCTAAACTTAAAAAGATTGGTCATAAGAGTTAGGAAAGAAGGAGGAAGGAAACAGAAACCACAGGGAAGGAGAGGATAAATAATGTCACATTGAAGGGACTATAGTCAGTGAAATGAAACAAAATATGTATGAATTGTGCAATGTAAAACATGATATGCTCTGTAAACCTTCACCCAATTCACAATAAAGAAGGCTACAAGTAAAAAAGAAAGAAATTTATATAAAATTTCAAAGAAAAAATATTGATTATATCAATGTTAGGCAAGAATGTGGAGAAAATAGAATTCTAATGTACACTGTTGTAATATAAAATAGTATGATCACTCTGGAAACCTGTTTGGCAGTTTCTTTTAAAAGTAAAACGTACATCTACCATATGCTCCAGCCATTCTATACCTACGTTTTTATCCAATAAAAATGAAAGCATGTGTCTATACAAAGAGTTGTACAAGAATGTTCACAGCAGCTTTATTTGTAGTAGCCGAAACCTGGCAAAATCTAAATGCCCACCAACAAGATGGACAAATTGTGATAAATACATACAATGCAATATTATAAAACTATGTGCAAAAACATACGTTATCCATACATACACACACAAGTTGCACCTCTAAATCCCAAGTAATCATGAGACTATTAGGATGAGGACCCTACTAAATATTTTGATTAGGGTACACAAACAAAGACACTACAAAATGTTGGCAACTAAAAGCCATTATTATTCATAGAAGGTAAGCAGTAACCAACAGGAACAGATTTGAAGTGCCCAGCCCCTTTTACTCCCACAAAAACTCTACTTACCATTATAAGAGAGAGCCCTTCTTCCCAAATTACCCAAGCCCATTTTGCACCTTATATTTCTCCCCCCCCCCGCCTTTCTCTCTCACACTAGGTAAGTCATCAGCTCAGGTTAGGTGTGGCCTGGCTATGTTCATTCTTTTTCCCTCTCTCTCCCAGTCCACAGCTTTTCTTATTAGTGCCTGGTCCCCTGTTCTTACTGTCTAGCTCCTAACCAGGAGATTCAGAACAACCCTGAACTACATTACAACAGCTCTCCAAGCAAAACTGTTTTCTGAGCAACCCCTGAAACCGTTCATGCCCCTCTGGACACTCTTCCTCTTGGCTTACATGTTACAACTCTCAGCACAACTGGGTATCCCATTGTTAGAGAACAGGCCAGCTCAGGTGCCCTGGCTGCCGTTCGCTCTGCTCTGACATCTGCCTGCACAAGTCTTAACTGTAGCAGCTTCCCCTTTGTGCTATGCTGAGTTACACTGGCAACTTCCTGCTCAGAGGTGCACAGCACCGGTGGCAACCTCACCGACCACCACCATTTATTTGGTTGCCTAGTTTCTGCTTCTCATAGCGCTGCCACCGTTTCTCTGATGCTGCTCAGTTCTGCTGTGCTTGTCATTTCTCTAGATCTTCAGTGTCATCAGCTCAAACTTACCAGCTATGTACAGCCTTTTTCATTTAGATCTAGGAGGTTTACAACACAGGGATCCCAGGTCCAAGGAATGCAATCCTCTCTAGTCTCTTGTTGATCAAGATGTCTAAAAAAAAAAACTTTGTAAGATTGGGCAATTGCATAGAAAAATGTATTATAGTCCTTAAGGTCCAACTTTCCTAAAACTAACCAAGCCCTTATATTGATTATAAACCAACCAATTGAGTTGACTGCAAGCCACTCATGTGGATAGCAAACAGACCAATTCCTAAAAACTGCTTAGGTGGATAGCAAACTAACCAAACCTTTGGTAGATTGTGACCCAATCAATCATTTTGAGAGAACTGGGAATGGGATCAGAGGTGCTACAAGGATTGCAAGAAAGGAATTACAAAGAAGTACAAGGATTCTTGTTAGGAGGGACCTGTCACTAGAGAATGATGCCATGTTTGGTAAGGTGGAGGGTCAGAGATAAAAAGGAAGACCCCAGTGAAATGGACTGGCAAAGTGGCAGCATCAATGGGCTCAAGCATGGCAACAATTGTGAGGTTGACCCAAGACAGGGCAGTGTTTCGTTGTGTTGTGCATAGGATCACTATGAGTCGGTACCAACTCAATGGCACCTAACAACCTCAGCATAAAGAATATTTAGAGAGTGATGATGGTTTTTTTATAAATATATGTTGCTGTTGTTGTTAAGTGCCCTCAAGTCAGATCCTACTCAAACTCAGTATAGGGTTTCCAAGGAATGGCTGGTGAGTTTCAACTGTTGACCTTCAGGTTCATATCAACCTTGAGGCCGAGTGCTTATCCTACAGCACCACATCAGGACTCTAAAAAACAGTGGTGGTGGCAGTGTGCTGTGGAGTCAGTTCTGACTCATAGCAAGCCTGGACAGCAGAAGGAAAACCTTCCTGGCCTGCATCATCCTCACAATTGTTGTTTCAGCCCATTATTGTTGCCATATGTCATTCTATCTCACTGGAGTTCTTCCTCTTTTTCACTGATCCTCCACTTTACCAAACATGTCTTTCTCCATTGACTGGTCCTTCCTAACAGCATATCCAATGTGCCAGAGATGAAGTTTCTCAATCCTCACTTTTAAGGATCAATTCAATCATACTTCTTCCAAAACGGATTTGTTTGTTCTTCTGACAGACCATGATACTTGATATATTTTTCTCCAAACACTATCCAGGTGTATCAATTCCTCTGTGGTCTTCCTTATTCATTGTCTAGCTTTCCCATGTATATGAGGCAACTGGAAATACCATGGCTTGCGTCAGGGACCCAAGTGAACTCTTTGCTCTTTAACACCTTAATGCAATAACCACTGATGTCTTGACTTCTGCTTCCTTCAGCATTGACTGTGTACTCAAGTAAAATGAAATCTTTGACAAATTCAATCTTTTCTCTGTTTTTCCTGATGCTATTTATTGCACCCATTGTGAGGATCTTCATTTTCTTTACATTGAGGTGTAATCCTCATTGAAGGCTATAGTCTTTGATCTTCATTAGCAGGTATTTCAAGTTCTCTTCCCTTCCAGCAAACAACTTTGTTTACTCTGTATATCTCAGGTTATTAATGACTTTTCCTCCAATCATTCTTCATATAATCCATCTTCTGTGATTATTTGCTCAGCATACAGATTGACTGTTGCTGTTATTAAGTTGCTATTAGCCATACCAACTCATAATAACCCTATGCACTATGCTGCTCCTGTACCAATCCATCTTGTTGGGTGTCTTCTACTTTTTCTCCACTCTCCACGTTACCATTCATGTTGTACTTCTTAAGAGACTGGTCCCTTCTAATAATATGTCCAAAGTATCAGAGACAACATCTGGCAATCCTGACTTCCAACAAGCATTCTGACTGTACTTCTTCCAACACAGATATCTGTTTGTTCTTTTGACAATCCATGATACTTTCCATATTCTCCTCCAACACCATAATTCAAATTGTTTTACAGTCTTTCTTATTCACTGTCCAACTTTCACATGCATATGAGGTTACTGAAAATACTTTGGCATGGTCAGGTGTACCTTGGCCTTCAAACAGATGTGTTTGCTCTTAAACACTTTAAAAAGGTCTTGTGCAGCAGATTTGCCCAATGCAATACATCATTTGATTTCTTAGCTGTTGCTTCCATGAGTGTTCATGATTGATCTGAGCAAAATAAAGTCTTTGACAACTTCAATATTTTCTCCATTTATCTTGATGTTATTAATTGGTCCAGTGGTGAGGATTTTGTTTTCTTTACACTGAGGTGTAAGCCATATCGAAGGCTGTGGTCTCTGGTCTTCATCAGTAAGTGTTTTAAGTCCTCTTTGTGCTCAGCAAGAAAGGTTGTATCATCTGCATATTGCAGGCTTTTAATGAATCTTCTTCTAATCCTGATGCCACATTCTTCATATAATCCACCTTCTCAGATTATGTGCTCAGCATACAGACTGAATAAGTATGGTGAAAAAATACAAACCTGGCGCACAACTTTCCTAATTTTAAATTATTCAGGGTTCCGTTCAAACAACTGCCTCTTGATCTATGTACAGGTTACCCATGAGTACAATTATTCTGGAATTCTCATTCTCTGCAATGTTGTCAATAGTTTGACATGATCCACACAAACAAAAGCCTTTGAGTACTCAATAAAGCACAGATAAATATCTTTCTGGTATCCTCTGCTTTCAGCCAAGATCCATCTGACATCAGCAATAATGCCCGTCATCTCCCATCTTTATCTAATCTGGCTTGAACCTCTGGTAGTTCTCTGTCAATGTAAAGTTACAACAGTTGTTGAATTATCTGTAGCAACATTTTACTTGAAGGTGATATTAATGATATTGTTTGATGATTTCTCTATTCTGTTGGGTCACCTCTCTTTGGAATCGGCACAAATATGGCTATCTTCTAATCAGTTGGCCACATAGCTCTCTTCCAGATATCTTGGCATAGATGAGTGAGTGTCTTCAGTGCCGCATCAGTTTGTTGAAAGATTTCAATTTATATTCCATCAATTCCTGGAGCCTTTTGCTTTGTCTTCAATGCACCTTGGACTTCTTCCTTCAGTAACATTGGTTCTTTATCATACGTAACCTCTTGAAATCGTTGAACATCAACCATTTCCTTTTGGTACAGTGACACTGTGTATTTGTTCCATCTTCTTTTGATGCTTTCTCCATCATTCAATATTTTAATCATAGAATCCTTCGATATTGCAAGTTGAGGCTTACATTTTTTATTTGGTTCCCTCAGCTTGAGAAAATCCTTCTGATTTTTTAATTCCAGGTCTTTACACATTTCATGAAGAGCAAAGATGTCAGCTTGAGGACTAAGGTGCGCCCGATCCAAGCCATGGTATTTTCAATAACCTCATATGGATGTGAAAGCTGAACAGTGAATAAGGAAGATCATAGAAGAATTGATGCCTTTGAGTTGTGGTGTTGGAGGAGAATACTGAAAGTGCAATGGACTACAAAAGAACCAATACATCTGTTTTGGAAGAAGTGCAGCCAGAGTGCTCCTTGGAGGCAAGGATGCCTAAGCTTCGTCTCTCATACTTTGGACATATTGTCAGGAGGGAACAGTCGCTGGAGAAGGATGTCATGCTGGGTAAGACGGAAGGTCAGAGAAAAAGAGGAAGACCCCCAACGAGATGGATCAGCCAGGTGGCATCATTGATGGCATCAAGTGTGGCAGCGGTAGTGAAGCTGGCCCAGGATCAGACATTGTTTCGTTCTGCTGTGCATGGGGTCGCTATGAGTCGGTTCCGACTCGATGGCACCTGACAACCACAACAACAACACATTTCATTATAATATTTGGCTTTATCTTCTTGAGCTGACCTTTGAAATTTTCTATTAAGCTCCTTTACTGCCTCATTTCTTCCATTTGCTTTAGCATCTGTACACTGGAGAGCAAGTTTCAGAGTCTTTCTGACATCCTTTTTGGTCTTTTCCTTCTCTCTTATCTTCTTAATGACCTTGTACTTTCTTCTTGTATGATGTTCTTGATATCATCCCACAGATCTTTTGGTCTTTGGTCTTTAGTGTCTAATGCATCAAATCTGTTCTTGTAATGGTCTCTAAATTCAGTGGGATATGTTTGATGTCAAATTTTGGCTCTCAGAGACTTGTTTTAATTTTCTTCACCTTTAGCCTGAACTTCTTTATGAGCAATTGATGGTTTGTTCCACAGTCTGCCCCTGGCCTTGTTTGGGCTGATGATATGGAGCTTTTCCACTATCTCTTTCCACAAATGTAGTCAATCTGATTTCTATGGATTCCAGAAGTCATTGGTCTTGCAAAATTCCATCATGTGATCTCCAGCATCATTTCTATCACCAAGGCCATATTTTCCAACTACTGATCCTTCCTCTATGTTTCCAACGTTAGTATTCCAAACTCCAGTAATTATCAATACATCTTGATTGCATGTTTGATCAATTTCAGGCTGAAGAAGTTGGTAGACTTCAATTTCATCATCACTGCCTTCAGTGGTTGATGCATAAATTTGAATAATAATGGTATTAACTAGTCTTCCTTGTAGATGTATGGATATTATCCTATCACAGACAGCATTGTACTTCAAGACAGATCTTGAAAAGTTCTTTGTGATGATGAATGCTATGCCATTCTTATTCAATTGGTCATTCCTGGCATAGTAAAATATGTGATTGTCAGAATAAAAATGTCCAAAACCAGTCCATTTCAGCTCACTAATGCATAGGATATTGATGTTTGGTGTTCCATTTCATTTTTACAATTTCCAATTTTCTTAAAATCATACTTTGTACATTCCATGTTGCGATTATTAATGGATGTTACAGCTGTTTCTCCTCATTTTTAGTTGTGCCCTATTAGCAAAAGAAGGTCCAGAAGGCTTTACTCCATTTGTATCATCATGACCCATGACTTTGAGGAGGCATCTCTTCCCCAGTCATATTTTCAGTGACTTCCAACCTGGGAGCTCATCTTCTGGCACTATATCTAACAATATTCTGGTGCTCTTCATCATGTTTCAATATTCAATATTCTGGTGCTGACAGTGTTCCACTGCTATACATAAGATTTTCAATGGCTAAATAGCTGGAAGTAGTCTATCTCTCCTTCTTTCTAGTCTGGTTCAATCTGGAAGCTTAACTGAAATCTGCCCACCATGGGACCTTTAAAAATTCTAGTAGCATAGCTTCCAGAATCACATCAGCACACAAGCTATCACAGTACAACAAACTGATAGAATAGTGGTGGACAGATTGAATAAGTATGGTGAAAAGATACAACTCTTACACATGTTTCCTGATTTTAAACCAGTCCGTATTCCCTTGTTATATTTGAATGACCACTTCTTAACCTATATACAGGTCCAGAAGTGTTCTGGAATTTCCATTTTCTCAATGTTATCCATAGTTTGCTACAATCCACACAGCTGAATGTACAATATTGCAAAAGTGAACATACTTCTTGCATTCTTTGTTTTCAATCAAAATCCATCTAACATCAGTAATGATATCCCTTATTCCACATCCTCTTTTGAAACCAGCTTGAATTTCTGACAGTTCCCTGTCAATGTACTATTACAGTCATTTTTAATTATCTTCAGCAAATTTTTGCTTGCATATGATATCAGTGATACCATTCAATGATGTCTACATTCTGTTGGGTCACCTTCTTTGGAATGGGCACAGATATGAATCACTTTCAATCTGTTGGTCAGGTAGCTGTCTTCCAAATTTCTTGGTATAGACAATCGAACTGTTCCAGCATTCCTTCAGTGTGTTGAATATTACAATTTGTATTCCATTAATTCCTGGAGCCTTATTTTTGTTTTGTTTTGTTTTTGCCAATTCCTTGAGTGTAGCTTGAATTTCTTCCTTCAGTCAAATCGGTTCTTGATTATATGCTAACTCTGAACAACTCTTTTTGATGCTTTCTGTATCATTCAACACTTTGATCATTGTTGTTGTTGTTGCTAAGTGGCCACTGAGTCAATCTGACTCATAGCAACCCTGTCTAGGGTTTCTGAGGAGTGCCTGGTAGGTCTGAACTGCCAGCCTTGCAGTCCAAGCTGACCTTGTGGTCCAGTGCTTTATCCTGCAGCACCACACCAGGACTTGACTTGTTCATAGAATCCTTCAATAACACAACCCAAGACTTGAATTTATCTTCAGTTCCTTCCATTTGAAAAAAAGGCTGAGTGTGTTCTTACTTTTTGGTTTTCTAACTCCAGGTTTTGCAAATTTGATTATAATACATTCTTTGTTTTATCAGACTGCCCTTTGAAAATTTCTATTCACCTATTTTGCATTCTCAATTCTTCGAATAGCTTTAGCTTCTGTACTTTCAAGAGCAAGTTCCAGAGCCTCTTCTTACATCTATTTTTGTCCTTTATTTCTTTCCTGTCTTTCTAATAACTTTTTGCTTTCTTTATGTATGATGTTGCTTTCTTCATGTATGGTATACTTGATGTAATCCTACAACTTGTCTCGTCTTTGATATTGTTGCTGTTGTTGTTAAGTGCCTTCGAGTCGGAGCCGACCCATAGCGACCCTGTACAGGGTTTCCGAGGGTGTAAATCCTTACGGGAGTAAAAAGCCTCATCTTTCTCCCGCGGAGCGGCTGGTAGTTTCGAACCACTGACCTTAAGGTTCGCAGCCCGATTCGTAACCACTACGCTACCAGAGCTCCTTATTACTGTTCAATATTTATCTATTCTGGAGATGGACTCTATATTCAGGTGGCATACATTCAAGGTCATATTTTGGTTCTTACTGCTTTGTTTTAATTTTCTTCTGCTTCAGGCAATTGTTCATATGCCTGTGTTCAGTTGCATATGAACAGATAATAATCTGCTTCGCAGTCAGTCACTAGCCTTGTTTTAGCTGATGATATTGAGCTTCTCCATCATCTCGTCTCATAGATGTGTCCAATTAGATTCCTGTGCATCACATATGGTAAGGTCTACATGTATGTTCCCACTTATGTTGTTGGAGGGGGGAAGGTATTTGCAATGAAGAAATCATTGGTCTTACATAATTCTAACATGCACTTTGCAGAATCACTTCTATCATCAAGGCCATATTTTCCAACTACTGATCCTTTCTCTTTGTTTCCAACTTTCCCATTTCAATCACCGTAATTACCAGTGCATCTTAATTGTATGTTTGATCAATTTCAGACTGCAGAATTTGGTAGAATTCTTCAATTTCTTCACAATTGGCTTCAATGGTGCATAATTTTGATGCGATTTATGCTGGTGCATAAATTTGAATAACAATCATATTAGTTGATCTTCCTTGTAGGCATATGGATATGGATATCATATTATTACAGACAGCATTGTACTTCCAGATATTTCTTGAAATGCTCTTGTTGATGGTGAATGTGATGCCATTCCTCTTCAATTTATCATTCCAGGTTCAGTAAACCATATGATTGTCCAATTCAAAATGGTCAATACCTGGCCATTTCATCTCATTAATGCCTAGGATATTAATTTGTATGTGTTCCATTTCATTTATGAGGGCTTCCAATTTTCCTAGACTTGTGTTTTATACATTCCACATTCTGATTATTAAACAGACATTTGCAGTTATGACTCTTCATTTTGAGTTGTTACGCATAAGCAAAAGAAAGCCCTGGAAGGTTTGCTCCATCCACATCATTGAAGCCAACTCTACCAGGAGGAAGCATCTCTTCTGCAGTCGCATATTATGCATTAAGTGCCTTCCAAGCTAAGGGAACTCATGTTCCAGCACCATATCAGGCAATGTTCTGCTGTTATTCATAAGGTTTTCAGTAGATAGCCTTTTAGAAGTGGTCAGCCTCTTTTTCTCCCTTGTCTGTCTTAGTCTGGAAGCTCTGCTGAAACCTGTCTACCATGAGTGACCCTGCTGGTATTTAAAATACCAGTGGCATAGATTCCAGAAACATACAAGTCACCACAGTACAAAAGTAACAGACAAGTGGTGTTTTACAAAGATATGTCAAGATTAATGGACAGATCTTCAGACATATAGATATTTAATTTATGACAACGGTGTCAGTA
>NW_006408595.1:5838261-5852411 GCF_000296735.1 Chrysochloris asiatica
ATTTTATAATATATTATATTCCATATAACCTTAGATATAAGAGACAAAGCAATATTTTTTAGAAGATAATAAAGAAGAGCATCTTTATGACTTTGGAGCACAGGAAAGTTTCTGAAACAAGATACAAAGGCAGTAATCATCAAGAAATAGATTGATAAACCTGATTGTATTCAAGTTAAGAAACACTGTTCATAAAAGCACCATGTAGGGATTGAAACACTAGAATGTATAAGATGTTGGTACTACAAAAAGCTCATTTCCAGAAAAGCAAAAAACGCCTACAAAAAGACCAGTAATCCAAGGGGAAAAGAAATGAGCAAGATACCTGAAAAGGCTATCCAAAATAAACATATGAAAATGTGCTCAATTTCATTAATAATCAGGGCAGATAAAACTAAATAAGACATCACTATACAGCCACCAGGACTGCTGTTTGGCACTGTCACATCAGCCCTAGATGCCACAAGGCTGGACGTTCAAACCCACCAACTGCTCCTCAGGTTGCTATGAGTGAGAACTGACTCAATGGCACTTAACAACAACAACAATAACCCATTCACCAAGGAGTTCTTGTAGCATATGAGTTACAAGTTAGACTGCTAAACAAGGGCAGCAGTTTGAATCTGCCAACTGCTCCTATAAAGATTTACAGGCTTGGAAATTCTATACAGAGTTGTTATGAGTCAGAATTGATTTCACAGCATAGAACCACCACCACCATACATACACCAGAATCAAACATTTAAAGACTAAAAATATCCACTTTTGGCAAAGACATGATACAACAGAAACTCTCTTATGGTGTTGCTGGGAGTTTATATTGCATACCCTATAATCCAGAAATGCTCCTCCTAGCTATATACCTACAGGAATATATACACATGTCTACTAGGAAGCTGGTACAAGAATGTTTATAGCAGCAGGAGTCATAATAACCAAAAACTGGAAACCAAATGTCCATCAATAGTAGAACAAATAAACTGTGATACATACATACAAAAGAAGTTTAAGTAAGGAAAATTAAAGACCTGGATAAATCTCATAAACATTATATTGATTGAAGAGATCAGATATACCTTATGCATAGTTTAGTAAAATTCAAAAATAGGGCAAACTAATCCATAGTATTTATAGATGCCTACATAAACGGGAAAAGTATAAAAAAAGTAAAGACATTATTATCATAAAAGCTAAGAAGATTCTGGAGAGAATTTTGATTAGCAATGGGCACCCTAGAAACCTTCTAAGTTATTGGCAATGCTCATCTTTTTTAATAATTATGAATTTTTTACATTTATGTCTTAAGCACTTTTCCATAAATGAAATATATTTCAAAATAGAAACACTTCAGGCAAAATTATTTTATTTTCAGTGTAGCAGAGTTGGGAATCTGTTATGTGTTGGATATACTATCTTTATTCTAAATGGAATATAACATTTCACTCTATAATAATTCTATACTATTGGAATCTTTTAAAAAATCATGCATTGTTTTGTGATTTAAAACAGCTTATAAAACATGGAGAAATGGAAAATTCTGGGATCTCTAGAAGTAGAAGAGAAATGGATAGAATGATAGAGAAGTTTAATCAATAAGAAAGAAATCACTCCTGTTCTCAGCCAGCTTTGAGAAGAGTGCTGGTGGAGAAGAACAAACAATCCTCATGCCTCTTTCTTTACTCAATCAAAAGCACTTAAACCCTTTCCAGGACTATAATGTAAATATGAGTAATGGAATTGATTTTTTATCAAACATCCAAGAATAAATCAGATGAATTCTGTTCCCTTTAAGGTATTCATCAGGAAGTTAGACACTTTTTCCATTGAAGCTTTTATTAATGCAAACATTTTGGCATGCCTCTTGGAGAATTGTTTTCAGAGCCTATGGCATTCTTTTAATAACCTCAGGGATGGTAAATTCAGCCTTGGAGAATGGACTGAAAAGATTATTTGGATCCATGCCTGATAAATTATGTGAGTAAACTCACTTGTTCAGAGTATATTGATTTGGTCCAAAACTTGAAATATGACTTGAATAAGACTAATCTTAAAGGAAATTCCCAAGAAAAGTTCTTTCGAAAAAATAATTTGAGCACTGACAACATTATTGAGATAAGCATTTTATACTTTAAGTAGCTACTCTGGAGACCAGCACATATTCCATTCACTTATTCAACAGGTTTTTAGTGAAGGCATTTTGTGTGTAACACACTCATTGTTCCAGACCCATCAGAAATACAGCGTGGAATAAAGTTGGCAAAAAGAACCTGCCTTCATGTAGCTGATTTAAATACATGTTTACTAGTAACCTGCCTCACAATTTACAGGAATGCACCTCTATATACTACATAAGCAGTCCTGGTGTGGTGCTGCAGGAAAATGCGCTGGACTGAAAGGTCAGTGTGAACCGCAAGGTCGGCATTTCAAACCCACCAGCCGCTCCTCGGAAACTCTATACAGGTTCACAACTGACTAGACAGCACTTAACAATAACAGCAACAACACATTGGATAAGGGGAGTCCTGGTGTGATGCTGTGGGATAAAGCACTGGACCGCAAGGTAGGGTTGAACCTCAAGGTAGTGGGTTCAAATGCTCCATTTGCTCCTCGGAAACCCTATACAGGGTTGCTATGAATTGGAACTGACTCAATAGCACTTAACAACAACATATTATATAAAAAGCCCTGGTAGCACAGTGGATTATGAGTCAGGCTGTGAACCGCAAGTTCAGCAGTTTGAATCTACCTATTGCTCTTCAGGAAAAAGATTGGGCTTTTTGCTCTTGTAAAATTTAGAACTTTGGAAACCCTATACAGGGTCGCTGTGAGTCAAAATCGACTAGATGACACACAGCCACCACCACCACCACCTATATTTGTATATTGTCATTGGCGCCCTGGTGTGGCACTGTAGAATAAGCAACAAACTGCTAACCGCAAGGTTAGGGGTTCAAACTCACCAGTCATTCCTCGGAAACTCTACACTGGGTTTCTGTGAGTCAGAACTGACTTGATACTTAGCAACAACATATTGCCATTGCAATATTTTTATTATTAAAAGATTTCCGAGGGCAAATTAGGGTTCGAGTCTCCTCTTCTGGTATCCAATAAAACGCAGCTTATAAAAGTTTATGGAGAAAAATGGAGTTGACAAATAATGGAATTTTTTCCCACAAACTTTTTGTAGCCTCCTTGTACAATGTTACATGTGTGTAAATTATAAATGTCCAAATTGCTTTTCCATTGGAAAATCAAGAATTACATTTAACTTGAGAGCTTTCAGTAAAGACATACAGCCAGTACTGCATAAACATTTGTTGACTTGTTTGGGATATTCAAGAACTTTAGACATTTTCTAGTTTCACTTATGAATACAAGAATATAATCAGTTTGATTGAGTCTTGTAAAAAAGGTTTTATCAAGTGGGTCCCCCTGACTGTAGCAATCATAACAAGACAATTTTGCAAAGTGCCAGTGGAAGAGAGCATAGCGCCAGTCTAGTCGTTCACAGCCCTGCATTCTATCCGAAATCTCTAACTGGAAACAGGAGCCGGCATCCGCAGACTCTCAAAAAAGTTTTACCCAAACTCTGAGAGGAGGTGTTAGAATTTTGTGATTCCCGAACCTACTCCCACCAATACTAACATCTTCTCATCCTTAATCTTACATCATGAAAATCTTTTATTCCAGTTTAGGGATGAATGAACATTCAAACACTGTGTTCCCCACCTCTCCTGCAAAGAGTAGTTTTGTTTATCAATGTAATTAGCACTGCGTCCAAAATCCAAGACCAGGAGGAAATCAGTAAAAAAGCAGCACTCTGCAGGCTTCAGAGAGTCGGAGCTTGTCAGTCTAGGGCCCCTGGAGGCTCACAAGGGCCATGGCAGCGGGAGGAACAGGGCCATGATGTGCTTGTTCCCCGGGGCCGACCCAGCAGCCCTCTTCTTGCTGGCGCCCTGCCCAGCCTAGCTTGGCCTCCCACGAAGGAGTTCCACTTCCTATTTTCCAAGTGTAAGTGCTTTTTAATTAGCCTTCATCACTTCCCCAATTTAACTGCAACCATTTACAGGTCCCTTGCTGACATCACGCCCACCTGGCATTCCCAGCACCACGCCTTTGCCCACACCAGCCCAGCCAGCTAGTTCTCAAGCAGCCACAGATTCTAAATGCTCATGAACTTCCAGCGACTCCATGTATGCGTTTACATCCCTCTTTTTCTTTGTGCTTTTGAATGGCAACTCCCCCCGCCCCCACCCCCACCCTCCAGTAGAAGGTTATTGTTACTTTCTTGGCACAATTGTTTTCCTAGTCAAATCGCTTGAATATTTTCAACTCTGTTTGATAGAGTTGTTGTTCTTGGTCTTAAGTGCAGTCGGGTAGGTTTCTACTCACAGCCAACTTGCATAGTTTCCCAGGTGCTACTGGTACATTTAAACCGCCTACTGGAGCTCTGGTAGCGTAGTGGTTACTAATCGGGCTGCGAACCGCAAGGTCAGCAGTTCGAAACTACCAGCTGATCCGCGGAAGAAAGATCAGGCTTTCTCCTCCCGTAAAGATTTACAGCCTTGGAAACCCTGTATAGGGTCGCTATGGGTCGGAACCGACTCGACGGCACATAACAACAACAACCTTGCCGTTACCAGCCCAGTGCCTATCCTACAGCGAAGTGGGGAGGCATAACTTGACAAAAGATGTCAGATTGTTGTTGTTGTTAGGTGCCATTGAACCGGTACCGATTCATAGCTACCCTAGGCACAATAGAATGAAACAATGCCCGGTCCTAGGTCAACCTCACAGTCGTTGTTAAACTTAGTCCATCACTGATGCCACTGTGCTGATCCATCTCATTTGCGGTCTTCCTCTTTTCCTCAGACCCTCCTCTTTACCAAACATGGTATCCTTCTCCAATGACTGGTCCCTCCTGATAACAGGATGTCGGATTAGAAAGTCAAAATATAATGTGTGAAAGTGATTTTTAAATTTACATGCTGAAGTTTTGGAAAATGTGATTTTTTTTTTTTATCTTTATGTTTAAAAACTTTTTTAAAAATTAAATTCTAGAGGAAGAGAATGGAAGTATGGGTAGCTTAAATTGGGGTCAATAATAATGACCTAAAGGAACTCCCTTACTAGGAAACTTTTCCTTGGTATTTTCAATCACCAGAACCCATTGAGACCCTTTCCCTGTGACTATCCATCCACATTCAAACATCCTTCATAACCCAAATTTGCAGTAGGTAAGGTCTAGAGTGGGGGAAACTTCTACTAAAATAGTTTGCTTTGAGCCGTGTCCATAGAAAACACACACAGTCTCTAGTCCCTTAAAAGTAGGGATCTTGTCTTTGAGGATTTGCTGTGAGCTATCAAAACAATTTCTACTCTAAAGAGTTTCCTAGGCTGTAATCTTATGGGAGGAGTTCAGGTGTGGCACTGCAGGATACACACTGGACTGCTAAACACAAGATTGGAGGTTCAAACCCACCAGCCACTTCTAGGAAACACTATACAGGGTCACTGGAGTTGGAACCGATTCAATGGCATTTTTAACAACAATCTAATGGGGAGGAGTCCTGGTGTGGCACTGTAAGATAGGCACTGTACTGCTAAACACAAAATTGGTGGTTCAAAAGCACCAGCCACTCATTGGAAACCTTATATAGGATCACTATGAGTCAGAGCCAACTCAACAGCACTCAACAACAATCTGACTGGAGCAGATCCCCAGGTCTTTTCTCCCAAGAAACCGCTGGTGGGTTCCAACCACGGACCTTTTGATTCACTGACAAGTGCTTAACCACTGTACCACCAGGATTCCTTGTCTTTGAGCTTATTGGTGTTAGGTGTCATCAAGTCAATTCTAACTCACAGCCAGACTCTGTACAATAGAATAAAACCCAGCCTGACCCTGCTCACAAGTCATCCTCACAAGTGTTGCTATGTTTGAGCCCATTGTTGCTGCCCCTGTATCAGTCCATATCTTTGGGGGTTTTCCTTCTTTTTGCTGACCCTCCACTTTTTCAAACGTGATGTTCTCCTCCAACATGTCCAAAGTACTGAAGTCTTACTGTCCACACTTCTAAGTAGAATTCTGATTGGACTTATATCAAGACAGTTTTGTTTGTTTTGAGGTTGTTGTCAAGTACTGTCAAGTTGATTCCAACCCATAGTGACCCTGTATAGGGTTTCCAAGGGGCAGCTGGTGAGCTTGAACCACTGACCTTGCAGTTCAAACGGCTTTGCAGTCTGGCGCATTAACCCACAGCGCCCTAAGAACTATTATTACTCTTGGTGATCTCTAAAATTCTTGGGACAGTAGATGCACACTAATGCTTGATTTATGAATGAATTAACTAATTCATTATTTTTTTAATGAATTAAAGTATTCTTTGTTATCCATTTAACAAATGCCCAGGTTCTGGTAGCCCCAGGCATTCCTTAACTTGAAGCTATAGCATAACCCCATAGTCACATAGCTGCCTTCCCACTGGCTATCTTTCTGTGTCTCTTCTCTTCTTTATAGGACTTCACTCCAATTAGGTTAGGACCCACCCTACTCCAGCATAACCTTATGTTAACTGATAGCATCTTCAAAGACCCTATACCCAAACAAGATCATGTTCATAGGGCCCAGGGGTTATGACTTCACCTTAAATTGTGCAGAGATATAATTCAATTCATAGCACTCTCCTTCAGAGCACATAGCTTAGATTGTAATTATACTTTCAGTAGTGTGATTATTAGAGTAATGTTTTTTCCCCCACTTGTCAATAAGCTACAAGAGAGCACGTACTATGACTACATTCACCATCGTATTCCATACATAAATGTCTTAAAGAATCTTAACTATGAACTAATTTCGTGTTTTGGATGCTAACAGAACAAATGCTTTAAGAGTGAAGTCAAGTCACAATTACATTACCAGTTTTGTAACAACAACAACAAAAAAGTAAATCTACCTAAGATATCATTATGCTTAGAAAAAGATATTGGCACAGATGAAGTTCTTAGAAAATGTAGCCTTATTGCAGTAACTGTTACCTAAAGATAAAATTCTGTAAGCAAACATAAATACAACCATGGCACATATCCTATGTGACACAACTCACTGGAGTTAATTCTGATTCATCCTGACCCTGTCGGACAGAGTAGTAATACCCCCAAGAGTTTCCAAGGCTATGAATCTTTATGATAGTACACTGCCACAGCTTTCTTCCATAGAGTGCTGGTGTGTTTGAACCGATGCTCTTTGGTGGGTTAACAGCTGGTGCTTTAGCTACTGCACCACCAAGGCTCCTACAAATATGGTTGTCCTTGGAATTTTCATTGACAACTTAATTTAACAAAATAACTCAATACATAGCCAGGTTTTCTGTGCTTGGATGAGGATAAATCAAGCCACATAAGCCAGTGTTTACATTTTTGTGCATAAAATATGACCAGGGAAAAAAGAATATAAATTGTCTATCAAAAATAAAATAAAATTGACTATGAAAATATACATGAAGTAGAGATTTTTGAAAACTACTAATTAAACAAGAAGGCTTGTAAAAATACGATTACTTCTCATCTGAAATTCTCTGGAGGATCGCCTATATCTAGATAAAAAGGATTGGGGATAGTCAAGTCAGATCTGCTGCTGGTGGGATGATAAGATAGTGGTACAGTGACTAATAATACAGTGGTTCTGGAATACAATTTGGAAATATAGTATACTTTGAACCAGAAATTCCATATTTAGGGAATTAGCCCAAGGAAATAATTAAATAAATAAGTAAATACACACATACATATTTACTTTATTGCTGTTTTGAAGTGTCATTGAGTTGGTTCTGATCTATAGTGACCCTGTATAGAGTTTCTGAGGAGCAGCTGGTTCAAGCTGGTGAGTTTGCAGTCCAAACTGACTTTGCAGCCCAACACATTAACCCACAGCACCACACCTGGACCTGATATCATATGTATTTTAAATGTAGGTTAACTATTTAATAATATATTATATGTAATAAATTTGACTATATATGTTTAATGCAATGGTGTGTAAATAGTGAAAACTTTTTACTTTTAAGACAACAAACACTTTAAAGACAACAAAAATGTGCAAAAATATGGAATTGATTAAATAAATATATAGGAACATAGTTACACTATCGGATAAGCACTAGGCTGCAAATCACAAAGTCAGTGGTTAAAGCCCACTAGCTACTCCATGGAAGAAAGACAAGGCTTTCTGCTCCTGCAAAGATTTACAGGCTTGGTTACCTCAGCAGGGTCACTATGGGTAGGAATTGACTCAATGGCACTTAGCAACAACAACAACAAATAAATAAATATGGAAATGACTAAAATAATTATTTTAGTCTACATTATTAACATGTAAAGATCTCCCATACTAATCACAAGACATTATCTTCACTTCAAGTTTTAAAATAGTATGTAATTTTATTGAACATTGTATTTAAGAGTTGTACCTTTCACTGTGTATAAACGTTATCTTTAAAAGTAGGGGAACCCAGGAAGGTGGGCCTTGATGGTGGCTAGGGTAGAAGTGCAGTGAAGTTCGCTGTCAGCATTACCACAAAATACCAAGCAAAGCAGATCCAGGGCAGAGCTCCAAAACTTAGAACCACAGAGATAGGAATATTTTGAAGGCTTGAAGGCTTATACATTGTGGAACTTGAAGCTGAAGTAAAAAATTGCATACTTTTGAATCTGCCAGGCTGGGCTCAGAGGCCCGGAGCTGACAGCTTGGGTGAGACCAAATGGTAACACCAAATGGGGGAGCAGAAACACCACGGAAAAAGGTGTACAATACGCTTTGTCAGTTTTGCTTTGTTCTGATTTTCTTTTCTCTTTTTTTGGTATCTGATCATTGGCATGCCCACTATTTGCCCACCTCCAGTCAGGTGACTAAAGAGGGAGCCTGAGTGAGTGGACAGTCCTTACCCTCACCACTGGTGGGTTCTTCAGCCACGCATGATCACAGATACTCAGCCCAAGAGCAAGCCCTGAAGGTTTTTTGCTTGTTTATCTTTTGTTTTGTTTTTTAATACGGAAAAGAGAAGGACAGGGCTGTAGAGAGGCAAAGAGAGTTTAAAAACAAAACAGGCCAAAAATTAAATTAAAGCCTGAGGTATAGCATAATAACCAACACTGGCAAGATGCCAGCTTTGAAAGCAAGAAGCTGAAGACAGGACATTAAAGTCATACTCATATTAGGCTACAGATTTTTTTCTTCTTCTTCTCTCCCTCCTCTCCCTTTTCTATGATTATAGGCTGCAGTATTCAGTCTAGTTTTTGTTGTTTCTGTTTTTTGTTTGTTTGTTTTCTCTTGATTTTTGTTCGCTGGTTCTGTCTTGCTGTTATATGCTCCCCCTTCTACCTTTGGAGGACTCTTTCTCTCCATATATTACACAAGAAGAGTCAGCAACTGTTGTCATATGGCCAATCACACTCTATGAAACAACAAAACCCAGGCAAGAACGAATACCAGCTGCCATATACCAGAGAAAGAAACAGCACCTATGAAAGTTACTCTGAGTTAAGCAATAAGAAAAGTGAAAAGGGAAGCCCACATCCTGATCACATCTCCCTGGAAGCAATCAGAAAGCAAAAAATACCAAAACACATACTCAATTAAGAATTAAGGCCACAGATACACACTAAACATGTCCACGAAGTAAAAGCAGATGACCATATCAGCACTTGTCCAGAAACAAGATAAAATGTCTGAGACAAATGACCTAGAGGTACACATGGAGTCCATTCTGGAAGGAAGGTAGGCCTTGGAAATGCCTGAGAAGGAATTCAGAAAAGTGATTATAAAATGTTTCAAAACACTTTAAAATGGAGTTGAGGAAAATAAGGAAGAAGTCAGGAAAGTGCTACAGGAACAATCAAATAAGATAGATACACCATTGGAAACAATTCAAAACCTACAGAAAGAGGTCCAAATGATCAATAGCAAAATATCAGAAATACACAATACTCTGAAAGGGCAAAGGAGCAGAATAGATGAGATGGAAGGCAGAACCAGTGATCTGGAAGACAAATCTCTCAATACCACTAACAGAAGAACAAACACAAAAAAGGATAAAAAAATCTGAAGAAGGTCTAAGATTCTAGTTGGACAATATGAAGAGGAATAACTTAAGAATTATCAAAATTCCAAAACAAGAAGAATAACAGAAGTCCACAGAGGAAATAGTTGAAGACATTCTGGAAGAAAATTTCTCTAATATTCTGAAAAATGAATAGAAGCTCAAAGAACTCCAGGAAGGATAGACCCTAAAAGAAAATCACCAAGACATATCATAGTCAAGCTCTCCAAAATTAAAGATAAGGAGACACTTCCGAAAGCAGCCAGGGAAAACAGAAGTGTCACATACAAAGGCAAGCAAGTCAGATTAAGCTCAGATCTCTCAGCAGAAGCCATGAAAGCAAGAAGGCAATGGGGAGACATATATAAAACATATGAAAAAAAAAAAATTTTGCCAACCAAGAATCCTTTATCCAGCAAAGCTATCAATCAAATACAATGGTGTAATCAAAACATTCCAGGATAAACAGAAGCTACGGGATTTTGCCAAAGCCAATCCTGCGCTACAAAACATCCTAAAGGGAGTTCTGTGGACTGAGAACCAACAAGAACAGACAACAACCAGAGATTGACATACATGGCAGCACATCCCAGAATTAAATCAACAGAAGGAAGAGTCGAGAAAAGAACAAAACTATAAGAAAAAACTCAGAGAATCTGGGAGATCAGTCTATGATCAAAACAATTACAATGTAAAAGAAGGTAAACACAAAGCAACAGAGATCCAGATGGTGAGAAGGTCAGGCAGATTACAGGATAAAATGACTGCACTAAATGGAGAGAAAATTTAATGGACTATAAGGCAACCTCAAAGAAAATTAACACTTCACAACATACCAAGAGAATGAAAACCCAAGAAGAACATGGAAACATTAAAACTATGAGGAAATTCACAAGAAAGAACACAAAAAGCATGAACTCAACAAGGAAGACACGCATAACAAAGAAAGCAGCAACACCACATAAAAAAAAAAATAATGGCAGCAATTAATCAATACCTATCGATAATTACACTGAATGTAAATAGATTAAGTGCACCTATTACAGAGGGTGGAAGAATGAATAAGAAAACAACATCCTTCAATATGCTGTCTGCATGAGACACAGCTCACACACAGAGACAAAAACAGATTAAAAATCAAAGGATAGAAAAAAATATACCAAGCTAATTACAATAAAAAACGAACAGGAGTGGCAGTACTAATCTCTGATAAAATAAACTTTAAGGTAAAAAACAGCATAATAGACAAAGATGGACATTATGTCATGATTAAAGGAACAATTGAACAAGTTGACATATCCATAATAACTATCTATGCTCCCAATGAAAGAGCTCCAAAATATATAAATTAAACTCTAATAGATTTGAAAAAAGAAATAGATGAAACTACAATAATAGTGGGTGATTTTAACACACCACTTTTAAAAATGGATAGAACAACCAGAAGGAAACTAGACAAAGACACAGAAGAACTAAACAACACACTCAGCCAACTGGACCTTTTAGATGTGTACAGAGCATTCAACCCAACAACAGCACAATACACATTCTTTTCCAGTGCACATGGAACATTCTCCAGAATAGACCATGTTTTAGGACACAAAGCAAATCTCCATAAATTTACAAATATCAGAATACTACAAAGCATCTTCTCAGACCACAATGCTATCAAATTAGAAATCAACAATAGGAAGACCAAGGAAATCAAGTCAAATACATGGACACTGAATAACACCCTGCTGAAAAGTGACTGGGTAGTAGAAGAAATTCACAAAGTTCCTAGAAACAAATGAGAACGAAAACACAACATGAAAAAATCTTTGGGATACAGTGAAAGTGGTGCTGAGAGGACAATTTAATGCAATAAACGCAAACATCCAAAAAGAAGAAAGAACCAAAATTAACACATTACCACAGCATCTACAACAATTAGAAGCAGACCAACCAACAGAGGGAACCTACAGCAACCAAAGGAAAAGAAATAATAAGATTAGAGCAGAAATAAATGAGATAGAAAACAGAAAAACTATAGAAACAATCAAGACAAGAAGCTGGTTCTTTGAAAGAGTTAACAAAATCGACAGACCACTGGCAAACTTAACAAAAGAAAAGAGGGAGTAGACACAAATAACATGTATTAGAAACCACATGGGTGATGTCACAATGCAACCGAAGGAAATCAAAAGGACAAGCTGATAAGTAAAACCATGATGCAAGTGCTTGACTGTATTTAACTTTACAAAGTGAATCCATAGGAAAAACTACTAGTGATCACTAGTTTGTTGACAAAAAGAAATAGATCTTTATAAGTGATGTTACATTTGTATGTATTCAGAATAGTAATTTTGTCACTTTAGGAATCCCTGACTGGTGTGAAGAGTTAACAAGCTCAGCTGCTAATTAAAAGGTTGTAGGTTTGAGTCCCATCAAAAGCACCTGACAAGAAACGCCTAGGGATATTCTTCCTAAAAATCAGCCTAATGGAACCCTCACAGACTTGGTGTCTCAATGACTCAGAATCAACTCCACAGAAACTGACTTTATTATAGCACTTTAAAGAAGAAGTTCTAAACTGTGACTAAAAAATTAATAGTCAATAATTTCAGAAAACATTAAATAAAATGAAAAACATTTTAAAGACTTCTCAGAGCCTTTGCTCTGCTAAAAAAGAACAAATCATTGGTTTTACAGAATTCTATAATGCAATCTCCAGCATCATTTCTATCACCAAGGCCATATTTTCTAACTACTGATATTTGCTCTTTGTTCCCAACCTTTGCATTCCAATCACCAGTAATTATCAGTATACCTTGATTGCATGTTTGATAAATTTCAGATTGAAGAAGTTGGTAAAATGCCTCTATTTCATCTTAACTGGCTTTAGTGGTTGGTGTATAAATTTGAATAATAGTGGTACTAACTGGGCTTCCCTGTTGTTGTTGTCGTTGTTGTTGTTATGTGCCGTGGAGTCAGTTCCGATTCATAGCGACCCTGTACAGGGTTTCTGAGGCTGTAAATCTTTACGGGAGCAGAAAGCCTCATCTTTCTCCACGGAACAGCTGGTAGTTTCAAACCTTGTGGTTCGCAGCCCGATTGGTAACCACTATTCTACCAGAGCTCCTTGAGCTTCCCTGTAGGCACATGGATATTATCCTATCACAGACAGTGTTGTACCTCATGACAAATCTTGATATGTTCTTTTTGACAATGAATGCCACACCATTCCTCTTCAATTTGTCATTCCTGGCATAGTAAACCATGTGGTTGTCACATTCAAAATGGCCAATACCAGTCCATTTCAGCTCACTAATGCCTAAGATATTGATGTTTATGCATTCCATTTCATTTTTGACAACTTCCAATTTTCCCAGATTCATACTTCGTACATTCCATGTTCTGATTTTCAATAGATATTTACAGCTGTTTCTCTTCATTTTGAGTTGTGCCCCACCAGCAAATGAAGGTCCCGTAGGCTTTACTTCCAAGGGCTTTTCTCCATTTGCGTCATCATGGTCAACTCTACTTTGAAGAGGCAGCTCTTCCCCAGTCGTATTTTGAGTTCCTTCCAACCTGAGGGGCTCATTTTCTGGCACTGTATCTGATAGTGTTTCTCTGCTATTCGTAAGGTTTTCAGTGACTGTATATTCAGAAGTAGTTCGTCTCTCCTTCTTCCCAGTCTATCTTCATTTGGAAGCTCATCTGAAACCTGTCCACCATGGGTGACCCTGCTTATATTTAAAATACCCATGGTATGCTTCCAGAATCACGGCAACTCACAAACCACCACCGTACCATCTTTGATATCCCATGCGAGTAAAGTTTTACTAATACAGAAACGACTACAACCATTCATTGACAGAGAACTTCCAGAGGTTCAAGCTGCATTCAAAAGAGGATATGGAATGAGGGATATCATTGCTGGTGTCCAACGAATCTTGACAGAAAGCAGAAAGTACCCGAAAGATGTTTACCTGTGCTTTATTGACTATGCAAAGGTTTTTGATTGTGTGGATCATGACAAGCTATGGACAACATTGCAAAGTATGAGTATTC
>NW_006408595.1:5852971-5855966 GCF_000296735.1 Chrysochloris asiatica
TTAGGAAAATCTGCTGCACAAGACTTTTTTAAAGTGTTGAAGAACAAAAATGTCAGCTTGAGAAATAAAGTATGCTTAACCCAAGCCATGGTATTTTCAATAACCTCATATACATGTGAAAGTTGGGCAGTGAATAAGGAAGACCGTAGAAGAATTGATTCATTTGAGTTATGGTGTTGGAGGAGAATATCGAAAGTGCCATGGGCTGCCAAAAGAACAAACAGATCTGTATTGGAAGAAGTACAGCCAGAGTGCTTCTTGGAGGCCAGGATGGTCAAACTTCTTTTTTCATATTGTCAGGAGGGACCAGTCGCTGGAGAAGGACATCATGTTTGGTAAGGTGGAGGGTTTGGTAAAAAGAGGAAGACCTCCAGCGAGATGGAGTGGCAAAGTGGCAGCATCAATGGGCTCAAGCATTGCAACAATAGTGAGATTGGCCTAGGACCGGGCACTATAGCGGTACCAATGCAATGGCACCTCACATAACACATTGCTCTGCTAAGGTGTTGTTGTTGTTATGTGCCGTCGAGTCGGTTCCGACCCATAGCGACCCTGTACAGGGTTTCCAAGGCTGTAAATCTTTACGGGAGCAGAAAGCCTCCTCTTTCTCCCGCAGAGCAGCTGGTAGCTTCGAACTGCTGACCTTGTGGTTCACGGCCCGATTTGTAACCACTACGCTACCACACAAAGAGGAAGAAACTGCACACATTGGGTTTCCTAATACGTTTTACCACTGGACACTTCTTGGTAGGGGTGAATCTCAACAGATAGGGGTTCCATAGTCACTGTTTATAGTGAAAGGGAAAAAATGCAAACTTATCTCAGAGCTCACTCTTAAAAAATAAATAAAATCTTAAGAGCTTCTAAGAAAGAATAAGAAAAGGGCAAAGGTCACGTTCTTCTCAAGAAACCAATGGAGAACTTTATTGGAGGTGAGAGGGAATATCTGGTTAATTATCTAGGAGTGCCTGGAGCCTAACGCTAGATTCTATTGATGTAGAAGTGAGTGAAAGACAAAGACTTCTAAGAGACAAACATCAGAAGCATTTTTCCAGCAAGTTCATTGCCCTGGAACACTCTTCTGCAAATATCTGCACACTCCATCTCACTTCATACATGTCTCTCCTCTATTGAAGTCCTTGAGTGACGAATGGTTCAGTGGTTAGCTCCTAACTGAAAGTTTGATGGATCAAATCCACCTAGAGGTGTCCCAGAAAAAAAGGCCCAATGATGTACTTCTAAAAAGTCAACCAGTGAATACCTGTGGAACACAATTCTACTCTGAATCACTGGGGCTGCCTTTGGCAAAAATAATTCTCAAGCTGTCCATCTTCAGGAATAAGGGTAACAGGAAGTTGCTAATTGAGATTGTTGGTTGGCATAGTGACAGGAACCCATTCACCTGGGGTATGTGTAAATAGCATAAATTAGGGGAGGGGAAAGGGAACCCATTTGAAAAGCTGTTGTTGTTGTTAAGTGCCGTTGAGTCAGTTCCAACCCATAGCAACCCTGAACAGGGTTTCCAAGGCTGTAAATCTTTACAGGAGCAGAAAGCCTCATCTTTCTCCTGCAGAGCAGCCAATAGTTTCGAACTGCTGAACTTGCGGTTCACAGCCCAATTCATAACCACTATGCTACCAGAGCTCCTTATTTGAAAAGTAGAAACTTTAAAATAAGAATGCAACCATCAAAAGGAAATAGGCAAAATCTGGAAAGATTGGTCACCCCATAATACTCAGTGAGTGAGGAACCAGGGAAGGGGCTTTCAAGGTAGGAAATAAGAATGCTTGTAAAATGGCCACACAATGCGTTTGCCTGTAATTGGGTTTGGCACCTGGTTTTGTAAAATCAAATAATAATAAAGCCTCATTCTCACTAAAATGAGTACAAATTGAATTTCTTGAGCATTTGTCAGTAAACACTCATGATAACTCAGATAAACACATGTGATAATGCATTCTTGATAAGGCAGTCCGCCCCAGTTCTCCCTCTGGAGACCCATCAGGGTAAGGACCTAGGAGGGGATTTTATAGTGACTTGCCAGTTGCCAATACTACCTGAGGCAGTATTCAGGGTATCAGCATTTCTCATACCATGAGCTGGAATATACTTGCCAGTAACTGATTTTATTTGTCTCCCTACTTGGAGGTACCCTGGTAGTATAGAGGTTAAAATGTTCAGCTGCTGACAGAAAGATTGGTGATTCAAACACACCAGTCACTCTGCAGGAGAAAGATGTCCCAGACCTATTTATTGTCTATTATCTCACTAGACTGCTAAGGAGCTCTAGTAGCGTAGTAGTTACGGATCGGGCTGTGAACCTCACAGTCAGCAGTTTGAAACTACCAACTATCCCGTGGGAAAAAGATGAGGCTTTCTGCTCCCATAAAGATTTACAGCCTCAGAAACCCTGTACGGGTAGCTATGAGTCAGAACTGACTCTATGGCACATAACAACAACAATCTTACTAGACTGCCAGGCCAATGAGGCCAAGGATTTTATTTAGTTTACTGTTGTATCTAAATGCCGGGAAACAGTACCTCTGTCACATAGTGGACTCAGGCTGCTAACCTCAAAGTTGGAACTTAGAAACTACCAGCTGTTCCATGGAAGAAAGATGAGGCTTTCTGCTCCTGTAAGATTAACAGCCTCAGAAACCCTCCATAGGGTCGCTATGAGTCAGAACTGACTTCATGGTATGTGACCACCACCAAATGAAAACTCCAGACAAAACCAAAGTGGATGTCAGAGAGACTCTAAAACTTACTCTTGAAGGTAATATAGTTAAAGCTAATGTAAGAAATGAGCTAAACAAACTTTCAAAGGACAGTTTCAGAAGATAAAATCAAGTGTTATAGAGAACAAACAAGATGGCGGATTGGGTGGACGTGGAGCAGACAGCTCCACCAACAACAACACAGAATACCCGACCAAGCAGGCTCAGGGGATGATCCCAGAACTCTGAACCACATATAAAGGAATACTTAGAAGGTT
>NW_006408595.1:5859304-5872801 GCF_000296735.1 Chrysochloris asiatica
AAAGTTAGGAAACCCAAAGGCAAGACCATGGTCAGCATTTCTCAAGCTGAAAGATCTGAAGAAAACATTCAAGACTTAACTTGCAATACTGAGGAATCCTAGTGGTGCTGTGGGTTAATGCTCTGGACTACAAAGTTGCTTTGAACTGCAAGGTTGGTGGTTCAAGCTCACCAGCTGCTCCTCTGGAACTTTATACAACTGACTCAAAGGCACTTAACAACAATAATAACAATGGATAAAATATTGAACAATGCAGAAAGCATCAAAAGGAGGTAGTCTGAAAAGGACCATATTAGAAAGACTCAGAGTGGGAGAAAATGTGGAACAAAACTCAAAATTATAAAATTTTTTTTTTTTTTAAATCAGGCTTGTTGATCAGAAAGAGACTGAAGGAACCCAAGACTATGGCTCTGGACCACCCTTGAGGTCTGGAATGGAATTCACCCTCATGACTCAATTTTCAACTAAGCAGAGTTATACAAAGGGGACAAGAACACTAGAAAGGTATGCTCACTATGGAATGGTCAACCATTCAAGATCAAAGGGGCAACATTTACCTAAGAACAAATGTGAGAAGGGATGGAAATGAAAGTGGAAGAGAGATAAAAACCACAAGGAGGAAGTGGGATAACTGTTGTTGCTTGGCGGTGATCACAATAATTGAGATGAAACATAGTGTATGATTTGTTGAATGCAAAACAGAGGATCTTTTCTGTAAAATTTTCACTTAATTCACAACAAAACTTAAAACAAAAAAAGAGGAAGATGGTAAGAATACACAGGTACCACAGGGAATTGGTTAATATTCAACTATTTCAGGAAGTAGCATATGATCAAGAACTGATGGTATTGAAGGAAAAAGTCCAAGTTGCAGTGAAGGCATGAGCAAAAAGCAAGGCTCCAAGAATTGATGCAGTGCAAAGTTTCAGGCACTCACTTGTTTATTCCAAGATATTTGGAAGACCTCTATAGCCAAACAACTGGAAGGGATTCATATGTTCATCCCAAAGAAAGGTGACCCAACAGAATGCAGAATTATCAAACAATATCATTAATATCACAAACAAGTAAAATTCTGCTGAAAATCATTCAAGAATGGCTGCAGCAGTACAACAAGGCAGAAATTCAAGCAAGATTCAGAAGAGGATGTGGAACAAGGAATATCATTGCTAATGTCAGATGAATCTTGGCTGAAAGCAGAGAATCCCAGAAAGATGTTTACTAAATATACTCTATTGGCTATGCAAAGGCATTCAATTATGTGGATCATAACCAACTATGGATAAGATTTGGAGTGGGAATTCTAAAACACTTGTGCTAATGAGGAACCTGTACATAGAACAAAAGGCAGTCATTCAAACAAAAGGCCTACTGTGTGGTTTAACAGTAGGAAAGGTACATGCCAGGACTGTATCCTTTCACCATATTTATTCAATGTATATGCTGAGCAAATAATCCAAGAAGCTGAATTATATCAATAATGGGACGTCAGGATTGGAGGAAGGCTCATTAACAACCTTCCATAGATCTACAGATGACACAACCTTGCTTGCTGGAAGCAAAAAGGACCAGAAGCACTTGCAGTTGAAGATCAAAGAATAGAATTTTCCATATGAATTACACCTCAATGTAAAGAAAATAAAAATCTTCACAACTCAGCAAATAAACAACATCATGATAAACAGTAAACAGTGAAGCTGTCAAAGATTTCCTTTTACTTGGATCTACAATTAACACTGATGGAAGCAACAATCAAGAAACCAAGAGGCAAATCTGCTGCAAAATATCTCTTTAAACTGTTTAAGATGCAAGAAATGTCACTTTGCTCACTAAGGTGCACCTGATCCCAAGCCATGATATTTTCAATCATCTCCTATGCGATTGTGACTAACTGAACAATGAATAAGGAAGACCAGAGAAGAATTGATGCATTTGAATTGTTGTGTTGAGGAAGAATATTGGAATTACCATAGACTCCCAGAAAATAGTTACATCTATCTGGAAGAAGTACAGTCAAAATGTTCCTTTGTCTCACGTACTTAGGACAGGTTTTCTGTAATAAGACATCATGCTTGGAAAGTAGAGGGTCAACAAAGAACAGAAACACCCTCATAGAGATGGATTGACAGTGTCTGCAACAATGGGCTTAAAACTAACAATTGTGAGAGTGGTCTAGGACCTGCAGGACCAGCAGAGTTTCCTTATGTTACGCATAGAGTCACTATGAGTTGGAGGCAATACAACACCTAGCCACAAATAATAACTCAAAGTAACTTACATTGGTTTTCAGCCCTCTGCTAGTGATTTTTTGCTTTGAAGTGTTTCATATACCCATGCATTTGAAATCCCTTCCAGCATTCCCAATTAGGAAGAGTGAAGTAAAAGAGGTTTGTCTAAGGTCAAGTTCTATAGACTTGCTGGGGCTGAACCTGGTATTCTTGAGAACTTTGTATTTTTATTTGGAAGCAATGAGAGGTGACATTTTTCATTTCTCTTAAAAAAAGGCAAATCTGCTGCAATAAATACCAAGTGGCAAACAAGCAAAATTTCTCAGCAAGACAAAAACTGCAGAGCATCACAATATTGTGTTGCTTCTCCTTGTTAAAATGTATGCTCATTTTCCTAAGGAAACAAATTAACCCAGTGTCTGAAAAATCAAACCTCTCTCCTGATGATTTGTTTAGTAGTCCACCCATTTTTGTGGATGAAGAGTATGTTATATAGTCAGTGGCTGAGTCTCAGCCACATAGGCAGGACTGCTCAGGGCAATTTGCTTCTTGGCACCAACTGGAACCATCCAAAGTGGCTGAGCAAAGTCAGCAGGCAACACCCCTGAGGAACGTGCCCCTCTCAGAGCAATCAACCATAGGAGACCAGAGGGCAACATTTGCTCAAAATCAAAGTTCAGAAGGCAGCAGGAGGAAAGAAAGACAGAAAATGGAAAGCATAGGCAAGAATTGATAAGAGGGCTGTTATATTGAGAGGATTGCAACTAATGTTACAGAAAAAAAAAAAGTGTAGATATTGTTAAATGGGAAACTGCTTTGTAAACTTTCACCCAAAACACAAGAAAATGTTAAAAACAAAACAAACTTTTTTTTTTTTTTTTTAAGAAGGGTACAGGGTAAACTTCTGATGGATTCATATTTTGAAAGAGCATATTCAAAGAATGCAAGAAGGACAAGTATGTATCATCTGTAAGATTAGGACAGGAAACTTAAATAACACAGTGAACTTAAGCTTAGGAGAAAATGTTATGACAACACAAAGGTTAACCATGTTCAGAGAAATCAATGAAAAAGAAGCAGCATCCCACTTCCTGAGAAAAGACTGTGTAATAGTAATATGGGATGCCAAAAAAAGGACATAAGTCCTTGATAACCTCTCCCTCCACCAAAAAGAAAAGACATTCAGGTTAGAAAGAGAACAAATATGGTTAAGAGGAAATTGAACAGCTAAGAAAATTACAATGCTTCCATCTCTAGCATATTAGGCAGCCACTAAAAATTATGTTTATAAAGAGTTTTTAATGACATGGAAAAATACAGCATAAAATTAATTGGGAAAAATAGCAGGATGCAAAATTGTGTTCTCAAATTATCTCAATTTATGAAAACACAAATTCAGGGGGGGAAATGACAGATGGATACTATTTGTCAGAATAACAATGGTTGCCTCTGATTGGTAATATTGGGGGTATTTTTCTCTATTATATTTTTATGCATTTTAAAATACTGAACATTTGTTCCTTTTCTGTTTAGAAAATAGAAATAGAAAAGTGAAAGAAAAATAAAAATAGGAGTCCAAGATATTTAAGACTTAAAGCCAGTGTTAAATTAGGCCAAGATTCCAGACCCAGGAGTTGCAATGAAGGAATCATATCAGTAAACCCTGTGGAGTAGTAAACATTAAGTAAGAGGCTAGAATGTTCTGATTTTCATAATCGTGAGAATCTTAAAGCCGTGAGCACAGTATCTCAGGAAAACTCTTGAAAGCTTTGAAAACATAGCTCTCTTTTGCCCATTATTTCCTTAGATGTGAGTTTTGTCTTGCTCATGACTATTTCTAAAGCCTGGTAGAAACAAGATGCAGGGTATCCCCGCCCAGTACTGTGGTCTGTGCATCCCAACTCAGTCTCCTTGTAGTTGATGGCCTCTGTGAGTGGAGATAGAGCTTCCCTGTTTCATTCGGTCCCACTCCTCTCTGTCCTTACAGCATTCTACAGTCTCCCTCTGCTGGCCTTTTCCCATCTCACAGTCCCTCATCTGCCCCAAACCCACTCCTGTCAGTTTCCTCCACTCATTCTCCATCCATCCATAACTCTTTTTGTTCAGGAAATCAAATATATGTAATATTTACACATTTCCCAAAATGTGTTCCTCATAACTAGACCAGCAAGACACTCAATGACCAAGGGAATTGACTGTATGAATTTTGAGAAATGGCCTTCCCCCTTTAGGAGATTCATAATGCCACAAGATTGGCAGTTGAAACTCACCAGCTGCTTCTCGGAAACCCTATACAGAGTCGCTGTGAGTTGGCACTGACTTGCTGGCACTTAACAACAATAACAGCAATGCCAGTGTCTTGGAGAATATAGACAACTTCAGTTTACATGACGAAACAAGACAGAGTACCTCAAACAAAGTGACAAAAATATAGTCAGAAAATATAACCAGAAATGGAGTCAGAACTTTTGATAAGGAATTTAAAGAATGTTGTTTAATATCTTTAGCAAATTGAAAGAAAAATACAAATTGAAAACAAAGAAGAATTCAGGAAAATAATATGAGAATGAAATGACAAAATAAACGGAAAATTAGAAACCATACAAAAACAGCAATTAGAAAGCCAGATGATTAATACTTGTTGTTAAGTGCCATCAAGTCAGTTCTGACTCACAGGATCCTATATGAGGTTTCCAAGGAGAAGCTAATGGGTTTGAACTGCCGACCTTGTGGTTTGCAGTCCAGTGCTGATCTACAACACCACACCAGGAGTCTGTTAAGAAATAAATAATACACTGTAAGATAAAGAAGTAGAATTGAATCAATGGAAGGCTAGATCAGTGAGTTCGAAGACAAATCTTTCAATACTCATCTTCAAGAAGAACTATCAGAAAAAAGAATTTAAAAATCTGAAGAAAGCTTAAGAATTATGTGGGACACTATCAGGAGGGATAACTTACATGTGAATGGAATTCCAAAACAGGAAGAGACCAATAAAACCAGAGAGAAAATTGTCCAAGACTTGTTGGAATAAAGCTTTCCAACCATCATGAAAGATGAGAAGATAGCCATTCAAGAAGTTTTATGAACTCCCAACAGGACAAACCCCAAAAGAAAATTACCAAGACATATTATAAACAAACTTCAAAACCAAACACAAGGAAAAAATTCTGAGAGCAGTTCAAGAAAAATGAAAAGTTATCTACAAAGCTCTGATTTCTCAGCAGAAACCATGCAGGCAAGAAGACAACGGGATGGTATGTATGAAATTCTAAAAGAAAACAACTGCCAACCAAGAATCATATGCCCAGCAAAAGTGCTTATCAAATATGACAATGAAATGAGGACATTTCCAGTTAAAGAGAAATTAAGAGAATTTGCAAAAAGCAGACCAATCTTGCAAAAACTCCTAAAGGGAATTCTTTGGGCAGAGAACCAACAACAGCAGATAACAACCTGAGACTAACATACATGACACTATCACCCAGAACTCAACTATTTAGGTTGTATTCCAAGTATTCCAAGTCAAATCAACGTTGTTGTTGTTGTTACGTGCTGTTGAGTCAGTTCCAACTCACAACAACCCTGTATGAGGTTTCCAAGGAGCAGCTGGTGGGTTTGAACTGCCAACCTTTTGGTTTGCAGTCTGGTATTGATCCTACAGTGCTATATCAGGAGTCCAAAACAAACCAAGAAGACTGAAAACAGGGAATAAGAGAGGCTAAATTGCAACAACAAAAAAACATAAAGTAAGATAGGAATAATGTTATAGAACTTTCAAAAGAAAGAGAAATCAAGTAGATTTCAAGAAAAATAAAATAAATAAACCTAACCATAACTCTAAAACAAAACTAAGCCTTAGTCCTAGTCCTAGCCCAATCCCTACCAATAACATTAACCCTAGTCCTAACCACATCCCTACCACTACATGAAGTCCAAGGCCTTGCCTAGATCTAGCCATAGTCCTAACCCTAACACCTTATTCCTACCAATCTTCACCCACTCATCCATCCATCCACCACCACCCCCAATTACATGTATGGCCTGAAAATAATCTGCAGCTTCAGTGAGTTGATCTAAAATAATCCTGATGTTAGAATGATGGCAACACAGTCCCTTGGGAGCATCAAGCTACATCTGCATCAAGCCTCATGATGGGTATTCAATCTGCCCAAACATAAATGAAATCCACCAGCAGACTGGAGTCCTGGTCCTTTTACTCTATTCTCTGGTACAGTCTGTTCCTCACATCTCTCATAAAATTCACCCAAGGCCATCCTGTATAAAAACTCAGATGTTATTGTTAAGTGCAATCGAGTCAGTTCCTACCCATAGCCAACCTGTATAGGGTTTCCAAGGAGCAGCTGGGGACCCTGAACCTCCAACCTTGCAGTTCAAAATGACTTTGTAGACCAGAGCATTAACCAACCATGCTACACCAGAAGATAATAGCAAAGAAGCAATTCATCAAGCAATCTTTATCAAGGCATTTTTTAGGCAGTTTCTTAACATCTGTATTGTTTTAGCTAATAATTAACTCACATCTCACCTTAACCATCACTTCTCCAAAAACACAATCCTGACCAGACTAGGTACCCCATCTGTAGTTTCTTGTACCCTCTCATTGTATATGAACCTCTCCATGAAGTACTTACAACAGTTGACCATCTTACATGTAGTATGAACATACTGTGGTTGACAAATTCCATTGAGTTGGTTTCACCTCATAGTCACCCTATATAACAACAGAACAAAATGCTGCCTGCCCCTGCACCATCCCCACAAGGGCTATGTTTGAGCCCATTGTCACTGCCACTGTGTTAATTCATCTCTTGAAGGTCTTCCTCTTTTTTACTGACCCTAAAGAGTCCTGGTGTGGTGCTGTGGGTTAATGCACCAGACTGCAAAGCCATTTGAATTTCAAGGTCGGTGGTTCAAGCTCACCAGCTGCTACTTGGAAACCCTATACAGGGTCACTATGAGTTGGAATCAACCCGATGGCACTTAACAACAACAACATACTTTACCATGCATTATATCCTTCTCGAGGGACAGCTATCTTCTCCTGACGTGTCTGAAGTATGAGAGATGAAGTATTGCTCCCTGATTTCTAAAGAAATTTCTGTCTGTACATCTTCCAACCCAGATTTGTTTGCTCTTCTGGCAGTCCATGATACTTTTTGTGTGTGTATATGTGAACTGAGTGATAGTTTACATGGGAGAACATCGACTTTACATCATCGTTCCATTGCAATAATTACAATCTACCCCATGCACCATCCTTCAACAGTATTTGCTTCTATTCCCTCTGTTTTTCTTTATTTTATTATTTTTTTTAATGGGAATGGGGGAAATGTACACAAAAACACTCAGGAATATATAATAATTTAAACAACCAAAGGGCACAGTCTGCAAGCCTGCCTCCTGGCCGCCAGCACACGATCTCTCTCTTTCCAGGAGTCTAGAGTCCTCAGCTGCTCCCTCTCTCCATGCTTGCATGGCCACTGTTTACCCAGGAGCCCTGCTTCTCTGTGGATCCTATTGGGATCCTCATCTCTGCCTTCATCTCTGGTGTTGCTTCTTCTCCCCCGTTAACTTAAAAATATTAAAAGTATCTAACAAAAATTCCCCCATTTTTGTTACATACTTTTAATATTTTTCTCCATCACCATAACTGAAATGCATCAATTCTTCTATGATCTTTCTTATTCATTATCCAACTTTCACATGCATATGAACCTATTGAAAATACCATAGTTTGGGTTGGCTCCACAGTAGTCCTCAAACTGATATCTTTGCTCTTGAACACTTTAAAGAGGACTTGTGCAGCAGGTTTACCTAAAGCAATGTGTCATTTGATTTCTTAACTGCTATTTTCACAAGTGTTGATTGTGGACCAAGTCTTCAACAACTTCAATCTTTTCTCTATTTTTCACGACGTTATTTATTGATCCAATTGTGAGGATTTTTGCATCTGACTTTCCTCACCATTGTATCCTGAGTTCTTAGCACATATAATCTTTAACTATAATTTAAAATTAATAAATGAATGGATGGCAAAATATACTTAAAATATAAAATTCAAATATTTCAAAAATATACAATACATAAAATAAAAGTCTTTCATTACTCTACCATCAATCCTTCCCAGAGAAAATTGTCTTCTGCAGTCTTTAACTGCCCCATAAGCCAAAACTAAGACCAACCATACTCAGTGTCAGTGAGATCTGTAGGGTAGAATATAGCTTCCCTTCATGTTTTCAATGCTGAAATCTTTACAGGAGCAGACTGCTACATGCTCCTTCTGTGGAGCAGCTGATGGGTTCAAATCACTGACCTTTCAGTTCACAGCTGAGCTTCTAATCACTGTGCGCCATCAGGGTAGCTTGTAATGCAAAATTTCACTGAGCAGAGACATAAAATATATTAAACATCTGACTGATTTCATGTATCTGTGAGAGTTCATGAGACTAAGAATCTCCTCCCATCAAGACATTGCCATTATATTGGTACAGTGTTTACTCACACTGCCTCTTCTATTCCCACCACCAACACCAGAAAGAGTCATGTTTTGCTTAATATTAACAGATGATGGATAAGCAGATGTTTATCACCAAAGCAATAAACAACATCATTTACAATATCTTTATGATCAAGAAACATAATCTAGGCTGGATAAGAGAGCAGATATAGGACCAAAACTGAATGTTAACAACAAAACACAGAAAGAAATCATTGTTGTTGTTGTTAAAAGCTATCGAGTTGGTTCTGACTCACAGCGAGCCTGTATAGGATTTCCAAGGAGTAGCTGGTGAGTTTGAACTGCCTACCTTAGAGTTCAAACCAACCTTATGGTCCAGTGTTTATCCTACAATGCCACACAATTCTATAGAACCAAAACTGTGTGTTAGCAACAAAACCCAGAAAGAAATCATTTACTGATGTTAAATCTGGAGAGAGGTCCACAGTAGCATACCTATTTGAAACCTCTTCAACATTTCTAGCAACCATTTCAATGGAAAAAGCATTTTTAAAAAGCATGTTGATTAGAATCTCCACTGAGTCGTATCCAATCTGTCTGGGTGGGGCTAGGTCCCTTGTGGTACAATAGTGAATAATTGTTATCAGGACTGACTGTGAGAGTTGGAAATGTAAAAGTAGACGTTTTGTAGCAAGGAGGGGAGTGATTAACTTTGCAGTCCAGGAGCGGAGGTCCCTGGAACCATCAAGAGACAAGAGCAGAGTGCAGGACCCTGCCCAGAGAACAGTGACACCAGAGATGGAGACAGAGAGGATGACGTGGAGAGATGGAGTGGCGGGGGACTTCAGATCCAGAGAGGTAGAGGGGCTATGTGCTGATGACCAGGGGGAAGGCTTGCAGGGTATATCCTTTGGTTGGTTGATGATGCATAAAGGGGATTGTAACCATGGCAATGAAATGATATACAATAGAATGAATGTAAAGCTAATGTTCTCTCATGTAAACTATCATACAATTCACAATAAAACATTTTAATAAAAAAAAAGCATGCTGATCATTTCTTAGATAACACTAAGTTGAGAGACAGAGAGATGATATTTCAGATGGCAAAATAAGTCTACATAATTGTTTCAATTGGTGGGAATTATGAGTCAAAACCAACAAGATTAAATTCAGCAAGGTTTAGTACAAACTTTGCATTTCTAGAACTAAAATACAAATTCAGAATAAGGCTCCATTTTATTATTAGTTTATGGAAAAAGTCAGGACACAGCCAAAGAATGATTAAGCAAACTACACTTAAGTTGTTGTTATGTGCCGTGGAGTCAGTTCTGACTCATAGTGACCCTGTACAGGGTTTCCGAGGCTGTAAATCTTTACAGGAGCAGAAAGCCTCATCTTTCTCCAGTGAAACAGCTGGTTGTTTCAAACTGTTGACCTTGTGGCTGGCAGCTCAATTCATAGCCTATATGAATGTTAGTCACCAAACTTAGATATGCAGGAAGTGTTTACTCATTTTCTATAACTCAGTGTAACTTCTGACTTTAAGACTCCAAAACGCCCAACAAGTCGGAAATAATTTCAAGTCATTCTTCTCAGCATCCTAGAAAGGTTCATAGCAAAGCATATGAGAGAGTGGTCCCGCCCATTGCTAGCCATCCATCTGCTCAACCTGCATGGCCACTGTTGACCCAGGGGCCCTGCTACTCTGTGGATCCCATTAGAATCTTTGCTGAGGCCAGAGAATCCATGCCACAGCACTTCCTATTTTCTGCCTCCCAACTCTGTTGCCTTAGTGGTTATGAATCAGGCTGCTACCCTCAAGGTCAGCAGTTCAAAACTACCAGTTGTTCCACAGAAGAAAGATGAGGCTATCTGCTCCTGTAAGGATTTACAGCCTTGGAAACCCTGTACAGGGTCGCTATGAGTTGGAACAGACTCCATGGCACATAACTCCACCTATTCAGCTTTATTGAGCTGATTGTGTTGCTATACTTTCTTAGTGATCAAAATTGTCTTATTAATGCCCTAAAGAAATACACTTCATTCCGGGTGCCATGTTTTGAAAGGAGCTTTAAAAAACAACCAGAGAGGAATGGAAAAAAACATTTATTCAGGCCATACAACAAGCACCCCTGGTGTGGGGCTGTAGGATTAGCACTGGACTGCAAACCACAAAGTTGTCAGTTCAAACCCACCAACAGCTCCTCGGAAACCCTATTTAGGGTCACTATAAGTTGGAACCAGCTTGATGTTACTTACCAACAACAACATGAAAAGCACTTTATACATCATTTGCATATGTTAAGCCATTCAATTCTAGAAGCTGGACTTTTGTCTGGAACAGAAGATACCATCTTCAAATATTTGAAGGGCAGAAAAAATGCTCTTTTAATTTTTGTGTGCTTCTTATTATGCATTCACTGTAATATAAGGAAGGAGCCCTAGTAGTGTAGTGAGTTATAAGTTAGGCTGCTAACCATAAGGTCAGCAGTTCTAGTCCACCAGAAACACCCCAGGAGAAAGATGAAGCTTTATGCTCTTGTAAAGATTTAACAGCCTCAGAAATCTCATACTAGAGGGTCACTCTGAGTTAAAACCAACACCAAGGTACATAACTAACACTAACATAAAACAAGGAGCCATGGTTGTATAGTTGGTTGCATGCTGGGCTGCTAACCTCAAGGTCAGCAATTTAAATCCACCAGCCACTCCACAGGAGAAAGATGAGGCTTTCTTTTCCCATAAAGATGTACAGGCTCAGAAATCCTACACACGGTCATTAAAAGTTTGAACCAACTCAAAGGCACACAACCACCAACGCCACCAACACTATACTATATTCTGAGTATATATAAGGACATAGACTGAACATGGTATTTCTTACTTAACTCTCGTTCCTCCCTCTAGCTCCATTAGTCCAGAGAGACCCACGTAAATAGCTCCATGTGGGTCTAACCATAGATTCATTATTTGCAATTTCCATAGAAACCTAAAGGAGCCTTGGTGTTGTAATGAATTACATACTGGGCTGTGTAGTGAGTTACACAAGGTCAGCAGTTTGAATCTACCAGCTTTGCCTAGAGAGAAAGAGAAGGTTTTCTGCTCCTGTAGAGATTTACAGCCTAAGAAATCCTCTACAGGGTTGCTATGAGTTGGAACCAACTACATGGCATAGAACTAACACCACCATAATATAAGGCACTAACCCCAAGGGCAATGGTTTGAATCCACCCGCAGCTGTTCCACGGGAGAAAGACAAGGCTTTCTGCTCCTGTAAAGATTTACAGCCATGGTAACCCTATATAGGATTTCTTTGAGTGGAATCTACTGATGAGCCAGAGAGTTTGGTTTTTCGGTATAGAAACATAGGACAAGGCAGTTTAAAAGCTCTGACTCCTACAAATCCTTTCTGGACCTTCAGTTCCCAAAACAAGCTAAGGAAGCTTCTCTTGTACCATCATAGCTCCCAGAACCATTCTCTGTCCCTGTACCTAAACATGATGCATAGATTTATTTACTTATCTTTCTTGCTCATTAGACTATGAGTTCCTCAAGGATAAAAAACATTTATGTATCTCTGTACTCACCATGGGGACTACATAGTAAGTGTTCAATAAACGTCTGTCAAACTGAATAGAAGTAAAGTTTAAAACGACACAGATTTTGTCTAACACAGCCAATGTCAAAGTGTTGAACAATCACTGTATAAAGTAGAACAAAATGAAAATGAATTCACCATCTCTAAAAGTTTTCATTCAAAAGACTTCTAATATTGTGACTTGACTCACTCATAACCAATAAGATTTCATAACTGCAAACTCCAAATGTTAATAATACCCTACAAAACTTTTTCACACTTAAAATATTTCTGCACTTTTCTGAGTACTATGAGAAAATATAAAAAATGTTGTGTTTTCTACTTCTTCAATTTTGGCACTTATCTCTAATAACCCTCCCTGGATCTTCAAGATTCTAAAAAGAGAGTAGAAAACAAATCTCACTGTGTGAAAAAAACTAACTGTCCGGATTCTATTTTCCTTAAATGTTTAACCTTAGTTTTCTCTCCTCTTCAGTGGAGGAGGGTGAATATGGCAGGATTTTTTTTAAACATTATTCTTATAAATGTTGTTGTTGTTAAGTGCCATCGAGTTGATTATGACTCATCGTGACCTTGTATGGTGGTGATGTGGTGGTAATGGTAGTGGTGTTCCAACTCACAGCGGCCCTGCACAATTTTCCAAGGTTGTAAATCTTTATGGAAGCAGAAAGCAACCCTGTATAGATTTCCAAAGGAGCTCTCGTGACATAGTGGTTAACTGTTGAGCTGCTAACTGCAAGGTCAGCAGTTCAAATTCATCAGCAGAAGAAAAATGAGGCTTTCTACTCCCATAAAGATTTACAGCCTCGGAAACCCTATACAGGGTCGCTACAAGTTGGAACCAACTCAATGGCATACAGCCACCATAGAGTTTCCAAGGAGTGACTGGTGGGTTTAAACTGCCAACGTTGTGATTAGCAGTTCAGTGCCACACCAGGATGCATGTGGGGAAATATGCATACTTTTTATGCTTATCAAATTTTAAATATTGATAATTTCACTTCAGTGACTTGGAGTTGTTGTTGCTAACTGCTGACTAGTTGATTCCAACTCATAATTGACCCTGTATAGGGTTTCAATTATGAGGACTAGGGTGCGCCTGACCCAGGCCATTGTGTTTTCAATAGCCTCATATGGATGTGAAAGCTGGACAGTGAATAAGGAAGATCGTAGAAGAATTGATGCCT
>NW_006408595.1:5873401-5898898 GCF_000296735.1 Chrysochloris asiatica
TTTCTACTCCCGTAAGGATTTACACCCTCGAAAACCCTGTACAGGGTCGCTATGGGTCGGAACCGACTCGACGGCACTTAACAACAACAACAACAAAGGTGAAACATGGTCATTTTTCTCTTCTTATGGGTAAAGAAGATCCAGGTTATCATCAAGTTGATATTTTTATTTAATAATTTGCTCTACTCTGTCACTTACTTCTTCTTCTAAAGCTATTGTTCCCATTAAATTCATAATATCCCTTCAGCTTAATGTAAAGAGTTCTGCATAGTATTGAGGTTGGAAGGAAAGCATTTCCTTTCATTACTTTCGGGAGAAATATTTTGGTAAAAGATTTTTTCCTTTTTCCTGGGGATCTTTAGTTTGTTCTTTTTTAGGGCTTTCATAATTATTCTACTCTTATCAGTACCCCCTTAAGGCTGAATTGAATTGCTTAGAGTTTATCTCCAACCTTTACTATTACTTTCATATTGTGGGGTATCTAATTAGAGAAGGTTCTTTCATAAACAACATTTCAAAGCCATGCCACTGAATGGCTGATTCCCTGCTGTTAGCTTCTCAATCTTTTCTCTCAGGTTCTCCCAAAACAGCTTTAGCTAAACAGTGAACACTGTTGCTGTGTTGCAAAGATGAAAGCAAAATTCCATGTGTGGAGCCCAAATTGAAATCACAGAAGGCAGGATTCACACTGCTAATTGTTGCTTAGCAATAAAATGTACAAAACATGCTAATGGAACAGGGGCATGGGCACCAGAGGTGTCTGTATCCACACTGGCAATAAATCAGGGAATTAGAAAGCCAACATTAACAGCACGAAAAGGAATTCCATCCCTTAGGAGTCCAGAAAGGCTCCTGTCCTCACTCCTACTTACTGCTCTGTTAGAAAGAGAGGAAGTTCCTTTATCCATTAGATGCTACTGTTGTGGTACTTAAAGATTGCAGGGAAATAGATATGCCGAGGTTCATGATGGAGTTGTATATACCTACAAGACACAGATATTATTTTCCTCTATCAAACAAAAAAGTTCTTAGTAAGAATTCAAGTTCAAATCCCAGTTTACAATATTCTCTGTAAGTTCACAATCTCCCTCAGCACATGTGCTCTTAGGGTGACAGCAATATCTCCAATAATATAACTGTGTCTAGCAAACAAACAACAAGCAAAAGTTAGCCATAGTTCTTAGAGGACTCAGTGCCATCCCCCAGAAAGATATTTTGAAGTCCTGTAGCATAGTGATTACGAATTGAGCTGCTAATCTTACGGTCAGTAGTTGGAAACTACCAGCTGTTCCATGCGAGAAAGATGAGGCTTTCTGCTCTCATAAAGATTTACCGCCTCAGAAACCCTGTACAGGGTCGCTATGAGTAGGAACTGACTCCATGGCACATAACAACAACAACCCCACTGGTAGCACAGTGTTTATGAGTCAGGCTGCTAACCTCAAGGTCAGCAGGTTGAAACTACCAGCTGTTCTGCAGGAGAAAGATGAGGCTTTCTGCTCTCATAAAGATTTACAGCGTGGGAAACCCTATGCAGGGTCACTATGAGTCGGCACCAACTCCACAGCACGTAATCAAACAACCAAATCCCACTGGACTGCTAACCGCAAGGTGAGCAGTTCAAACCCACCAGTCACTCCTTGGAAACTCTATACAGGGTCGCTAAGAGTTGGAAGCAACTCGACAGCCTTTAACAACAACAAGCCCATCACCACATGTGAACATGACTTTGTTTGGAAATATGAAGATGTCAGTTAATTTAGCATAAGGACATACTAAAGTAGGGTGAGTTCTAATTCAATATGATTGTTGTTGTTAAGTGCCATCGAGTCAGTTCCAACCCACAGCAACCCTGTATAGAGTTTCCAAGGAGTCGCTGGTGAGCTTGAACTGCCGACCTTGTGATTCAAACTGCCATTGCAGTCCAGTGTATTGCCCTACAGAGCCACACCAGGACTCCAACCCAATGTGATAGATGTCCTTATAAAAGAGGAGACGCAGAGAGACACACAAGAAGATGGTCATGTGAAAATGCTTCTGTAAGCCAATGAATGCAGGGGGAGGAGGAGATTCGTGTCCTCCTCTAGGAAGCTCTGGTAGCGCAGTGGTTACAAGTCAGGCTGCTAAGCATACGGTCAGCAGTGCAAAACTACCAGCAGTCCCAAAGGAGAAAGATGAGGCTTTTTGTTGCCATAAAGATTTACAGCCTCGGAAACCCTGTGGTTGCTATGAGTCAGAGCAGACTCCATAGCATATAACCACCAAAGACCATGGAGAAAGTACATCCTTGCCAGTACATTGACTTTAGACTTCTAGTCTCCAGACAAAGGAGTCTTAGAGGGGTAATTGGTTAAATACTCAACTGAAAGGTTGGTGGTTCGAACCTACCCTAGTGATCAGCTTCCTTAAAGATTGTTACTGTTGTTATGTGCTGTTGAGTCAGTACTGACTTGTAATGACTCATAACTACTTTATGTATCATATTCAGAATTGCTGCTATGTGTGAACCCATTGTTGCCTTTATTGAGTCAATCCATCTCATTGAGAGTCTTCCTCTTCTTCACTGACCCTCCCCAGTACCTAGCACAATGTCCTTCTCCTGGACTTAGTTCTTCCTGATAACATGTCCTGTGGTGTAGCCCTATTCTGTCATATGTGATTGTTATGAGTTAGAATTGACTCTGGCATCCAACAACAGCCTCCAGAACTAGGAGACAAAAAATTCTGTTCATATAAGCCACCCAACTTGTAGTACTTGTTCTGGCAGCCTAGGAAACTAGTACAACAGTGTATGTTGTTGTTGTTGTTAGGTGCCATCGAGTCGGTGCCAACTCATAGAGACCTTATGCACAGCAGAACAAAACACCGCCTGATCCTGGGCCAACGTCACTACTGTTGCCATGCTTGAGTCCATCGATGCTGCCACTTTGCCAATCCATCTCGTTGGGGATCTTCCTCTTTTTCTCTGACCCTCCACCTTACCAAACATGATATCTTTCTCCAGTAAATGGTCCCTCCTGACAATATGTCCAAAGTATGAGAGACGAAGTTTGGCCATCTTGGCCTCCAAGGAGCACTCTGGCTGCACTTCTTCCAAAACGGATCTATTGGTTCTTTTGGCAGCCCATGGCACATTCAATATTTTCCTCCAGCACCATAACTCAAAAGAATCAATTCTTCTACGGTCTTCCTTATTCACAGTGTATAGGGACACATTATAACAGTGTATAGGAACTCCATAATTAATATGGAGTCTAATCTGAGAACTGACTCCAGATTTTTCTTAACTTTTTGTTGTTGTTTTGTTTTCCTTTGTTGCTAAGAGGGTTTCCAAAATAATTTCCAGCTTATTTTAAAAGGAATGTGAATTTACATATCCTCTCCAGCCTCTCAGGTGACTTAAGTGAACATTATCCTGGTGTGGCAGGGATGCAGGGATGTTTGGGGATTGATTAAAAGTCGATTGACCTTTCTTCAAAGTCAATCAGCATAGAGGAAAAATCACAGTAAAACAAACAAACAAGCAGAAAAAACTAAAGGGTTTTCAGATAAAGATGCCTGTATACCATGAGATGATTTATGAGCAACTGGATGTTGACAAACCATACCACAATTTGCTTTTCTTAGAATCTCTCATAGGAACCTCATTGGGTTTGCTACTTGATGGGTGATTTCGGCTGTACAAATATATCACACATGTCAGACTTGTTAGCAATGTAAAAAAAGATAACACACATGGACTAATTCAGGACATAAAAGAGACTACATGTAAGCTAAAAGTCTTCTTGCTGGAAAAGCATTTCATTTATTCGGCAGAGTTAGGAAAACCAAAAACTCATTTACTATCTTGTAACTTCCAATTCATGCCAATCCCATTTTGACAGAGTACAACCGTTCCATAGGGTTTTCTTGGCTATAATCTTTACAGAAGCAGATTTTCAGGCCTTTCTTCCAAAGATTTATTAACTGCTACTTTGATGAGTGTTGATAGTTGATCCAAGCAAAATGAAATCTTTGACAATTCCAATCTTTTCTTCATTTATCATGGTCTTATTTATTGGCCCAGTTATGAGGATTTTTGTTTTCTTTAGTGCAAACCATACTAAAGTCTGTAGTATTTGATCTTCCTCAGCAAGTATTTTAAGTCTTCTTCATTTTCAGTAAGCAAGGTTATATCATCTGCATGTCACACATTGTTAATGAGTCTTCCTCAAATCCTGATGCCACTTTCTTCTTCATATAATGTAGCTTCTCAGATTATTTGCTCAGCATACATATTGATTAAGTATAACGAAAGAATACAATCCTGGTGTGCACCTTACCTCATTTTAAACCATTCAGTGTTTCCCTATCCTGTTTAAACAACTGTCTTTTGGTCTATGTATAGGTTCCTCATGAGCACAGTTAAGTGTTCCAGAATACTCATTCTCCACAATGTTATCCATAACTTGTCTTCCAGAATACTCATTCTCCACAATGTTATCCATAACTTGTCCTGATCCACACAATCGAAAGCCAATGCATAGTCAATAAAGCACAGGTAAACATCTTTCTGGCATTCTCTGCTTTCAGTCAAGATCCATCTGGTGGAAGCAATGATATCCTGGGTTTCATGTCCTCGTCTAAATCTGGCTTGAACCTCTGGCAATTCCCTGCCAATGTACTGTTGTAGACACTTTTGGATTATCTTTAGCAAAATTTTACTTACATGTGATGTTAATAATATTGCCCAGTGATTTCCACATTCTGTTGGGTCCCCTCTCTTTGGAATGGACACAGTTATGGATCTCTTCTAATCAGCTAGCCAAGTAGCTGTCTTCCAAATTTCTTGGCATAGATGCATGAGGACCTCCAGTGCTGCATCAGTTTGTTGCAAGATTTCAATTTGTATTCCATCAATTCTGGGACCTTGTTCTTCTCCAATGGATTCTTCCCTCAGTATCATTGGCTCTTGATTATATAATACCTCTTAAAATGGTTGATCATTAACCATTTCTTTTTGGTTCACTGACGCTATGTATTTCTTCCATCTTCTTTTCATATTGTCTGCATCATTCAATATTTTGCCCATAGAAATCTTCAGTGTTTCAAGGCAAGGCTTGAATTTTTTTTCTTCAGTACTTTCTGCTTGAGCATGTTCTTCCTTTTTGGTTTTCTAACTCTAGGTCTTTGAACTTTCATTATAATATTTGAATTTGCCTTCTTGAGCTGACTTCTGAATTTTTCTGTTCAACTCTTTAATTCCTTGTTTCTTTCTTTTGCTTTAGCATCTCTGTGCTGAATAGTTCAAATCTCTTCTAACATCCATTTTGGTCTTTTCCTTGTCTTATTAACACCCTATTGCTTTCCTTTTATGATATTCTGGATGTCATCTCACAACTCTACTGGTCTTCTGTCTTTAGTGTCTAATGCAACAAATCTGTTCTTCAAATGATCTCTAAATTCAGGTGGGATATGTTCAAAGTCATTTTGTCTCTCACGGGCTTGTTTTAATTTTATTCAGCTTCAGCCTGAACTTGCATATGAGCAATTGATGGTTTGTTCCACACTCTTCTCTTAGCTTTATTTTGACTAGATGATATACAGAGCTTTTCCACCATCTCTTTCCACAGATATAGTCAGTTTGATTTCTGTATATTTCATCTGGTGAGGTCTATGTATATAGTCATTTTTTTATGCTATTAAAAAGGGTATTTGCAACGAAGAAGTCATTGTTCTTGCAAAATTCTGTCATGTGATCTCTAGATCTATCACCAAGACCATATTTTCCAACCACTGGTACTCCTTCCTCTTTGTTTCCAACCTTTGCATTCCAGTCACCAGTATTTATCAATAATCTTGATTGAAGGTTTAATCAATTTCAGACTGGATAATTTGGTTTGTTGTTGTTGTTAGGTGCCATCGAGTCAGTACCAACTCAGAGAGACCTTATGCACAACAAAATGAAACACTGCCCGATCCTTGGCCAACTTTACTATTGTTGCCACGCTTGGCCCATTGATGCTGCCACATTGCCAATCTATCTCACTGGGGGATCTTCCTCTTTTTCTCCAACCCTTCACCTTACCAAATATGATATCCTTCTCCAGCAACTGGTCCCTCCTGACAATATGTCCAAAGTATGAGAGACGATGTTTGGTCATCCTAGTCTCCAAGGAGCACTCTGGCTGAACTTCTTCCAATACAGATCTGTTGGTTCTTTAGGCAGCCCATGGCACTTTTGATATTCTCCTCCAACACCATAATTCAAATGCATCAATTCTTCTACGGGCTTCCTTATTCACTGTCCAACTTTCGCATGCATATGCGGTTATTAAAAATACCATGGGTTGGGTCAGGTGCACCTTATTCCTCATGCTAACATCTTTGTTCTTCAACACTTTAAAAAGTTCTTGTACAGCAGATTTGTCTAATGCAATGTGTCGTTTGATTGCTTGACTGCTGCTTCCATGAGTGTTGATAGTTGATCTAAGAAGAATGAAGTCCTTGACAACTTCAATCTTTTACCGTTGATAAGAATGTTGTTTATTGATCCAGTGGTGAGGATTTTTGTTTTTTTTTTTACATTGAGATGTAATCCATACTGAAGGCTGTGCTCCTTGATTTTCATCAGTAAATATTTTAAGTCCTTTTCACTTTCAGCAAGCAAGGTTGTATCATCTGCATATTGCAGATTGTTAATGAGTCTTCCTCCAATTCTTATGCCACATTTTTCTTCATATAACCCAGCTTCTCGTATGATTTGTTCAGCATACAGGTTGAATAAGTATGGTGAAAGAATACAACCCTGTCGCACACATTTCTTAATTTTAAACTACTCAGTGTTCCCATCTTCTGTTCGAACAACTGCCTCTTAGACCATGTACAGATTCCTCATGAGCACAATTAAGTGTTCAGGAATACTGATACATCACAATGTTGTACATAGCTTGTCATGATCAACATACTAGAAAGCCTTTGCAGAGTCAATAAAACACAGGTAAACATTTTTCTGATATTCTCTGCTTTCAGCCAAGATCCATCAGCCATCAGCAATAATATACCTCATTCCATCTCCTTTTCTGAATCTGGCTGGAACCTCTAGAACCAATGTATGCTTGCAGCCATTTCTGTATTACCTTTAATAAAACTTTACTCACATGGGATATCAGAGATACCATCCAATGATTTTTGCATTCCATTGGGTCACCTCTCTTTGGAATGTGCACAAATATGGATCTCTCCCAATACGTTGGCCAGATAGTTGTCTGTCTTCCAAAGTTCTTGGCATAGATGAGTGAGTGCCTCCTATGCCAACTCACTTTCTTGAAAGATTTCAATTTTTATTCTGTCAATTCCTGGTGCCTTGTTCTTTGTCAATTCCTTCAATGCATCTTGTACTTCTTCCTTCAGTATCATTGGCTTTTGATCATATGCTACCTTTTGAAATGGTTGAACATCCAGCATGTCTTTTTGGTATAGCGACTGTGTATTCCTTCTATCATCTTATGATGCTTTCTACATTATTCAATAATTTTCCCAGAGAATCTTTCAATAATGAAAGTTGAGGCTTAAATTTTTTCTTTAGTTCCCCCAACTTGAGAAATGCTAAGCGTGTTCTTCCTTTTTGGTTTTCTGATTCCAGATCGTTGCACATTTTGTTGTAACATTTGACATTGTTTTCTTGAGCTGACCTTTGAAATTTTCTGTTGAGTTCTTGTACCTCCTCATTTCTTCCATGTGCTTTAGCATCTCTACACTATGTCTCTTCTGACATCCAATTTGACCTTTTCCTTCTTTCTTGTCTTCTTAATGACTTTTTGCTTTCCTCATGTATGATGTTCTTGATGTCATCCCACAATTCTTCTGGTCTTCAGTCTTTAGTGTTTAATGTATCACATCTGTAGTTCAGATGATATCTGAATTCAGGTAGGCTATATTCAAGGTCATATTTTGGTTCTTGTGGACTTGTTTTCATTTTCTTCAGCTTCAGTTTGAATTTGCATATGAGTAATTGATGGTCTGTTCCACAATCTGCTCCTCTCCTTGTTTTGACTGATGATATGGAGCTTTTCCATCATCTCTTTCTGCAGATATAGTCAATTTGATTTCTATGTAGTCCATCTGGTGTGTTCCATGTGTATAATCGTCTCTTATGCTGTCCAAAGAAGGTATTTGAAATGAACAAATCATTGGTTTTGCAGAATTCTATCCTGCAATCTCCAGCATCATTTCTATCACCAAGACCGTATTTTCCAACTACTGATCGTTCCTTTGCTCCCAACCTTTGCATTCCAATCACCAGTAATGATCAATACATCTTGATTGCATGTTTGATTGATTTCAGATTGAAGAAGTTGGTAGAATTCTTCTATTACATCCTTACTGGGTTTAGTGGTTGGTGCATAAATTTGAATAATAGTGGTATTAACTGGGCTTCCCTGTAGGTGCATGGATATTATCCTATCACAAACAGCATTGTACCTCAAGACTGATCTGGATATGTTCTTTTTGACAATGGATGCCACATCATTCCTCTTCAATTTGTCATTCCTGGCATAGTAAATCATGTGATTGTCAGATTCAAAATGGCCAATACCAGTCCATTTCAGCTCACTAATGCCTAGGATATCCATGTTTATACATTCCATTTCATTTTTCACAATTTGTAATTTTCCTAGATTCATACTTCATACATTCCATGTTCTGATTATTAATGGATTTTTACAGCTGTTTCTCTTCATTTTGAGTTGTGCCCCATCAGCAAATGAAGGTTCTGTGGGCTTTATTCCCACAGGGTATACTCCATTCACGTCATCACAGTCAACTCTACTTTGAGAAGGCATCTCTTCCTCAGTCTCATTTTGAGTGCCTTCCAACCTGAGGGGTACATTTCTGGCACTATATCTGACAGTGTTTCTCTGCTATTCATAAGGTTTTCAGTGACTAAATATTCAGAAGTAGTTCATCACTCCTTCCTCATCTGCCTTCATCTGGAAGCTCATCTGAAACCTGTTCACCATGGGTGACCCTGTTGGTTTTTAAGACACCGGCGCCATAGCTTTCAGAATCACAGCAACTCACAAGCCACCACTCTTTAATTCCATCATCATTGACTTTAATGGTTGGCGCATTCATTTGAATAATAGATTAGTTGATAGAAAAAGCCCGACCTTACTAAAAACATTTTATTGAAGTATAGCTTAAACACTGTAAAATGTATACATTTTAATGGTGTAGATCAGTATACAACATAGATGTTGTTGTTGTGAAGTGCTGTTAAGTCGGTTCCAACCCATAGTGACCCTGTGTAGGGTTTCCCAGGAGCAGCTGGTGAGCTTGAACTGTCAACCTTGCAGTTCAAATGGTTTTTCAGCCTGGCGCATTAACTCACAGCACCACACCAGGACTCCATAGATAGGTATATGTTAACTATGGTTGTTGTTGTTGTTAAGTGCCATCGAGTCGATTCCAACCCATAGCAACTCTGTAGAAGGTTTCCAAGGAGTAGCTGGTGAGCTTGAAATTATGGTGGTGGGGGTGGCTGTGTGCCGTGGACTTGGTTCCGACTCATAACGACCCTGTATAGGGTTTCTGAGGCTATACATCTTTACAGGAGCAGAACGTCTCATCTTTCTCCCACGGAACAGCTGGTAGTTTCGAACTGCTGACCTTGCAGTTCGCAGCCTGATTCATAACCACTACGCTACCAGAGCTCCTTTGAAATTATGGTAGATACTGCCAAATGGATTTTCAAGGTTAACAAGATTTGTTAACAAAATTACACACCCACCAGAGGATTTCCAATGCTGGATATTATTAGACTTTTCATTTTTGCTATGACTGTCGTTAAGAGCTGTTAAATTTATTCCAACCCTTAGGGCTAGAAGCTGTGCATCTTTGCAGGACCAGAAAACTGTATCTTTCTACTGCAGAGTGGCTGATGGGCTCAAATCTCTGACCTCATGCTTTGCAGTCCAATGCTTATCCTATAGATCCACAATGCTCCCCATTTTTGCTATACTGGTTATGTAATTTGCACTTTCCTAATGATCAATGAGGTTGAACTTTTAATATGTTCTTTGGCCATGTGAATAACCTTTTTTGCAAAAGCGCTCCAACAGATCTTTTTGAGAAAGGCTGAGTTTCAAATGATCAGGATTTAAGTCGGCTGATTTCATGAACCTCAGAGAGTTTACCTAAGTCCTAATTAGCAAAAGATGTTAGGGGCTGCAACTTTTGTACAAGGGAAAGCCCTATTACTGGAGTAAGCTGCCTATCACTAAAGTCGGTTAAGCAAAGAAACTTGTTGCTATTGTTAAGTGCTGTTGAGTAAAACTCATAGTGACCCTGTGTAGAGTTTCCAATGAGGGCCTGGTGAGTTTGAACCATTGACCTTGCAGTTCAGACTCTGTGGTAGAGTGCTTATCCTACAGCACCACACCAGCAGGAATTTAAATACTGTTGTAATGTAAGACTAAATAAACTTAAATGTCTCCTCCAACACAGAGAAGTGCTACAGGATTCAACCATTAGCACTTCAGTGAAAACAGGAAGGCAGAGGGTGGAAGTCGGAGGATGAGGCTTTCATCTTGTATCTATTATGTGCCAGGCATTGTATTAAGCTTTTATATGCATTATTTCATTTAACTATCATAACAATCACATAAGGTAAATAATGCCTATATTTATTCCATTGCTGCATAACAGTATTAATATTAATTGCTGCATAATATACTTAGCAGCTTAAAACAATACACATTTCTTATCTCACAGTTTCTGTGGGCTAGCAATCCAGACACAGGTTAACTGGGCCCTTGGTTAAGCACTGCAAACCAAAAGGTCAGCAGTTCAGACCTACCAGTTGCTTCTCGGAGACCCTATACAGGGTTGCTATGAGTCAGAAATGACTCAACACCATTTAACAACAATGCAAGTTAAGCTGCAATCAAGATATGGCTCAGGACTTAGTTATCACCTGACCAAGGATCTGCTCCCAAGTTCATGTGGGAAATTTGAAGCTTTCACTTCCTAACAATGTGTTGAACAAGAGCTTCAGTTTCTTGTTGGCTGCTGACTAGTCTTAGGTCCTGGCTACACCCTCTTTCCTATACAGCAGTCCATACATGGCAGCTTGATTTGTCAGACCATCAAGGAAGAGAGTTTCCTAGTGAGATGGATGTTACAATCTTATGCAACATAACCATATATGTGGAATCATGTATATTCTCTAAGCTTTGGTAGATTTTATTAAAATCAAGTCACACTCAGAAGATTCTATAGGATCTGAATACCAGGAGGTAAGGATCATGGAAGCCACCTCAGAGTCTGTCTGCTACACCACTGCTAGCTTCACTTTACAGTTGAAAAAATAAATGAATAAAGGCAAAATACATTGCCAGTCAACAGACAAGCCAGATTTTGAACACAAGTATGTCCAAATATAGGACTTGCCTTCTTAACCACTATTCTACAAGGCCGTTCATTAGGAGCCCTGGTAATGCAATGGTTACATACCTAGCTGATAGCTAAAAGGTTGGTAGTTCAAACCCACCCAGAGGTTCTGTAAGAAAGAGATGGTAATCTGTTTCAGTAAAGATTACAGTTGAAAAAACTCTATGGGGCAGTAGAGTTGAAAATTGATTCAATGACACCTAACAACAACAATGAGGGGGAAAGCCTAGAAAGCTAAAGTCATACCTGATTAAAGGAAACCTAAAAAATCAAACAGAAATGCATCCAACTGATGCAGTATTAAACAGGAAATTATTATCAGTTTTTAAGTAAACCGTTTTGAAACCAGTAAGATGAATCAAGACTCATCCTAATCAATATATCTGAAACTTCTTAGAAGAATAAATCTTGATGTTAATCAAAGTAGATATTCATCTCTACCTGACAATACCTTTTTTTTTTTCTTATATGTTTAATTGTGAATTATGTGATAGTTTACATGGGAGAACATTAATTTTACATTCATTCTATCGTATATCATCTCATTGCCATGGTTATAATTCCCTCCATGCATCATCAACCAACCAAAGAGTATACCCTGCAATCCTGCCTCCTGTACTCCCCAGGTCTTCAGCACACAGTTGCTCTCCCTCTCTGGATCTAAAGTCTCCAGCTGCTCCATCGCTCCATGTCATCATCTCTGCCTCCATTTCAGGAATCACTGCTTCTCTGGGTCCTGCTCTCCGCTCTTCTCCTTTGATGGTCCTGGGGATCTCCGCTCCTAGACTGCCCTCCTTGCTATAAAATGTCTGCCTTTACATTTCCAACCCTCACAATCAGTTCTGATAAAAATTATTCACTGTTGTATCACAAGAGACCCGTCTGCATTTCATTGCATCAGCCCCGCCTAGACAGATTGGATACTACTCACTGGAGATTCTACCTTCCTCCAGGCCCTCTGGATCTAGGTTCCCTCTTGAAAGCTTGTAAGCCAGTCACTTCTTGCCTTTGTAGCCCCCCACCCCCCATTTTGGGTAGCCAATGTCCAAGTTGCCCATCCCTGTCTATTCTGTGTATGGAGGGTTGGGAATGATCTTTGCTGTAATTTGTTCCCTCTTTCAGCTACTGCATCCATAGGTGTAGGTCAAGTTCATCAAAATTGTCTCAGATTTCCCTTTTTTTTTTTCTTCTGGTTGAGCTCTGATCATCCAGTCACTGAAGCCAGGATAAGTGGGTATTATCTGCAAGTGTGGGTGTTCTTATGCATATGCCCTCTCTTCTTATCAGCTGGATGCTTCACTCTCCACTCTAGTCCTCTGTGGCTACTGACAATACCTTTTAAAGATGGCTGCAAGTATTTAAACAAACAGTAACCATTAGATTAAAAAACGTTTTGAATCCGTGTTTAGATCTAAATGAAAGAACTTAACATTGAAAGAGAAACTCCCTAACTGACAAATCACTGAGAATTTACCCAGTCAAAACTTTAACACACCAAGTCATAAATTCCAGAACTTATGCTCTTGGTTAATCCTCTCAACCATAAACTGTGAGACAGGACACTAGAAAAATCAAGTTTAAATATTCCCTTTTAGATACATCCTCCACCACCCACCTGACAGTTTTTTTTTTTTTTTGTATTGTGCTAGTTTGAGAGTTGCTATGATGTTGTAAAACAGGAGATAATACATGAAGTTTACAGAAGAAGAAAATGAGACTATGCATGTGAAGAGTGTGGTATGGTGAAGTGTGCTGCCAGAGCACAGTGTAGCAATTTGCTAATGAAAGTATGATGGATTCTGTTGAGTAAAAAAAAAAATCCAATGTAATGAGTTGATTCAAAAAATCCAATGTACTTAATCCATGTCTGTAATGGATTGATTTGTGTCCCCAGAAATGGACATCCTAACTCCTATATCTGTGCCCATGTATTTATCTGGGGAAGCTGAGTTTGTCTTTGGAGATGCTGTCATTTAAATGAAGTCATACCAGAGTAAGGGGACCCTAATCCTAATCCCTTCTGAGTGGTGTTTTACAAAAAGGAAGAAGAGACACAGAAAGAACAGAGTCACCTGCATAGAGGGGAAATACTATATGTAGGACTAAGGTGCACCTGACACGGGCCACGGTATTTTCAATAACTTTATAGGCATGAGAAAGTTGGACAGTGAATAAGGAAGACCACAGAAGAATTGATGCATTTGAGTTATGACGTTGAAGCAGAATATTGAAAGTGCCATGGGCTGCCAATAGAACAAACAGATCAGTGTTGGAAGTAGTGCAGCCGGAGTGCTCCTTGGAAGCCAGGATGGCCAGACTTCTTCTTTTATACTTTGAACATATTGTCTGGAAGGACCAGTTATTGGAGAAGGATATCATGTTTGGTAAAGTGGAGGGACAGAAAAAAAGAGGAAGGCGTCCAGCAAGATGGATTGGCAAAGTGGCAGCATCAGTGGGCTCAAGTGTGGCAACAATTGTGAGGTTAGCCCAGGACCAGGCAGTGTTTCATTCTGTTGTATATAGGGTCACTGTGAGTAGGTAACAACTCAATGGCACCTAACAACAACAATAACAGCAGATACATCTACAAGCAGGAAAGGAATACCAAAGTCTGTCAGCAGCCAACTGAATTGAGGACAGAGCACAGCACTGTCCCGCTTTCAGTATCCTCAGATGGCTGACCCCTTAATTTGGGCTTTAAGCCTCCAGACTCTAAAAATATTAACTTCTGTCCTTCAATCTGATTTTCAATAAGGAAGGGTGAAGGAATAAAGGAAAGTCACCTTTACAATAGATTGTCAACTAATAAAAACAACAAAAGCAACAGAGTTAGGAAATAACCATTTTATAACTTCCAACTCATCATGAATTCAGGCAAGGGTTATCAGTGTATAAAATCATCAACAAGATGCCAAGATGTCACACCATGGATGTCTTATGAATTCCAAAGAGGCAAAGGTACTTTTACAATGGAGAGATCTAGCAGCCACCACCTGGATCAATCAAGATCCAGTCAGGAAAACAAAAATAGCAACAGTTAATGTCCAACAGAGGGATCAGTTCCAGGTGTTGAAAGGCGGAAGCTGGGTGGGAAGGAGGTGAATAGGAACACGAAGTTTACCAGGGAAGATAAATTCCCAAGGCTGTGGAAATAAAGGGGGAAAGGAAGTAAGAGAAACTCAGGCACAAAAGAGAGGACCATAGTGTTGGTCCTCTTCCATTTCTGAGAGTTCTCAGAGTCAGCTGCTGCTCACACCTCTGAGGGCTCAGGATGAGATCAGTTCTGGAGTTCTTTAAGGAGCTCAAAGGAGGCTGCCGCTGGAGTCAACTACAACTACCATTGTACAGACAAGCTGACAAAGGACAGAAAAGGAAGGACACTTCTTTTACTGCCCTCCCCCAACCTTCCAAACTCCCCTAATGTCGCCTTGTTTTGTTGTTGTTGTGTGCCGTCGGGTCAATTCCAACCCTGTAAAGAGTTTCTAAGAGCCGGTGGTAGGTTTGAGCTAACCTTGAGGCTAGCAGTCCAGTGCTTCTATAGCACCACACCAGAGCTCAGTGTACTCGTTGTTGTTAAGCGCAGTCGAGTTCGTTCCAACTCTTAGTAACCCTGTTTAGGGTTTCTGGGGAGTAGCTGGTGAGTTTGAACTGCCAACCTCGCTGTTGAAATTGACCTTATAGTTGAGTGCTTATCCTACAGTGCCACACCAGGACTCCAATGCCTCTTATGTTGTTGTTGTTAAGTGCCATAGAGTCAGTTCCAACCCATAGCAAGCCTGTATAGGGCATCCAAGGAGCACCTGCTGAGCTTGAACCACCAACCTTGCAGTTCAAACTGACTTTGCAGTCCATGTTTAACCCACAGCGCCACACACAAGACTTAATAGAGAGTCACTTAGCAAAGGAGTCTGGGAAACATAAAGACTATCAGTTCCAGCATCACAGAATAGAGCCTAGAAGGGTAGTTTTGGAGCTGAAAAACAAAGGGTCACTAACTCTAGTGATCAAACTTGGACTCATTAATAGTGTAACAAACTGGCATTATGTGCTTCCTGGTTGATGGAATATAAAATATACAACATCACCAATGAATTGTTCTTGCCAAATAACACATTTAATTGAATCTAATCATACCTATGGGCCTAATTTCCAATTACAGGAAATGCAGGGTAGAAAGGAAAAATGTAAAGTGACTCAGTAAGGAATAAATCAGATAAATTCAGGATATGGGACATTCTACAAGTCATCCATCCTGAACTCTTCAAAAGTCAATGATTTAAAAACTGATTTTTAAAAAAAGTTAGGGAGTCTTGGTCTGGTGCTGTAGGATAAGCGCAGGACCAAAAGGTCAGTTTGAATAATAAGATCGGTGGTTCAAACTCACCAGCTGCTCCTCAGAAATACTATATTATTGTGTTGCTATGAGTTGAAACCAATTTGAAGGTGCTTAACAATAACAACAACAACAAAGAGCATAGGTACAAAATGCAACACTTCAAATTAGATTATGTCCTCATTCGAAAAATAATTATAAATGACATTCCTGCAACAATTGGAAATAATTTAATGTGAATGTGGTATTCAATTATATCACGGAATTATTGTTAATTTTCTTGGATAAAATAATAAAATGGTAACAATTGTTGAATCTAGAGAGAAAACATATGAATATTCATCATACTTTTCTTTGAACTATTCCAAATGTTTAAAATTTTCATAATAAAGAATAATGTAAAAAAATTACACAAAATAAACACACACACAGTAGACTAACAGTGTCATTCCCTTGCTACCCAATCTGTTTATCTGCTATTCCCATAATAATCAGGTTCTTCAATGGTTTTGCTCTGCAAATACTCCTGTAAATGAAGAAATTAGCATGCACCTCCCCAATACAATATTTATTTATGAAATATTACAGGTGTTTCTGAATAAATGCTAAGTCTCAGAAAACTTAAAATTCCATTTTCATGCATTAACATCTCTTAAATCAGAATGCATTTTACAATCAATGGTATGTCAGATCTAGATTTTTTCCTTCTTCATTTCTGACTGATGCATTTATAATTAATAGTGTCCTGAGTCAATGAAATATACTGTTATGTAATTTATAAACATACCCAAAATATAAAATGGTTAGAAATCAAGGTAACAATAAATAGAAGTTAGGATCCCAACACTTTCTACTATGCGGTGAAGACTGCTGCATCAGGAGGCTGCCATCTGTCTTGGCTTGTATTGTAGGGCTGGTTCGTTTGGCTTTTTTAGTGATTTATTTTGCTGTGGTGGTAGTGGTGGTGGTTGCTTTGAGCAAGTGGTCTCCTAAACCTTGACTCTTTTAAATGTGAAAATATGTCAGGATAGCTTTCTTGATTGTCTGTGTATAGTTTGAGAGAAAAGAGCTGACAAACCTGAGGCAGATGACTCTGGCAGACAAACTCACCTTTGCTGCGACCTTTAACTGGGGCACTAGCTTTATGGCCTCACTTGGACACCTTGTTTAGCTAGTAAAATAGAAGAACCATCATAAAGTGAAGCATAAGGCAGAGGCAAACCATGGTTTCATGTGAGTTTTTTTTTTTTCTAAAACCATGGAAATACAGTGAATGAAAAGATGACTAAATGGACATGCATAGATTGCCATTGTCAAAACCTACAACACTTCCCTGTTTACACTTTGGGACAGAGTTCGCTACTCTAGATTAACTTAACACTTGTCATTCTAATCAGGATTAGAAGCACACCAAAGAGCGAGAATATCTTGTCCCTTGGAATAATGGTTTTTACATTCTCGAAACTTTAAAAATTCTATCAATTATCCTTGGCATTTACTCTTTATCAGGAACAAGATATATCTTCTTCAGGTCTTAAATATAAGACTGGTGGTGATGGTGGTGGTGATGTGCCGTGGAGTCGGTTCCTGTTCATAGCGACCCTGTACAGGGTTTCCAAGGCTGTAAATCTTTACCAGAGCAGAAAGCCTCATCTTTCTCCCGCAGAACAGCTGGTAGTTCCGAACTGCTGACCTTGCGGTTCGCAGCCTGATTCGTAACCACTACGTTGAAGGAGCTCTGGTAGCGTAGTGGTTACGAATCGGGCTGCGAACCTAAAGGTCAGCGGTTCGAAACTACCAGCCGCTCCGCGGGAGAAAGATGAGGCTTTCTACTCCCGTAAGGATTTACACCCTCGGAAACCCTGTACAGGGTCGCTATGGGTCGGAACCGACTCGACGGCACTTAACAACAACAACAACAACGTTGCCAGAGCTCTTAATAAGACTGTTATGTGATCGCAAGTCAGCCATTAGCCATACTAATGACCAGATTCTGGTGTGGCACTGTAAGATAAACTCTGGACTGCCAACCACAAGGTTGGTGGCTCAAACCCAATCTCTTCTTGAGAACTCTATGTTGTTGTTGATGTTGTTAAGTCGGTTCTGACCCATAGCGACCCTGAATAGGGTTTCCAAGTCTGTAAATCTTTACGGGAGCAGAAATCCTCATCTTTCTCCCGCGGAACAGCTGGTAGTTTCAAACTGCTGACCTTGCGGTTCACAGCCCGATTTGTAACCACTACGCTACCAGAGCTCTATACAGGGTCGCTGTGACTCATTCTGACTCAAAGGCACTTAATAATAACAACGATGACCAGATTCAAGATTAACATTGTCATTAAAATGCAGGATTTGCATTTTCTTCAGTGTTCTGATTTACCTAGGAAATCATTTAATAATACTCTTTACCAAAAAAAAAAAAAAAGTGATAACAATCGTTAGAGAAAAGCAGCCATTTTATTTAACCTTTGAAATATATGCTCTTGAAAGTCTGATCTTTACAATAATGGCCTAGTAAAGAAGCAATGGAGCACAAAAAGATAAAAACATTATGATCTCATTTATATCAAAGATCTACCGTTGGTATATGCTTAAAGACCAAAGTTAGTAAGTGTTTACATGGGATGGATAGGAGGCCAAAAAGGGAAGTTTTACTTATGGGACCTTGAGATTCTACTAAGGGTAAAGAAAAAAAAACGGAACTGGAGAGCGGTGGTGATTCCACAACTCGATGAATACAATGAATGCTACTGAAAAATGGTTGAAATAGAAAATGCTGTATATAATTTACCACAATAAAAAAGGAGAAAGAATATGGTGCTGTAGGATAAGCAGTAGACTTCTCGGTTCAAACCCACTAGTCGCTCTCAGAAATCCTATACAGGGTCACTATGAGTCGGAACCAATTCAACAACACAAAAAGATAGCAATGTTCTCAAGAGAAAAGATGGTTTGAGTTCTCTGTTGAGCTTACTTAGCTCATCTCAGAAGCCTAAGCTCATAGCTTCTAGTGAAGAAAACAACAGGGATGCTTTCTTCTCTAGGGGAAAAAGGTAGAATAGAATAAGCAGGCAAAGCTTCCTGAGAGTCAGAGTACTTAGCTTTCAGATAATCTAGACTGGGGAGTCCTAGTGTGGTGCCATAGGATAAACACTCGATCTCAAGGTTGATTTGTACCACAAGGTCAGCAGTTCAAACTCACCAGCTGCTCCTCGAAACCCTACACAGAGTCGCTACAAGTCAGAATTGATTCCACATACTTAACAACAATAATACTTTGGACTTTTTTTTAAAACTCTCCAAACTTTGATTTTAAGACTCTTTCATACTACAGAGATGCTGAGTTTAAAATAGATGGCATATTTTAAATAATACATAGAAAACCCTCTAAAATTTTAGCTCCATTTTCCAGGTTCAAACTTTCCTACTTTCCACTTTGATGATTACCTATCTACATCAACCTCATCTCTCACCAGCCAGCCATTAGTATATTTTTGCATTTTTAGAAACTCTGAACTTGTTTTTTTTTAACTTTCTTATTTAATATGCAATTTTATAATGTGACATATACAAGCCACAAATTGGGAGAAAAATTGTTGTTAAGCGCTGTCTAGTTGGTTTCAACTAATAATGATCCTGTATAGAGTTTCCAAGATGTGAATGGTTGGTCCAGTGCTTATCCAGCAGCACCACACCAGGACTCCAATGTACTGATATGCAAAATATATAAATAACTCCTAGAACTCACACCCATGGGGGAAAAATGGATAATAGGTTTGGACACTTTAACAGAGAAAAGAAATGCATGGTCAGTAAGTGCATGGAATAGTGTGTGTGACATTAGTCATCTGAGAAATGCAAATTAAAATCATAATGAGGTATTCTACACACCCATCCTAACTATAAATTTCAAAAGACAGACAACACCAAGCATTGGCAAGGTGAGCCAGAAATTCCACTCCTAGGCATTCGCCCAAGAGGAACATATATTCATGAAAAAAACTTGAAATAAGAATTTCATAAAGCAGCTTTATTCATAATAACCCCAAACTGGAAACAACCCAGACACCCTTCAATAGGAGAATAGATAAACAAACTATGGTATATTCATACAATGGAACACTACTTAGCAACAGAAAGGAACCCGTTACTGATAGATGCAACAGTATGGATGAGCCTCAAAATATTATGCTCTTAGTATAATTCCATTGATATGAAACTCTGGAACAAGCAAAGCTGATTAAAGTGGAAACAATCAGAATAGTGGTTTCCCTCTGGGAAAGGACATGAAGAAACTCTCAATGGGGTGGTAACATTCTGTAACTTGATTGATGTTTGCCTTACAGAGAGGTGTGCATCTGTCAGAACTCCATAAATATAGAGTTAAGATTTATGTCTTTCTTTGCATGTAAATTTTACTTCAAAAGAAAAATAGTTGCAAGTAAATATTGCAGACAAATTTAGAGACAAATGTATTGATACCTGTTGTTTACTTTGGAATGTGCCAAAAATAAGACAAATTATAAAGAATGAGGAAAGGATGAATAACTGAATAAAGAAAATACAGAACAATGTTTATAGTAGAATATACGTGTAAAATTCATTGTTGCATGTTAGAAATTTTTCAAAATAAAATTTTTGGAAAAGTTGTTTGAGATGATGCAAAATTGAATTGCAAAAATTCATTGGTGGAAGAAAATTTATAGTAATTGCTGAAGATATTCCATAAATGGAACTTTCTTTTTAAAAATCAGACACATACTCAAATATATATACACTTGCTTTATTATTACAATGGGAACTTCATAAAGCATTTATTCACATATGTCTCTTTGAGTACTTTTCTTCTTTTATAGTACTATCTATCATTTTCCTCCAAAGACAGTAAATCAGTTTCTTAAGGTTACAGTAATCATGAAATATAATCAAAAGATTATTAGCACAAAATCTCAATCCCAAAAGAGGGTGATGACTTCACTAAAGACTACCAGAAATACCTGGATGAAGGAAAGCAGCTATAAGAAAAAGAAATGATTGTAAAGATTCTTTCAGATTGCATCAACATCTGTTTGTTGAGTCAGACGCCATGTTTTTAATGTTTTGGAGTCATTTTTGCCTGAAGTTTACTTTATTACCTGTATCAATGTCCTTCCATATTTAATCTCTGAGCTGCACTGAAATCTCTGATTTATTGAAAATCCAGATTCTTGGAACAACTCCATTCCAAATGAATCAAAAACTCAGAAAGGTGAAACATATATATTCATTTTAACTTTTGTGTGTGATTGACAACATGCTATTATTAGATATTAAATATGCTCCGCAAGCAATGGGCACATAATACTGTCTGGCAACCTACCCACTAACTTATGCTGACTTCTGCACGGTTCTCGTGAATGATCCCCAGTTAATCCTCTCCCTCTTCACTAACACACTTCTTAGTGGTCTCCTGTGTGCTAGGTACAAGCTCCTTAAGTGCAGGCTCATTTTCCAGCTGATTTATAGAGTAAAGCTGATGGTTACATTAGAGGGTAATATGGGATCATTTATGGTGCTATTTCTACAGCTCCCAACCTTAGCAAGTATAATGGGATATTCAGATTACGTTATGCATAGGGATCTCCAAAAGAGGAAGGAACCCAGACTCTGATCATTGCATTCATTCATCAAGTAATAAATGTTTTTGTGCATTTACAGTACAGAGGACAAGTCCCCACTTTTTTGTCTCTTATATGTTATATTTGCGATGTTTTCATGGGAGACACACACATTGCAGTTTCCTATATATGACTTTACAGGCATGTTCCGCTAATCATGTATGAAGGTAAAAATTGACTAAAATATGCATTTAAGGGCAATTTGAATGATGAACAAGAAAAGATATGACCCAGGAGGCATATGAATGCAGGGATGGGGATAAAGTTAACTGTTGTTGTTGTAATTGTGTGCCATGGAGTCATTTCCATTTCATAGTGACCCTGTATAGGAGTTCCAAAGAGTGGCTGGTGGATTTAAACCACCAACCTTGTGGTTAGCAGCCCAGTGCTTATTCTACAGCACCACACCAGGACTATTAACCCCATGCATATAACAATGTCTCAGCTATCACTGGAAAGCAGCAATCCTTTCTTCTTCTACTACTCTATCCAAGGAGCTCTGGTAGCGTAGTGGTTACGAATCGGGCTGCAAACCTTAAGGTCAGCGGTTCGAAACTACCAGCTGCTCCGCGGGAGAAAGATGAGGCTTTCTACTCCCGTAAAGATTTACACCCTCGGAAACCCTGTACAGGGTCGCTATGGGTCGACTACTCTATCCACACAGGCCGAGTTCCCAAATCTGCTGGAGTGGAAACGAGGATGCTCATTCTGGGAACCTGCAACAAATATCCGCATTTGTCCAACCGTTGTCCAGAACTGTAATCCAGCAAACAAAAATCTCTACAGAGCAGTGTTATTGTCAAGTGCCATCAAGTCAGTTCCAACTCATAGCAACCCTATGTAGGGTTTCCAAGGAGTAGCTGGTGGGTTTGAACTGCTGACCTTGAAGTTAACAGTGCAGTGCTTATTCTAAAGTGCTACGTTAGCACTCCTATAGAACAGTTGCTGTTGTTACATGCTTTGAGTCGGTTCCATTTTATAACAACCTGGTATCAATGGTTAAATGAGATTTGAAAATGCTGCAAATGACATCCCACTTTGAGTAGGTCCCAAAGCTGTTTTTCACAATAAAGACAGATAAGTGCTCTCTCCTAAGGAAACCTATTTAACTTCCTTTAACACAAATATATGAAATTTATTTGCTACCAAAGTCTTTATATACACATGGATAAATGAAATTTACTTTAAAAAAATATATCTTTTGCCAATAAAGTTATCCTTGTTCATACCTGTCTTCTTTCCCTCATCTTTCTATTACCTAATTAAGTAGGAAAGTAATCCAATTAAATCAATCATGTGACTTAAAGGAATTAATAATACTAAGAGGAAAGTACGGAGGGGTTCTACTTGACAATATGCACACATATACTCACACACAAAGAAACCCTGATGAAATAACTTGCTTATCTTTAAAAATAGAAAGATTATATCTAGAAGATGTTTATAAACAATGAAGCATTTCAAAATCATTTCATAGGAGAAAGAATGTGTATAGGCTAAATGAGGAAATATGGGAGTCAATCAAGGACACATGGTGACTATTTGCCATGAGTTCTCAGGGAAATAAGACTTGAGCTAGTCTCTAATATCTGAACAAGACTTGAAAGAACTAAACATTCGGGAAGGAGACATTGCAACACAGTGGTTACGTGCTCAGGTGCTAACCGAAAGGTAGATCATTTGAACCCCCCAGTCATTTTTCAGGTGAAAACATTTGGTTATTGGCTCCCATAAAGATGACAGCCTAGAAAACTCTAGGAGGCAGTTCTACTCTGTTCTATTGGGACTCTATGAGTCAGAATCAGCTCAATGGCACACAAAGACAACAGTCATTGGGGGGAGAGCACCTTAGGTAAGTGACAGACCGGTGATATTAGCAGGGAAACATCTTGGTAGAATACTCTTAGCACCAACAAGAGAAATAAAGCTCCTCTATAGCCCTTCATATGGAGCTCTGGTAGCGTAGTCATTATGAGTTGGGTTGCCAACTTCAAGGCCAGCAGTTCAAAACTACCAGCAGTTCCACAGAAGAAAGTTGAGGCTTTCTGCTTCCGTAAAGATTTACAGCCTTGGAAACCCTGTGCAGGGTCACTATGAGTCGGAACCGACTTCACGGCACACAACAACAATAACAACATAGCCCTTCATGCACTAATCAGAGGTATGTTGTTGTTAAGTGCCATCAAGTCGGTTCCAACTCATAGCAACCCTGTATAATGTTTCCAAGGAGCAAATGGTGGATTCAAATTGCCAACCTTTTGGTTCACAATCCAGTGCTGATTCTACAGTGCCACACCAGGAGTGGTATAGCTGATTCAAACTGCTGAAAAAAAAGAAAAACTCTTGACCGTATGAAGAGACAAAAGACACATCACATACAAAGGAACAAAGATGAGAATTATAGTAGACTTCCTGTCAGAACCCATGCAAACCAGAAAACAAGGAAGTGACCATCTTTAAAATGCTGGAAATAAAAATATCCAAGCCAGGATTCTATACTTGCAAAAATATCTTGCAAAAATGAAGAAAAACTAAAGGGCTTTTTCAGGTAAATATGAACTAAGGAATTCATTGCCTATACACTACTCTGTAAGTAATGTTAGGAAGTTCTTCAGACAGAACAAACATATCAGACTGAAACCTGGATCTACACCAAAATAATGAAGAGTACTAGAAATGGAATAAATGATGCTCTGACAGAGTAGATATCTGACTCCTGGTATGGTGTTGTAGGAACAGGACTGGACTGCTAACCACAAGGTCAGCAGTTCAAACCCACCAGCTGCTCCTAAGATACCTTATGCCAGGTGGCTATGAGTCAGAATAACTGAACAAACCATCCCTAACAAATGGAAAAGTATCTGTGTGTGCTCAATAAATATTTGTTGAATACTTGAATAAATGTCAGATTGAGTGAATTAATGTGTGCCTAATTAATTGATGTGGATTTTGAGGCAACCTGTCAATGATTAATAACAGTACAATGGTAGCATTATAATAAACTCAGTTTTATATGTAGTCAGTCTTATACTGGATCTTTAAAAAACTAAATCCCAGCCATCCAAGAGACAATTTAGGATCAATATGAGTCAGAATAAAAGGAACCCTGGTAGTGAAGTGGATTATGAGCAGGACTGCTAACCTCAAGATCAGCAGTTTGGCTCCATGGCAAAAACCACCACCCCCACAGGTCAGAATCCACTCAATCGTTGTGGGTTTGGGTTTGAGAGAGGATTCCATTCTTTGAGAACCACAATCTCTGTGCACTGTAATTGCTTTAGCAGTCCTACTAAGAACTAGAGGCAGAGGTTTATCTAAATATGAAGATGAGTATTTAAATTTAGAAAACACCGTGAAAATCTACGTTATTTAAAAATTGCTCAACTGACTACTACAAGAACAAGCAAGTTGTTGCAAAGGAGTCACCAAGGCAAGCGGTCAGGTGCCCCCAGGGCAAATCCCCTTCCAAGACTAAGACTCAAGGGGGCTACATGAGCAGGCATGTGTCTGACTGGTGACCACATTGATCACTGATAAGGGGAAGTGGGGGAAAAACAACAATGAAGTTGTAAACTAAGTCTGACCACGTTCAATAGACTCCTGTCAACCTGGGTTGAGACCTGGTTGGCTAGCAGTATGGCAAGTCCTGGGGACTCCCAGGCCCAGAGACAGTGACATGGCCACAGAGGACTAGAGCAAGAGTGAAGCATCCAGCTGATGAGAAGTGAGAGAAGATGCACAAGAACACCCACACTTGCAAATAGTACCCACTTGTCCTGGATTCAATGGCTGGATGATCAGAACTCAACTAGAAGAAGAAAGAAGAGGGAAAAAGTATAATCTGATAAAATTTCATGCACTTGACCTAGATCAATGGATGTAGTAGCTAAAAAGAGGGAACAAATCTTTACAACGAGAATCATTCCGACCACCTCGGTACACAGGGTAGACAGGGATGGACAACTTGGACATTGTTGTTGTTGTTAGGTGCCATCAAGTCTGTACCAACCCATAGTGACCTTATGCAAAGCAGAACGAAACATTGCCCGATCCTGGGCCAGCCTCACTACTGTT
>NW_006408595.1:5898998-5912923 GCF_000296735.1 Chrysochloris asiatica
TCTATGTACAGCACAATGAAATACTGCCCGATCCTGGGCCAACCTCACTATTGTTGCCACGCTTGAGCCCATCGATGCTGCCACTTGGCCAATCTTATCTTGTTGGGGGTCTTCCTTACCAAACATGATATCCTTCTCCAGCGACTGGTCCCTCCTGACAATATGTCCGAAGTATGAGAGACAAAGTTTGGCCATCTTGGTCTCCAAGGAGCACTCTGGCTTCACTTCTTCCAAAACAGATCTAGTGGTTCTTTTGGCAGCCCATGGCACTTTCAGTATTCTCCTCCAACACCATAACTCAAAAGCATCAATTTCTCTATGGTCTTCCTTATTCTTTGTCCAGATTTTGCATACGTATGAGGTTATTGAAAATACCATGGCTTGGGTCAGGCACACCTTAGTCCTCAAGCTGACATCTTCGCTCTTCAACACTTTAAAAAGTTCCTGTGCAGCAGATTTGCCTAATGCAATACGTCGTTTGATTTCTTGACTGCAGTATTCGTGAGTGTTGATAGTTGATCCAGGAAAAATGAAGTCCTTGACAACTTCAATCTTTTCTCCATTGATAAGAATGTTGTTTATTGGTCCAGTGGTGAAGATTTTTGTTTTTTCTACATTGAGTGTAATCCATACCGAAGGCTGTGCTCTTTGATCTTCATCAGTAAATGTTTTAAATCCTCTTCATTTTCAGCAAGCAAGATTGTATCATCTTCATATTGCAGATTGTTCATGAGTCTTCCTCCAATCCTGATGCCACATTTTTCTTCATATAACCCAGCTTCTTGGATTATTTGCTCTGCATACAGGTTGAGTAAGTATAGTGAAAGAATACAGCCTTGTCACACACCTTTTTTATTTTTAAACCATTTAGTGTTCCCATGTTCTGTTCGAACAACTGCTCCTTGGTCCAAGTACATATTCCTTATGAGCACAATTAAGTGTTTGGAATCCTCATACTTTACTATGTTGTTCATAGCTTGTCATGATCCACACAATCGAAAGCCTTTGCATAGTCAATAAAGCACAGGTAAACATCTTTCTGATACTCTCTGCTTTCAGCCAAGATCCATCTGACATCAGCAATGATATTCCTCATTTCACAGCCTCTTCTGAATCCAGCTTGAACCTCTGGAAGTTTTCTGTCAATGTATGATTGTCGCTGTTTCTGTATTTACCTTTAGCAAAACTTTACTCGCATGGGATATCAAAGAGATCGTCTGATGATTTCCACATTCCATTGGGTCACCTACCTTTGGAATGGGCACAAATATGGATCTCTTCCAATAAGTCAGCCAGATAGTTGTCTTCCAAATTTCTTGGGAGAGATGAGTGAGTGCCTCCTGTACCACCTCACTTTCTTGAAAGATTTCAATTTTTATTCTATCATGTCCTGGTGCGTTCTTTACCAATTCCTTCAATGCACCTTGAACTTTCTCCTTCAGTATCATTGGCTCTTGATCATATGCTACTTCTGGAAATGGTTGAACATTAACCATTTTCTTTTGGTACAGAGAAACACTGTCAGATATAGTGCCAGATAATGAGCCCCTCATTGGAAGGCACTCAAAATGCAACTGGGGAAGAGATGCCTCCTCAAAGTAGAGTTGACCATGATGACGTGAATGGAATAAAGCCTGTGGAAGAAAAGCCTGTGGGACCTTCATTTGCTGATGGGCACAACTCAAAATGAAGAGAAACAGCGGTAAACATCCATTAACAATCAGAACATGGAATGTACAAAGTATGAATCTAGGAAAATTGGAAGTTGTCGAAATTAAATGGAACACATAAACATTGATATCTTAGGCATTAGTGAGCTGAAATGGCCATCTGACAACCACATGGTTTACTATGTCGGGAATGACAAATTGAAGAGGAATGGTGTGGCATTCATTGTCAAAAAGAACATATCCAGATCAGTCATGAGGTACAATGCTGTAAGTGATAGGATAATATCCATGCGCCTACAGGGAAGACCAGTTAATACCACTATTATTTAAATTTACGCGCCAACCACTAAAGCCAGTGAGGATGAAATAGAAGAATTCTACTAACTTCTTCAATCTGAAATCAATCAAACATGCAATCAACATGTATTGATCATTATTGGTGATTGGAATGCAAAGGTTGGGAGCAAAGAGGAATGATCAGTAGTTGGAAAATATGGCCTTGGTGATAGAAATGTTGCTGGAGAAGTGTGGGACCCTACCCAGAGAAGCAGTGATGGCAGAGATGGAGGCAGAGACAATAACATGGAGAGATGGTGCAGCTGGGGTGTCTGGACTCAGGGAAGGAGAGGAGCTGTGTGCTAATGACCAGGGGTGTATCCTTTGGATATTTGATGATGCATGGAGCGGATTGTAACCATGGCAATGAAATAAAATACGATAGGATGAATGTAAAGCTAAGGTTCTCCCATGTAAACTATCACATAATTCACAATAAAAACTTACCAAAGAAAAAGGAAGACAAACAAATATAGGTTTAATAGAAACAAAAAATGCTAAAGGAAGTTAAGGGAAATGACAACTGATAGAAACTTGAATCAGGGAGAAACAAAGAGCATCAAAAATTAAACATATGCGAGTAAATAAGACATATGACTTTTTTTCTTCTCTTACTCTCTTTATGTAACATATGACTGTTTAAAACAAAAAATATGATGTTGTATTGTGGGACTTTTAACATTTATCTCATTATAATAATACAAAAGACAGGTATGGGAAATGGAAACTATACTGTTGCAAAATTCTTAGAGTTTTACAAGTAGTAGTACAATAGTCCTGGTGTGGCGCTGTGGGCTAATGTGTCAGATTGCAAAGTCGTTTGAACTGCAAGGTCGGTGGTTCAAGCTCAACAGCTGCTCCTTGGAAACCCTATACAGGGTCGCTATGGGTCGGAATCGACTCCACGGCACCTCACAACAAACAACAACAAGTGCAATAGTAACTCTAATAGACTGAGGAGTTGATAGTGCGTATTGTAGTCTCTAGAAAAACAGCTAAAAAGTAACAATTCAAAGAAGTTTAGCTAAAAACCAAGAATTAAAAATGGAATATAAAATACATTTATACTTTATGATTTCATTTATAAAGAAAACTAATCTACAATAAGAAAATGAAAATTAGTTTACTCTGGAGGATATTGGCTAGAAAGGGTGAAAGGGAGCATTCTAAAATGATGAAAATGTTCATATCTTTGTAGGGATAGGGGATACATTTACCATTACTCAACAAATTAGTCACTCCAGTGTATTCCTTTTGGCAGTGGTTGTTGATTTAATTCCAACCCATAGCAACCCTGTATCTGGTACTTTGTGGTTGAAACCAAATTTACAGTCCGACACATTAACCCACAGCACGACACCAGTACTACTTTGTCAGTGGTATGGATTAACAATTCCAAAACTAGTTTCTGCACATTCTGGTTTTCAGTAATTATCCACAGACCTTTCCTACAAGGCACCTCTAGGTGGACTTGAACCTCCAAACTATCTGTTAGCATCTGAGTGCTATAACTGTGCACCACCCAGAAACTTCTCAGTCCCAGGGACTCTGCCGTCAGTCACATTAGGGTTCAAATTTTGGAACAGTAGGAGCCAGGTTCCTAAACTGTTGGGGAAGGAAACTACAAACATGAAAAGAGGAAAATTAGAATAAACCCCATGGTAACTCATGGTTTTTATTATGTAGATGGATGGATGGTGGTGGTGGTGGTGTGCCGTGGAATCGGTTCTGACTCATGGTGACCCTGTACAGGGTTTCCAAGGCTATAAATCTTTACGGAAGCAGAAAGCCTCATCTTTCTCCTGCAGATCATCTGGTAGTTTCGAACTGCTGACCTTGGGGTTAGCAGCCTGATTCATAACGACTACACTACCAGGATAGGTAGAATAAAAATGAATGTGAGTACATATGTGTGTGTGTTCCCCAGAGCTATATGCTGAGGGCCTAGAAGTTTTATACTTTTAGCTGAAAATCATATATATGCATATATAGATGGTGATTATGTGCCATTGAGTCCAAGCCGACTCACAGCAACCTTTTATAGGGTTTCCAAGACTATCAATCTTTACGGGAGCAGAAAGCCTCATCTTTCTCCCACGGAACAATATATATATATATAGTTGCTACTGCTATTGTTGGTTAGTGCCATCGAGTCTGGTGGTCTGACTCATAGAAACCCTTTATGGAGCTTCAAGGAGCAGCTGGTAAATTTGAACCACTGACCTTGCAATTCAAACAGACCTCGTGGTCCAGTGCTTATCTACCATGCCACACCAGGACTATATTAGATATTTATACGTACATGAAAGAAATTATTCCTTTCAGACTGTAACTCAAATCCCATTATGGAAGGAAAAGTAGAGCTACTAATTTCTACATTCCTATCGTGTGGGAAGTAACAGGATAAAGGTTCATACTATGAAGACTGTAGACCCAGGTTTGAAGCCCAACTTTACCTATTTACTAGCTGTATAGCTTAGTGGTTACAAATCGTGCTGCTAACCTCAAGGTCAGCAATTTGAAACTACCAGCCATTCTGTGGGAGAAAGATGAGGCTTTCTGCTCCCATAAAAAATTACAGCCTTGGAAACCCTATGCAGGGTCACTATGAGTCGGAACTGACTCCACAGTACTTAACAACAACATAACATTGACAAATTATTTGACCTCTAATTTTTTCATCTGTAAAATGGAAATAAGTGTATCCATCTAGTAGAGTTGAGTGAGGAATCAAAATAATATATATATAGAAAGCACAGATTAGGAAGTCAATGAAAGTTATCCACTTCTGTGTACCAAGAGGTACAAGTGAATAAGGTACCAATTATCACCTTGACACAACCACTCTGACAGAGGTATCAATCCCTTCATTTATGCATTTCAAAAAGCAGATTCATAGCAAGTAAGTGTGACATGAAATGTAAAAGTCAACCACCCTAGATTTGAACCCTCATGTGACTGACTGCCGAATCCGTGGGACTGAGGAGTCCCTGGGTGGTGCATAGTTAAAGCACTCGGATGATAACAGATAGGTTGGAAGTTCAAGTCCACACAGAGGTGCCTTGGAGGAAAGATCTGGAGATCTGCTTCTGAAAAATCAGTCATTGGAAACAGTAAGGGATCAACTCCATAGCAACTGGTGTGACTGGTTTGATGACTGACTGCCAAGTCCATGCTCAGTTTACTTAGGCACTTTCTCAGCAAACTGCAAAAGTAACAATGTGTAACAAGAAGGGCAATGGTACAGACAAGGTGGCTTCTGCACTGAACCATAGTTAGAACGACCCTGCAGCTATTGGCTTATTGTGAGCTTAATTTATATTGTGAAGGCTTCATTTGATTCTTCTTAATAAGCGATAGAATAACTTGAAATGACATTTTCATTACTACCTCAAACTGTAATGCCAAAGGACTGCTAGAAGTATGTTAATTACTATACCTTTAGACTTATAAGTCTTTTTACATCTAGTTGTACTGACATCATGACCAGCATTCCTGTTATTAAGGGAATGTCAATGATAGGGCCTAGAAATCTTCTTCATCAAATTAGTCATGAGCTGATTTTAGGCAGAATTACCTAGGCTAGTCTTAGAAAGCCATCAACTAAAAATTACAATATACATTTCAATTCATATATTTCAAGAGAATGTTAATACTGTCATTTCGCAGATGAGAGAACTCAGACTCAGTAATTCTGTTTCTGAAAACTTCATGCCCACAGTTCCCTGAGATTCAAATCTGGAAATCATTAGCCAGGTTCATGTAAACTATCTTAATTGTCATGATTGCAGATGAAGGGGAGAAAACCTTCTAACAAAAACGGGTCACAAACTATCTAGGCTTGTTTTAATCAACTATGTAAATTATCCAGACCCACAAACCAAACCCTTAGAGAGAAAGAAATCAAGCTAGTTGGAAACATCCGTGGCTATAAACAAGATATTTTAAATTGAAAGTATATTTTTAAAGTACATCGATCTGTACAATCCTACTTACCCTTAGTTGCACACAATAAAAGCCAAATAAATGTTTGGGGAAGGAAAAGAGAGGGCGGGAGGAAGAAAAGGGCTGTGTTTCATAAGACTGTCAACATTGGTTCGCTTCTAACATGAAGAAGAGGAAGTATAAATGGTGAAATTTGATCATTCTGGTGTTTATGGGCTTAATAGTTTGTAACTAATCTGCAGTGTTGATAGAAGCATAGATTGAGGTTTCCTCTAAATTTGAACTCAAAACACTCTCAAAAAAATCACAAAAAAATATAAAGCATTGTTAGATCTTGCTTCTTCTCATGAAAGTTGGTGCATCCACATTTGTTCTAAAGCAGTCCCACAAATCTAATGAGTTCAACCAAAAGATAAAAGAAATAATACCTTCCCTGCCCAATGCAATACAACTACAATGAGGAAATGACCAGCACACAAATATTTTTGTTTGAAAATATTGTTGTTGTTAAATGCTGTTGAGTCGGTTCCGACCCATAGTGACTCTTTATAGGGTTTCCAAGGAGTAACTGATGAGCTTGAACTGCCAACCCTGCAGCTCAAGCCGACCTATGAAAATATTGACCACCTGAAAAGTATAGTTCAACTGTCTAGCTGAGTGGTGACACTAAGGGAGTCCAGGTCAAGTCAATTCTGACTTATAGCAATCCTATAGAACATGGGGACACTGAATATTTTTAAATTAAGAAATGTATGCGACAAGGTTGTATTCTTTCACCATACTTATTCAACCTGTATGCTGAGCAAATAATCCGAGAAGCTGGGTTATATGAAGAAAAACATGGCATCAGGATTGGAGGAAGACTCATTAACAACCTGCGATATGCAGATGATACAACCTTGCTTGATGAAAGTGAAGAGGACTTAAAACATTTACTGATGAAGATCAAAGAGCACAGCCTTCGATATGGGTTACACTTCAATGTAAAGAAAACCAAAATCCTCACCACTGGACCAATAAACAACATTCTTATCAATGGAGAAAAGATTGAAGTTGTCAAGGACTTCATTCTTCTTGGATCAACTATCAACACTCATGGAAGCAGCAGTCAAGAGATCAAACGACGTATTGCATTAGGCAAATGTGCTGCACAAGACCTTTTTAAAGTGTTGAAGAGCAAAGATGTCAGCTTGAGGACTAAGGTGCGCCTGACCCAAGCCATGGTATTTTCAATACATGGTATTTTCAATACCTCATATGCATGCGAAAGCCAGACAGTAAATAAGGAAGACTGTAGAAGAATTGATGCCTTTGAGTTATGGTGTTGGAGGATAATATTGAAAGTGCCAACATCCGTTTTGGAAGAAGTGCAGCCAGAGTGCTCCTTGGAGGCCAAGATGGCAAAACTTTGTCTCTCATACTTTGGACATATTGTCAGGAGGGACCAGTTGCTGGAGAATGATATCATGTTTGGTAAGGTGGAGGGTCAGAGAAAAAGAGGAAGACCCCCAATGAAATGGATTGGCCAAGTGACAGCATCAATGGACTCAAGCGTGGCAACAGTAGTGAGGTTGGCCCAGGATCGGGCCGTGTTTCGTTGTGCTGTGCATAAGGTCACTATGGGTTGGTACCGACTCGATTGCACCTAACAACAACAACCATAGAGCAGAGTAGAATTACCCCCAGAGAGTTTCCAAGGCTGCAAATCTTTACTGGGATTGATTGTCTTATCTTTCCCACTACAACCCACCTCTACAGTACCCCCTGAAGAATAGCTTGACCCACTGTGCCAACAAGCATCCTGTATCCAACTTTAAGGAGGTATTTATTCCTGTTGTTGCTGTTATTACTAAATATATCCAGTCACAGACTGATTCAAAGTACATAGACATCACCCAAAGGATTGTTGTTAAGTTCTGTGGAGTCAGTTCCAACTCGTAGCGACCCTGTAGGGTTTCCAAGAAACAGCTGGTGAGATTAAACCACAAGATTTGTGGTTCAAACTGACCTTGCAGTCCAGTGCTTATCCTGCAGCAACAAACCAGGACTCCACCCAAAGGGTTGGTGTTGTTGTTAATTGATAAGAAACTTTCCTGTCTAGCAAAGCCCTTTATATATGTAACAATTGTTCAGTAAATGTTTGTAAGTAAATAGATCTAAACTGAAACATTCCCTGACTGTACTTAAGCTTTCCTCAAACTTCACATCCACAGAGGATATATGATAAAAAAACAACAACACAAGTAATCACCATTTGTTGCTGATCCTGTAGGACTGAGCAGATCTGCCCACCAGGGTTCTTAGATTGTTATCTTTATGGAAGCAGACTGCCACGTCTTCCCCCGCACGGAGCAACTAGCTGGTTCCACCTGCCAATCTTTCAGTGGAAGCCAAGCACTTGATCACTGTGCCACCAGGGTTCTTTCAGTAATAGCAATACGCACACCCAGTGCCGTCGAGCTGATTCTGACCCAGAACCTATATAAGGTTTCTGAGGCTGTAAATCATTACAGAAACAGAAAGCCTCCTCTTTCTCCTGAGGTCTACTGGTTGTTATTGTTAAGTGCTATCGAGAAGGTTCCAACTTATAGCGACACTATAAAGGATTTCCCAGGAGCTGCTGGTGGGTTTGAACAGCCGACCTTGCAGTTAACAATCCAGGGCTTATCCTACAGCACCATCAGGTTCCTTAGTAAGAACAACAGAAACTGTTTATTGAACACCATGTAACAAGTAAACTGCTCATCACTTTGCATCCATAACTCCATTTAATCCTCATATCAAACCTACGGAGTAAATACTATCGTGATCCCCATTTCAAATAGGAGAAAACTGAGGTCCATACATATGAAGTCATTTGTTTAAAGGCAAGCAACTGCTAATAATGGAAGTGAGCTACCAACCTGGACTTCTCTAACTGTAATGTCTGCACTCCCAACCACTGTAATGTCCTCATCTATTTTTCATAAACTCCTGGTGTAATGTTGTAGAATCAGCACTGGACTGCAAACCTCATGGTCAGCAGTTCAATACAGCAGCTGCTCATCAGAAACCATATGCAGGGTCACTATGATTCAGAACTGACTCAACAGCACTTAACAACAACAACAACATCTTTCATGTTGGAGAAAGAAATATAGTTCCTAAGGGGCTAATAAAAGAACAGTTAAAAGGGTGGCTGGCAGGACCAGGTTTCCTTGCATTTGAAAAGCCAGAGCACTAAATTTACTTTATGTAAGTGGGAATTCCATAGGACATGCTAATCACCTGTTCTATTAAACATGCACACCCAGAAAAACCCAATGTCTGCAGCCCTTATTGATGGTATTACTTATCATGTTTCTGAGGTTTAGACAGCTCACTCCAGCTTAATAGGTTTCTACTTTTTGCATATTGCTAATGAAGCAAGATCTTTCCCTCTTGACTCAGGAGAGCGAGACGCATGAGCAGAAGAGATGCTCTGATTGAGTTCCTGGCAGCAACCTTTGAAAACTAACCAACTTTGAAGTTGGCAATTGAATGGATTGGATTAGAGAGTCCTCAGGCAGACGTTGCCCAGAGTGTCTCCATCACTGGAATCTTTGGGAGCCCTGAAGACTTCTCTTCTCGAGAATCCTCCATTAAAATGCAGAAGTCTTCATCACTGCCAGACAGAACGTCTGAACCCTGCTGGTTGCTACTGAGTTGTGGACTTGGCCTCTGGCCATCGGATTCAGAGCTCCGCCAATGCTTCTCCTTTCCAGCCACATTCTCAGCAGTGCTGCCTGGCATGTCCAGGCCTGTCAGTGCCCGGTCAGGACCTGGCAGAACTTGCTCCTTCATTATGCTTGTTCAGTGCCAAATCTTCCATGTCAGGCTCTCTCCACTGGCTCACCTCCCTCAGCCCTCAAATACTATAGTGCCATGAGCTTCATTGTCCACACCAGGATACTTGGGAGAGTGAAAGGAAACAATACACTATAATACACCGGGACAGCAGACGTAAACCTACAAGCCTAGAGCTGCTCACCCCATCAAATGCCCACAGAACTTCTTTATCTTAAAATAAAATTACAACTAAGTCTAATGCCTTCTGTAGGGACTGATTCAATTTCTTCCCTGATCCTCTCTGCCAAAATGCTACAATTTTCACTACCCACTTCTTCTCCAATCTCCGATCAATCAATCACTGACATCTAACACTCAACTGAATTGACTTTATATCTTTTAAATCTCATCTCATTTTTTTTTTCAGTCCTAATTCTTCTACAACTCTCTTTAGGTCTATTCAGCTCTTTCATGCCCCAGCCTTTAGCTTCCCATTCATCTCCTTGTTCTCATTCATCTCCTTCATGGTTTCCTGTTGCAAATTATCAAACCAAAATCAACCAAGTTGTCTTCAAATCAGTTCATACTTATGTTGACTTCGTGTATATCAAATCAGAACTGTATCCCAAAGGGTCTTAAATGGCTGATGACTTTTGGAAGTAGCTTTCCAGACCCTTCCTCCAAGTGCCTTTCAGTCAACAGTTGTGTGTGCTAACTGTTTGCACTCCTGGTACATAACCGGCACCAATACCAGTTTCTATGCAGTCAGTTCCAACTCATGATGATTTCATGTGTGTCAGGGTGGAACCAACAACACTTCAATGGCCAACTTTTCAGAAGCAGATTAACATTTCTTTCTTCTGAGGTGCCTGTGGGTGAATTCTAACACATTAACCATTTGCACCATCCAAGGGCTCCTGGTATGGTGCTGTGGGTTAATGCTCTGGACTGCAAAGTCAGTTTGAACTGCAAAGGTCGGTGACTCACACTCACTAGCCGCACCTCGGAAACCCTACACAGAGTTGCTATGAGTCAGAACTGACTAGATGGTTCTTAACAGCAACAACAAAGACTCCTTTAAATGACAGTGATCTTCAAATATTGGGAAACCTGTATTTCCTGAGTTATCTATCCTTCATGGAGCATTATTATGAGATCCTCTTATCCTCATTTCTTCCTCTAGCAGAACTCTGGTGCATAAATATTCTTCTTGAAACGTTTCGTCATCAGAAGCAGAGTCCTGGCCAACATGGGGCCATGTAGGACTGTCTGTCTCTATGACTCCAGTCTCACATTGCCTGGGCTTCATTGGCAGCCTCTTCGCTTTGGTGGCTTCAGGGTCCTAGGCAACAATATCTTCTGGCTCCTCATTTGTGAGTTCTTCTCAGGTTGCTTTCTTCCATCTTGATCTTGTGCAGAGGATTTTATTTTGTCAACTCAAGTATACAATTTTACATTTATTCCGGTTACATTTCAACATCTTAATTTCAATCCTATTTCACAGGCTGTCAAGATCTTTCTGAGTACTAATGCTATCATCTGTCATGTTAACCCTTCTTTCTATTGAGTTGTCTACAGACTTGATTATCATCCCTTCTATGGTTTTCTCCTTTCTATCTCAATTTCAGCTTAGAGATGACTGGTTTTTGAAAGCTAACCGTTAAAGACCTTTTCACTGCCTCTTAGCATCTCTTGTGTAATACAATGTGTCACCAGAAATTCTTGCATTGCCACTCTAGGGTTATTAGTTCTGTCATTTAGAACAGTGGGGGTTTTTAATCGAATTTTATTGGACACTGGAGTTCCTGATGCAATTGTGCCCATGCATATTTCCAGGCTCTGGCATTAGCAACTGACTTGATAGTTAGGAGAGGAATCCAAGAATACGAACACATACCTATAACAAGTACTCCAAGTGACTGATGAATAATCTGCATATCTTATTTAAATGATTCTTAAAGACCACAAGGATTCCTGGTGTGGTGCTGCAGGATAATGCACTGGACTGCAAGGTTGGTTTGAATCTCAAGGTCAGTGGTTCAAACCCAACAGCTGCTTCTCGGAAACCCTATAGAGGGCCATCATGAATCAAACCCACTCAATAGCACTTAACAACAACACAGGGACCACAAACTTAGGCTTTGTTAAATCTGTGTGTATTAGAGGATGACGGGTAGAAAGAGGGAGAGAGAGAGAAAAAAGAAGTGTTAGGAATTGAATTGTGTCCACAAAATATGTGTTGTAAATCCTACTATATTCTTGGTTATCATCACATTTGGGAATAAGGTTATCTTTGTTATGTTCCTGGGACAGTGTAAGGTGTGTTTAGAGTCCATCTCTTTGGAAACATAAAAAGAGCAAATTAAGCAAGAAAAAGAGAAACAGAAATGGTAAAAGATAGACCATGCCACAAGAAGATCACAGAGGAGTCAAGGATTAAGGACCTTTCCCCAAAGCCAGCACAGAGAGTAAGCCTTCCCTAAAGCCAAAGCCCCGAATTTGAATTCTAGCCTCCGAATCTGTGAGAGTGCTCCTTAGAGGCCAAGATGGCCAAACTTCGTCTCTCAAACTTTGGACATATTGTCAGGAGGGACCAGTCACTGGAGAAGGATCTCATGTTTGGTAAGGTGGAGGGTGAAAAAAGAAGAGGAAGACCCCCCAATGAGATGGATTGGCCAAGTGGCAGCATTGATGGACTCAAGTGTGGCAAAAGTAGTGAGGTTGGCCCAGGACTGGGCAGTGTTTTATTCTGCTATGCATAAGGTAACCAACCTAAAGTGCCTTATATTGTTATTATTTTCAATGAATTTGTTACAGAAAGTTTGACAAGTAATAGCTAGTAGTATTACAATGTACATGTTCCTATTAGAATGCCTATGTTCCAAATTGTTTTTGTTCTGTTTTGTTTTTCTTAACCTAATCCTTTGGCTATAACTAACTTTCAGCAAAGTTAAAACATTTAGTATGAAGACCTGTGTGGAATGACAGAAAGCGATAAATAATTTAGATGTTAAAAATCGCTTACATAGCAAATGCTATGATAAGTACTGTACACTCATATGATCGAACTCATTTTCACAAAAATTCTAAAATGAAGGTACTATCATCGTTATATTATAAATAAAGAACTGAGACTCAAATTACTGAAACTTTGTTGTTGTTGTTAGGTGCGGTCGAGCTGGTACTGACTCATAGCAACCTTATGCACAACAGAACAAAACACTGCCCATTCCTGTGCCAACCTCACAATCATTGCTGTGCTTGAGCCCATTGTTGATGCCAGTGTAGAGGTGTTAAAGTCAATGGACGAAGTGAGGAGGTACAAGAGATGGACAGAAAATTTCAATGGGCATCTTGAAAAGATAATGTCAAATATTATAATGAAATAATTATATTATTATAACTCCAAAGACCTGGAGTTAGCAAACCAAGAGAAGAACATGCTCAACATTTCTCAACCTGAAGAAAAAGTCAAGCCTCATTTTGCAATATTGAAGGGTTCTATGGTCAAAATATTGAATGATGCAGAAAATATCAAATGTAAATAGAAGAAATACACTGAGTCACTGTACCAAAAAGAAATGGTCAACCATTTCAAGAAGTAGCATATGATCAAGAACAAATGATATTGAAGGAAGACGTGCAAGGTGAACTGAAGGCATTTTCAAAGAACAAGGTTCCAGGAACTGATGGAATACAAAATGAAATCTTTCAACAAACAGCATTGAAGGCACTCACTCATCTATGCCAAGAAATTTAGGACAGCTACCTACCTAGATGATTGGAGGAGATCCATATTTGTACCCATTCCAAAGAAAGGGGAGTCAACAGAATGTGGAAATCATGGGGCAAAGTCATTAATATCGCATGCAAGTAAAATTTTGCTACAAATAATTAAAAAACGGCTGCAGTAGTACATTGACAGGGAACTGAAAGAGGTTTAGACAGGATTCAGATGAGGATGTGGAATGAAGGATATAATTGTTGGATCTTGGCTGAAAGCAGACACTACCAGAAATATGTTGACCCGTGCTTTACTGACTATACTTTCAATTGTGTGGATCAGCGGTTTGAAACTACCAGCTGTTCCGCGGGAGAAAGATGAGGCTTTCTACTCCCGTAAAGATTTACACCCTCGGAAACCCTATACAGGGTCGCTATGGGTCG
>NW_006408595.1:5913023-5936851 GCF_000296735.1 Chrysochloris asiatica
TACCAGCTGTTCCGCGGGAGAAAGATGAGGCTTTCTACTCCCGTAAAGATTTACACCCTCGGAAACCCTATACAGGGTCGCTATGGGTCGGAACCGACTCTATGGCACATAACAACAACAACAACAACACACTGGAAAACAAGTTTCAGAGTCTCTTCTGACATCCATTTTGGTCTTTTCTTTCTTTCGTGTCTTCTTAATGACCTTTTGCTTTCTTCCTGTATGATGTCTTAAAGTCATCCACAACTCTTCTGGGCTTTGGTCATTAATGTCTAATTATTAATTCTGTTCTTGATATGACCTCTAAATTCAGGTGGGAGATGTTCAAGGTCATACTTTGGCTCTCATGGACTTGCTTTCATTTTCTTCAGTTTTAGCCTGAATTTACATATGAGAATTGATGATCTGTTCCACAGTCTGCCCCTGGCCTTGTTTTCACTGATGATACAGAGTTTTTCCACAGTCTCTTTCCACAGATGTAGTCAGTTTGATTTCTGTGTATTCCATCTGGTGAGGTCCATGTGTATAGTTGCCTTTTATGTTTTTTAAAAAAGATATTTGCAATAAGAAAGTCATTGGTTTTGCAAAATTGTATCATGCGATCTCCAGCATCATTTCTCTCACCAAAGCCGTATTTCCCAACTACCAATTCTTTCTCTTTGTTTCCAACCTTTGCTTCGAATTGTCAGTGATTATCAATACTGTTTGATTTCAGACTGAAGAAGTTGGTAGCATTCTTCAATTTCATCCTCACTGGCTTTAGTGGTTGGTGCATAAATTTGAGTAATAGTGGTATTTACTGGTCTTCCTTATAGATGTATGGATATTATCCTATCACAGACAGCATTGTACTTCAAGATCATGAAATGATATTTTTGATGATGAATTTGATGTCATTTCTCTTCAACCTGTCATTCCCATCACAGTAAACCTTGTGATTGCAGAGTCAAAATAGCTAATAACAGTCTATTTCAACTCACTAATATCTAGGATATTGATATTTTTTAGTTCCAGTTCATTTTTGACAACTTCCAATTTCCTAGATTCATAGTTCATGCACTCCATGTTATCATTGTTAATGGATATTTACAGCTGTTTCTCTTAGTTTTTAATTGTCACCCATCAGCAAATAAAGGTCCTGAAAAGTTTTCTCCATTCATATCATTATGTTCAACTCTACTTTGAGGAGGCAGCTCTTCCCCAGTCGTAATCTGAGTGCCTTCCAATCTGAGGGGCTCATCTTCTGGCACTATATCTGACCATATTCTGGTCCTGTTCATAATATTAAAATATTCAATATTCTGGTGCTAAAATATTCAATATTCTGGTGCTGACAGTTTTCCACATAAAGTTTTCAGTGAGTAAATATTCAGAAGGACTCCATCTCTCCTTCTTCCAAGTCTATCTTAGTCTGGAAGTTCAGCTGAAACCTGACCCTTCTGGTATTTAAAATACCAGAAAAATAACTTCCAGAATCACAGCAATGCACAAGCCACTACAGTATGACAAACTGGCAGATGAATGGTGCTGCTGAAGTTTACACTGCTGTTAAATTGTCAAGCTAGCATTAGAACTCAGGTCTGTGGTTTCTAACTGCCTTGCTCCTTCTGCTGCCCCACACTGCCATTCAATCAAGTGGATCGTTGTAGAAAGCTGACAATACTAGCTAAAAGAATACTGTGGTGCTAGAGGTCTTCTCTCTGCTGCTAGGATTGCTACTGGCTGATAGCCCTCACTGTTAGCATTTTTTTGAAACTTGCCTTCAGGTGAAGAGAGCCCCCTTCTCTAAGGTTACACCACTTCCCCAAGTCAACTCAAATTCTGTGAATCATATATGGGAAAGATGGGTAATCAGTCTCTTTGCCCAAAATCAGAGCCCTCCTGAGGACCTTTCCAGTTCCAGGACTCCCCTGAGATTGACTGAAGCCTTGTTATGTTTTTTAAACTACACAGCTGCTCAGACAAAAAAAAAAAAAGAAAAAGAAGAAAAAAAAAGACCAAAGAGACATATATCTCCTCAGAGTTCATATAAGGGTCTTAACAGTCTTATACTAGGTGCAAGATAGTTTCATGGGGATGTGTGTGATTATCGGTTAGGGTTTGCTTAGGAGTAGGGGGTTTCCTGGGACCTGGGACCTGGGACCTTCCATTCTAAAACTAGGACAGTCTAAGGCACACCAAGATGGTAGGTTACCTGGTGATGACTCCACTCCAAGATCAAGTCAGTAAAAAGCATGTCCACAGGGGGCCACTATGAATCAGTCCAGCACTACAGGTTTCCATTCATCTGACTTAGTCCAGGGGTATTTTAAACGTATCTAAAGGAATGTTTATATGAGTTCAAAATGGGAAGCACTATGTATGTGTCAATAAGAAAGCCTGAAAGTGAAGGCTAACTCCATCTCAAGTCTTGACATCAGTCTGGAATCCACGCTGATTTTTAAGCTGCTTTTTCTGACCGCAGCTTCTCCAACCTTTGTGCTTACCTAAGCCCTTTACACTGAAGGAAACATTTTTCTTCTCTGTGGTCTGACAGATGGAGGATGGCATGAGATATTCCTAGAGGGTCCGTTATGTCAATAGATACAGAATGTGTTAGCCTATGTCCAAAGGATCTTGATGTACAGCATTATTGATAAAAACCTCTATACAATGGGCCTCCAGGAACAAACATGCATGAGAAAAGAAATTCACTAATAGATTCCCAGAAAAACCTGTCCTTCCATTGTCCTATAACCATGCTGCAATTAACTGAATAGCATATATGTTTGCAACTATATACCCTTAACCAATCATGTAATCCCATCTGTATGCTATGCACCCCAGATCATAACTCACTGCCACTAAGTTGATTTTTACTCATAGCAATCATATAGGACAGCGTAGAATTGCTCCTTAGAGTTTCCAAGATTGCAAATCTTAAAGAAGCTGACAGCCTCATCTTTCTTTTTTCCCACAAAGCTGCCGGTGGGTTTGAACTACCGACTTTGTGATTAGCAGCCCAACCCTTAACTCCCTATGCCACCAAGACATCTTATGTTGTTCACCAGCCTTTGCTAAATTATCGCTCTCAGATATCCTGCCTTCAACTTCTGTCTTTCAGCCAAGATTTTGTAGCCATAGTTCCTGCTTTGCCTATAGAAGTATGCTGGCTTTTTTTTTTTTTTTTTTTTGTCTGGTGGAGTTGCCATCTTCACTCTGGATTTTCCAGTCCAGACTGTCTCTGTATTTTCAATAAATCTTTTCATTTTACTTCAACAGAGTTTAAACTCTAGGACAGTTTAAACTGCACAGCTGTCACATTGTCCTTCAGGAATATCGTTGATCTCAGCTGAGCTTTTGAAAGATAATACACACAGCAATGAGTTTAATGTTGCACTTCTTAAAAAATAACCAAAATGTCATTATTTAATGCTGTTCATTAGCCAAGATCCTTATACATGAGCAGACTGTTGAAAAAGGAGTAGGTGAAAATTCTTAGGTGAAAATTGAAAAGCTTGACAAGTACATAAATGTAATTTCACCTCAGCTAAGGAGTGTGGCTGTAGGTTAATGCGCCAGGCTGCAAAGCCGTTGGAACTGCGAAGTCTGCAGTTCAAACTCACCAGCTGCTCTTCAGAAACCCTGTACAGGGTCACTATGGGTCAGAATTGACTCGACAGCACTTAACAACAGCAACAAGGAGTGTGGCACTGTGGGTTAATGCACTGGACTGCAAAGTCAGTTTGAACCCACAAGGTTGGTGGTTCAAGCTTACCAGCCGCTCCTCAGAAACCCTATGAGTCAGAACCAACTTAACAGCACTTAACAACAACAAGAAGTATTTGGAGCCCAGGTAGTTTACTGTATTATTAGCTGGGCTGCTAACCATAAGGTCAGCAGTTCAGATCTACCAGCTGCTCTTCTGGAGAAAGATGAGGCTTTCTGCTCCTGTCAAGATTTACAGCCTTGGAAACCCTATACAGGGTCACTATGAGTTGGAACTGGCTCCACGGCACACCAACAACAACCGCGAACCGAGGAGTATTTGGTGGCAAAAACAAATTTCTCCTTTATTTGAATCTTCTCTACTACACAAATGCATGTATTTGAGGTAAAATATTCTACTAAAAATAAACCATGTTAACACAATCTTAGCCTGGAAAAACTATAAACTGAAAAAGACAGATGTTACTTAAATAATCAATCACAACAAAACATTTGTAGAATAATTACTCTTTGCCATATTTAGGTATACACTCCATGATAAACTATTTGAGGAATTACCAATGCAGTAACTGAATGACTACTTAGGACTTTCATCTCATTAAGATGAGCTACTCCATACATCCACTATCTATTCTATAACTAAAATAAGAACTCACTCATTTATAATGCTGTCTTGTTACTAATGAACTGAGCCTAAGTTCTACAGTCAATAATTCGGACTCAGAAGTGCCAGTGTAGCAGCTGAATGTCTCTAAGTAAATAACCTATGGAAGTCAGTCAGCAAATGGATATGCCCCAGTTCTGGGTGATCTAATCAACACTCAGCAATGGATTTTCTTTCCTGGTAAAGTTCTAGTTGTCGATTTTAATTTGTAAAAGAGACCAGGAGGAAGTTGGAAGCAAAAAGTGGCAATTATCCAGCTAACTTGGCTTTGCATATGGCTGCACACACAGATAAGTTTTAGGATGTTTCTATTTTCTTTAATAAAATATCTAGATGATGGCCAATATTCCTTTTTAAACTGTTGTACATAAGCTATAAATGTTATTGTTGTTATATAGGGTTTCCAAAGAGTAATTGGTGGGTTTAACTGCTGACCTTGCAGTTCAAACCGACCTTTCGGTCCAGTGTCCACCCTACAGCACCCTGATTCCAGAGCTGTAATGCTCACTGTTCATTGTCTTCTGCATTCAGGAGGTAATCAGTTGTGGCACAGGTTTTGGGGAGCCCTGGTGGTACAGTGGTTTACAGCTTGGTTGCTAACCAAAAGGTCAGCAGTATGAGCCCACCAGCTGCTCTTTGAGAGAAAGATTTGGCAGTTTGCTTCCGTAAAATTCATAACCATAGAAATCTATAAGCCAACTCTGTTTTATAGGGTCACTATGGCTAGACTTCTGGTGTGGCACTGTGGGTTAATGTGCCAGACTACAAAGCCATTTGAACTGCAAGGTCAGTGGGTCAAGCTCACCAGCTGATCCTCAGAAAAAGCTCTATGTGGGTTTTGGAATCCTGGTATGGCACTGTAAGATAGGCACTGGACTGTTAACCAAAAGGTTGGCAGTTCAAACCCACCAGTCACTACCCGGAAACCCTATGCAAGGTCGCTATGAGTTGGAACTGACTTGACAGCAATTAAAAACAACAAATAAGTCAGAATCAACTCAAAGACAGTGGATTAGGTTGGGTTTTATTTTTTATAGTCACCTTAATTATTTAAAACCATTACTTCTCCTTCCCTTTATAACTGTTGCTTTTGTTAAATCATGACTTTTAGTAGGTTCCAACTCATAGTGACCCTATGTCTGTCCAACACTGCCTGCTCATGTATCACCCTCACAATCGTTCCTAAGCTAAGTTGGTTGAAATATCTACATAGTGAAACTGACTAGGCTGGAAAGTCCAAACACAAGAAAAATACCCTTTCTGATTGTGCAATACATATTTGTACTTTTCCAAGAAGCACCAACTCTCTGAAGTCCCTAGTGACACGAATCATTTGCACTCATCTAAGGAGTCCTGGTGTGGCACAGTGGGATAAAGCACTGGACCGCAAAGTCAGTTTGAGTTACAAGATCGGTGCTATAAACTCACCAGCCATTTCTTAGAAACCCTATACAGGGTCGCTATGCGTCAGAATCAACACCAGCAGCCCAAAGGTTGACAGATTCGAATCCATTAAGTGGGACTTCAAAATAAAGGCCTGCTGGTCAAAACTCCCACTGTTCCATGGGAGAAAGATGAGGCTTTCTGCTCCCGTAAAGATTTACAGCCTCGGAAACCCTGTACAGGGTCGCTATGAGTCAGAACTGACTCCACGACACAGAACCACCCCCACCACAGTCTGTTTTTATAAAGATTACAGCCAAGAAAACCCTACAGAGGAGTTCAGCTCTGTAACATATGGCGTCACTATGAGTTGGAATTGAGAAGGCAACGGGTACCAATAATCTTACAAATCATCTCAGGTTTCCAAGTCACAAAAACTGGGAGATTTTGAGCTGTGGCAATAGCCCAAATGATTTCTAGCCCTGAAAAGCCTTGTTTGTATTTTTCTCATCACCTTATTCACCTGCTAATTTCCAATCCTCCATGTCATTTTGTGCTGAGGCAATCCAGCAGAAGACAGAATAGCTAGGCACCCAAGAGCCATGTACTGAGACTGCACAGTGAGGCATTACCCTTCCATTCCTTTGACTTCTTCACGGTCTCCTACCTGCTTCACAGTTCCCTAAATTCCATTACATGCTAGTTCGCTATTTGCATCTGCAGCATTAGTCATTAAACAGGAAGGAAAGGGCATCCTTTGCTGCACAATGAAGTTACCCATTTCCTCAGTTCAGCACACAGGCAAGCCTTTCTTCCCTCTGAATAACTGGTTTCATCTGTGTCTAAGAGGTCTGAAATTTTACTACTCAACCTGCTAACTTTTGTATTGTATCAAAAGCAAGGTCAGTAATCTTCTTGACAGAAGATTTAAAACATAAGAAGCTTAGCATTCAGGTCTAGGAACTTAACCCTCCATGCCCTTGCAGTGCACTTCTAATGGAACTCCATTTCAGTTTCCAGCTGGCTTTTCAAAATCTCTGATGAGAACAGAATGGGTCTCTCACCCTTACCTCTCCCACTCCCCTGTAGCTCAGCATTTTATAACCCTCCAAACAAGACTAACGAGCAAACTCCTCGTGGTGAAATGCAGGACTTCAGCAGACAACCTGGCTCCAGTCTTTGTGAACCCTTGAATCAGAGTAATTTCCAAATACATCACTGTCAGTACACACCTTTAGCCTGCCATCAAAGAATTCAGAAATTGAATTACCACCTCATTCTTCTTTTCTAAAGGTGAAATGCAGCTTTAAAAAACTTTTTTTTGTTACATTTTATTATAAATATTAAGATTTGCCTTGAACAAATGAATTATATGCAAGCATTTTTACTCTCAAAAGATAAACATAATATTTCTATTTCCAAAATGTACATGCATACATTTGTTTTAAAATAGCTGCCTTCATTATCATAATGATTTTTTCCCCTGTGTTCAGAAGCTCAGGGAATTAGCAGTAAATGTAAATGTAATCAAGGACCATGCTTATAATTTGGCACGTAAAATCCATTTATATTTCCCATCAATGTGGCAGGACAAGTTGGTTTTATTACCAAAAGAAGCTTAGAGTAGTTTGATTGCTATCTGGTTTTTGTGTGTGTGTGTTTTTTCATGTGCATGTCTTTCCTGAATAAAAATCCTTTCTTAATATCATGTACTGGCATAGTTTTATATATAGATATATATATTTAAATGTGCAGATGTTAAGAGTGTAAATTGTGCTATCTTTCTGAAAGACAATCTCCCAAAACATCCAAAATGCAAATGTGAATGTTCTTTGACCCAGAAACCTCACTCCTACAAATTTGCCCTGAGTGATTAACTACACACATAGGAAAAGATGCATGTATACTCTGTTGCCAGCAAAAGAAAAATTAGAAACATTTCAAATGTCTACTACAAGGCAACTAGTTAAACATATTATGGCACACAAATGAAATATAACTATTTCAAATAATTGTGCAAGTCCACATGGATTGACTAGGAAGTGTGTAATCGTGTTCAATGAGAAACATCTGTATATACAATTCATGTAAAATGAATTGCTGCAACAAATATTTCTTGAACACCTACTACTAAGTGACAGACATTACTCTATAGCAGGGGTTGGCACATTTTTTTTCTGTAAAGGACACATAGTAAATAGTTTAAGCTTTGCAGACCATATGGCCACTGCTACAAACTATTCGATTCTGTTATTGTAATATAAAAGAAGTCACAGATGATATGTAAGCAAATGGATGTGGCTGTGTTCCAACAAACTTTATTTGCAAAAATCAGGCTGCTGGACATATGTAGCTTGTGACTGATAGTTTGCAAACCTCTTTTTTTGACAATTAAATATAAAAGTGGAACAAGAATACGGAAAGCCCTGTACTCGTGAATCTTAACATTTTATCAGAAATGGACAATACACCGAAAGGGCAAAGGAGTAGAACTGAAGAGATGGAAGCCAGAATCAGTGAGCTGGAAGACAAATCTCTCAATAGTGCTAAGTTAGAAGAGCAAGCAGAAAAAAGGATTTAAAAAATCTGAAGAGAGTCTAAGATTCATGCTGGATAACATGAAGAAGAATAACTTAAGAATGTTTGGCATTCCAGAACAGGAAGAATCACAAAGTCCACAGAGGAGATAGTTGAGGATCTTCTGGAAGAAAATTTCCCTAACATCTTGAAGGATGAAAAAATAAGCATTCAAGAAGCTAAATGAACCCCAGGAAGGATAGACCCCCAAAAGAAAATCGCCAAGACAAATAATATCAAAAAAAAAAGCTCTCAAAAATCAAAGTCAGGAGGTGGGGCTTCATGGCAGGAAGGGTAAGGTACAGGGAAGTCTCCATCAGCAATACCACAGAATACCAGATGAAGCCGCTTCAGGGAAGAGCTCCAAAATGCTGAACCACATAGGTAGGTATAGTTTAAAAGTTTGAAGGTTTACAGCTAGTGGAACTTGTAGTGGTAGTAACAAGTCTTGTATGTTAGAATCTGCCAGGCTCAGCAGCCCAGAGCCAAAACCTTGGGCGAGACCAAACAACTGACCAGGCAGGGGAAGAAGCAGACCCACCAGGAATTAATGACCACAGGAAACGTGGAGTAAAGGTGACAATATTATCTGTTTGGTTTTGCTTTGTTCAGATTTTATTTTATTTTATTTTTTGGTATCTGTTCATTGGCACCTCCATTCTGTGCACCTCCATTCTGGTGACTAGAGGGGGTGCCTGAGTGAGTGGACACCCCCCACCTCCACCACTGGAGGGTTCTTCCACCACGTATGCACACATAGATCCTCTCAGCATTTAGAGGCACTTGCCTTTCTCACTTGTTGAGTGCCTCGGAGTCAGTTCCGGCTCATAGTGGCCCTGCATGGGATTTCTGAGGCTGTGAACCTTTGCAGGAACAGGGGGCCTAGTCTTTCTCCTGTGGAACAGCTGGTGGTTTTGAGCTACTGGCCATGGGCTTGGCAGCCTGATTTGTAACCACTACGCTTCAAGCAGGCATCTGAAAATGACCACACCCGGCCCTGAACTATCTATTAATGGGGGAAAGGCCAGAATGGAGTGTGGAGAGGGAGACAGTTTAAAAACAAAACTAGCCAAAAATATCATCCTTAGGTACATCATGACAATGAAGAGTGGCATCTTGAAATTTATCAGATGGCCTTGAAGGCAAGAAACTGAAAGAGGACATTAAAGTCATACTCATATTAGGCTACAGATTTTTTTGTGTTCTTTTTTTCTTTTTTCTGTCTTCTCTCGCTCTCCTTTTCCCGTGATTATAGACTACAGTATCCAATCTGGATTTTTGTTTTGTTTTGATTTTTGGGGTTTTAGGGTTTTGTTTTGTTTTTTCCCTTGCTTTTTTGCTGTTGCTGCTGTGTTGCTGTTTTTCTTTAGTTCTGTAGTGTTTTGTTTTTTGTTCCCTCATTTACCTCCAGGGGGCTCTTTCTGTCCCTATACTACCAAAGAAGAGACAGCAATTACTGCCATATAGTTAAGATGCAATCACATGCTATAAAGCCCCACAATCCAGGTAAGAAACAACGCCAACTGCCATACACCAGGGAGGCAGACAACACTTGCAAAAGTTACTCTGAGTTAAGCAATAAGAAGACTGAAAAGGGAAGCCAACCTCTGATCACATCAACCTGGAGGCAATCAGAAAGCATAAAAATTACCAAAACACTCAATTAAGTAATAGGCCACAGCCAAACATTAAACATCTCCAAAAAGCAAAACAGATGACCATATCAACACATGTCCAAAAACAAGATAAAATGTCTGAGACAAATGACCTAGAGGTAGACCTGGACTCCATTCTGGAAGCAGGGGAGGCATTGGAAATGCCTGAGAAGGAATTCAGAAAAGTAATTATAAAATGTAATAAAAGTAATTATAAAATTATAAAATGTTTCAAAACACTTTACAACAGGGTTGAGAAAAATAAAGAAGAAGTCAGGAAAGTGCTACAAGAACAATCGCATAAGATAGATATAGCATTGGAAACAATTCAAAACTTACAGAAAGAGGTTCAAATGATTAATAAAAGAATATCAGAAATAGGCAATAAACTGAAAGGGCACGTTCAATAGAGTCCTGTAAACCCGGGTTGAAACTTTGTTGGCCAGCGGTATGGCAAGACCTGGGAACTCCTGGGCCCAGGGACATGGCCACAGAGGATTAGAGCGGAGAGTGAAGCCTCCAGCTGATACGAAGTGAAGGGAGAAACACAAGAATACCCACACTTGCAGATAGTACCCACTTGACATGGCTTGATGATTAGAACTCAACTAGAAGAAGAAAGAAGATGAAAAAAGAGCGATCCACTACAATTTGTTGAGCTTGACCTATACTTACGCATGTAGTATATCTTTACAGCGAGGATCATTCCCACCCCCTCGGTACACAGGGTTGACAGGGATGGGCAACTTAGACATTGGCTACCCAAAATGGGGGGGTGGGGGTGGGAAGGGGGACTACAAAGGCAAGAAGTGACTGTCTTACAAGCTTTCAAGAGGGAGCCTAGTTCCAGAGGGTGCTGGGGAATGTAGAATCTGCACTGAGTGGTTTCCAACCTGTCTGGACTGGGCGGATGAAAGGAGATAGGGATAAGACTCTTGTGGTTCAATAGTGAATAATTGCTATCAGGACTGACTGTGAGTGTTGGAAATGTAAAGATAGACATTTTCCAACAAAAGGAGGGAAGTGGTTGATTTTGTAGTCCAGGAGCGGAGGTCCCTGGGACCATCAAGGGAGAAGAGTGGAGCACAGGTCCCTATCCAGAAAAGTAGTGACTCCAGAGATGGAGGCAGCGATGATGACGTGGAGAGAGGAGTCACTGGGGAGTCTGGACTCAGGGAAGAAAAGGGTATGTGTGCTGATGGCCAGAGGACAGGCTTGAGGAGTGTATTCTTTGGTTGTTTGATGATGCGTGGAGGGAATTGTAATCTTTGTAATGAAACAAAATATGATAGGATGAATGTAAAGCTAATGTTCTCCCATGTAAACTATCACGTAATTCACAATAAAAACTTTAAAAAATAAAATAAGTATTTTTTAATTTCTAAAACAATAAAGCTAGTCTCAAAAAGTTGTAAACAATGAAAAAGATAAAAGCATCATTCGTATTTTTTTTTGAACATGTAATCCTAATGGTAGAAGAGGAATTAGAAAAAAGGATCCTCTCCCCATGTTTCAAAGTGATTCAGTTTGTCTCTAATAGGCTGATGTAGAATAAAAAATCTTACTGTTCACTAAAGTAAGTAATAAGCAAATAAAGACACTGGTCTTGGGTATGTGTGTGAGGAGCTAGTGAGGTGCAGAAAAACCCTCATGCTATTTATTCATTTCCTAATCCTGAGTGTAAAATAAAATTGTTAAGGAAATATAGACATGGAATAATCCCTAAAATTGGCAACTCTGAGATTAAATGGCTACAAACAAACAAAAAAAATATTTGTTTTTCTACTGAATGGGGAGTTCAAACAGGAGGAAGAAGATGGATCCACTTTGTAGAGAGGTTTCAACTACCCATTGGTGGTGAGCCACAAACTCTGACCTGGTAACACTGTGGGTTAGGTCTTGGACTGTTAACCACAAGATCAGAGGTTCAAACTCACCAGCTGTTCCTCCCCAATAAAGACTTCCAGTCTCAGAAACCCTATATAGATAGGGTTGCTATGAGTCAGAATTGGCTCAATGTCAATTACAAACGCTGAGTCACCTTCTCATCCTCTGTTTCTTCAGGATCATAAACATCAATCACCAGGTTTAAGAGAAGGAGTAACTGCATAATACTGCAAGAACTGGCAAAGATGTGCAGCTGTTCTAAAGAAAGGCATGTCTTTAAGGCACATGTAGATATTTTTGCATCCTTTATCTGTCTCTGTTACTTTAGGAAGATTTAAGTACAAGCTTTTTCTACTCTAATACATAAAGAGCAAGTATGGACTAAAATTGGTGTATTTGCTTGATGTGTGTGTGTGTCCCTGTCTCTCTCTCCCTCTTTTTCTCTCTCTCTCTCCTTTGTTGGGGAGATGTTGTGCCTGTGTAGTGAGCAACTTCTATTGAATCTTCCTGGGAGTAGCCTGGGGCTTTTCATATTAGTAGCCTCTAGCACAGAAATTTGAGAGCTCTGTTAATCTCTTAATCTCTCTCTCAATTTATCATTTCCTTAGTGTTTTCCCTAATGGTTCTGCTAGTCATAGGTGAAATGTACCTGAGGCCTCCAAAGACCCAAAATCATCAAACCTACTGACTTTTTTAAAACATTAAAAAAAAAAAAAATTCCAAGGAAATTAATTTTGTACACCTTCATCAACAATCTAGGCTGAGACTTAAAACAGGATTTCCTTTTTGCCTGCATTTTACCTGCATAAGCCATTTGTTAATCATTTTGAGAACTTGAATTCAGGGTAGATTCATTCCATCAAAACTCAGTCTCACTCTGAGTCTGTCCTTGACTCTAAGTCCCAGTGCCTAGCACTTGAAAAGATCAGGTGCAATTCAATTATGAAGTCGTGTCTGACTTTTTGAAGTGTAAATCCACTGCACTTGAAAATGGCAAGTGTAAAATCCATTCTTAAAAAGCACTTGACATTTTCACATGCAGCTTTACAGCCGTGGAAATGTGAGCAGGCTCCAAAAAGATGGTCAAGAGTTGCTTCAAAAAAAGGAGGGGGGGGTGGGGAAACGGGACTCTGTGTTCCTGCAAAGATTTAAAAGCCTTGGAAACCCTTTATAGGGTCTTCTGAGTCGGAACCCATTCCACGGCACTTAACAGCAATAAACAATGCTTGGTCAGGGGCAGAAGTCTGAGTTTTAGTTCTTTATTTTGACTAGGAAATTAAAACTTCTTTAAAAGCTGTGCTTTGTAAAACTCATTTCTGTAAGATGATTTTTCTGACAATGTTGACTTGCTTATTCGTATACCTAAAATGTGTGCCTTTCTCTTTGCAAAGACTTTATAGGTTATCTTGATGTCTTTATTCTGTACTTGGCACCTGAACTGATCAGATAGATTTGAGATTGATGAATTCATTTATAAAGGACCAGATAGAACATATTTTTGGCTTTGTGTCCCATATGCTGTCTGTGGCAAGTACTTAACTGAAAGCAGTGACAGACAATATGTAAACAAATGAGCATGACTGTGCTCTAATAAAACTTTATTTATCCACACTAAAATTTGAATTCCATGTAATACTCATACATCATGAAATACTATTCTTTTGATTTCTGTTCAACCACTTGAAAATGGAAAAGCCATTCTTAGCTCTGACCATATAAAAACAGGCACTGGGTCACACTTGACTTCTGGGTCATAGTTTACCATCCCCTGATCTAGATGGAGTCTGGGAGTGGCTCTGTAGGATAAGCACTGGACTGCTAACCACAAGGTGAGCAATTCAATCCCACCAGTCACTCTTCAGAAACCTTATACAGACTGTGAGTCGGAACCAACTCGACAACAGTTAAATAACAATAACAATGATCCAGATGGCAAACATCATTTCATAAAATAAAGCAGAAATGACAATGCACAGATTCTGAAGTTTAACACATTCTATGGAAAAGATCTATTGAAGATTCTCCATACCTCTTAGTACAAATAGTCCAGTAAGTCCACTTGGTCCCCCATCAGTGGTTCAGTAGATTTGTTGTCCAGCTGAAATCAGGTAGTCGATGCTTCGACCCCCTTTCACCTGGCTCTGCTGCAATCCCTCCCTCTAGGAGCCCAGGCCCATCAAGAGCTATCCTTATACCAGCAGTATGAGTGTCATCTGGATCATGCTAGAAACGCAGACCTTCAGGCTCTGCCCCCAAACTTCTAAATCAAAATCTGCATTTAGTGAAAGACGCAGGACACAAAAGGTATATGATTCCATTACATGAAAATCCAGGTTGGTAAACCCAGAGAGTCACAAAGTGGACTAGTGATTGACAGGAACTAGAGAGTCAGGACTGACTGCTTAATAGACACAGGGTGTTCTGGGAAAACTTTTGAAATTAAAGAGAAGTGCTGCTTGCCAATACTGTGAATACATTAAATGTATTTGTTGTGTTAAGTGTCATCAAGTTGGTTCTGAGTCATAGTGACCCTGTTCAGAATATCCGGAGAGTGGCTGGTGAGTTTGAGCTGCCAACCTTTTGGTCCAAACCAATTTGCAGTCCAACACATTATCCTGCAGCAGCAAACCAGGACTCCAATGTATTTTGCTGCTATTGTTAAATGCCATCAAGTTGGATCCAATTCATAGCGACTCTGTATAGGATTTCCGAGGAGCAGCTAGTGGGTTTGAACTGTTGCCCTTGTGGTTCACATTCTAGTGTCAATCCTACAGCATCACACCAGGAGTCCTCCAGCTGCTATTAAGTACTGTCGAGTTAGTTCCAACTCACAGGAAGCCTGTATAGGTCCACCACTGACCTTGTGGTTCAAACTTACCTCAAGGCTTGGTGCTGACCTTGCAATGCCACACCAGGACTCCTCCAGTGTATTTGTTGTTGTTGTTGTTAAGAGCCGTGGAGTCGGTTCCGACTCATAGCAACCCTACACAGGGTTTCCGAGGCTGTAAATCTTTATGGGAGCAGACCGCCTCATCTTTCTCCCACGGAACCGCTGGTAGTTTTGCACTGTTGACCTTGTGGTTCACAGCCCGATTCGTAACCACTATGCTACCAGAGCTCCTTCCAGTGTATTTAGTACACTTTAAATTGGCAATGGTTAATTTTATGTAATGCAAATTTCACCTCAATTAAAAATACAAAAAAATAATCAGCATTTTAAGAAATACTCCAGGTGATTCTCATGTACACTAAAGTTTAAAACACAACCTCTTCTAGATTTAGTATTTTCACTCTGGTTTATACAAACACTAGGTTTCTGATGCAAAGAAGCAAACGTCCACTCATTAGATGTTAATACAAATAGCCTCACACTACCAATGGTAATCAAAGAGTTTCACCAGTATTGTGGCTGTTGTTGTTTAGGGCATTGTTGATTTGGTGGTAGAATTCTCACCTTTCCTACTGGAGATCCAGGTTCAATTACAGGCCAATGCACCACCTATCCCACAGTGGAGGCTTACAGTTACTATAATGCTAGAAAGGTTTCAGAGAAGCTTCCAGACTATGAAAGATAAGAAGGGTTTAACTATATACTTCTGAAAATCAGCCAGTAAAAACAGTATGAATCACAATGGTGCTTTCACGAGGATGACTCAACACCGGGCAGCATTTTGTTCCATTGTGCCTGGGGTCACCATGAGTCAAGGGTCACCATGAGTCATGAGACACTGTGGGATAAAGCATTGGATCCCAAGGTCGATTTCAACCACAAGGTTGACGGTTCAAATCACCAGCTGCTCCTTGGAAACCCTGCACAGGGCCACTGTAGGTAAAAACTGACTTGATGACACTAATGTGAGAAATTCTCAAGACGGTCCATCTTCAGGAATAAAGGGAGCATGAGATTGCCAGACCAGACATAGGTTGTTGATTCACACCTGGGGTATGTGAGCAGGATGAATTGGGAGAGAGGGGAAAGAAATCTGTTCTAGAACTAGGAACTTTAAATAAGAATACAGTCATTGAGGCCATGGACACCATCCGAGCTAGACTGTGAACCCCATACTAACTAGGGAGGGACCTTCAAAATAGGGCAATAAAACTCTTTGCAAGCCAGTCATGCATCGTTCCGTGTCTATCGGGTTGGGCACCCGATTTTGCAAAATCGAAAAAAGAAAACCTCACTCTCACTAAAATGAGTACAGATTGGATTTCTTGAGTGTTTGTTGGTATGCACTTGTGGTAACTCATCAGTGACCTCATAACCAAGAGGAACTGAGGCTGTATCTGGGGTATCAACAACCAAAGTTGCTCACACTAAACAACAAGTATTTTAATACATTTTCTGAAACCTTTGTTAAGGAAATGCTAAAGAGTCTCACATTCTAACTTTTTCCCAAACTTATTCTTTACATTCAATAGGAAAACTGCAAATGCCAATGAGCTATAAAATCTGTTTCTCCCATTAAATTCAGGTTTGTGCAACTCTTTTCTAGCACGGCTTATTTCTTCCTGTTATATACTCAACTATAACACTCTTTAATTTTTTTTTTTAAACTTTCACAGATTAACTCTGTAGAAGTAGTGTTACCCTACTTGATATTCAGTATATATTTTCTAGTGACAGCTTTATGGTACAATTAAATTTCATACATTTTTTTCAGCCTTCTCTGAATATGCATTAAAAAGTCAACCATCATAATTCTAAGTCAATTGGCTTGATTTGCTTATTTAAGCCCACATCTCACAGGTCTCCTACATTTCCATACTTTCCATCCCCATCTATCTGCACTCCATCTACCTTATTGATTGTGCTTACAATGAAGGAAACCACAGGATAGTCAAAACAGAATTTCCATTAGAAAGCTTAGAAAACCTAAAGTCCATATTTAGAGTCTGAACTTTAATATGCATAACCATATAGTGGTGGGGGCAAGGTGTTGTTGTTGTTTTTTAAACCAGGACACAGAAGATACTGAAAACAGAAAACCACAGCAGTCTGGACCTGCGGTTTTTCCAAATTGTTATCAGAGTCTATAGCATATAAGAAATTGTTATCACAACTTAGCATATGAGAAAAATAATCCTGATGCTTAAATGGACTAAGTAACTTAATAAGGCTCATTTGGATGCAAAAATAAATGAGCATCAAGTTAACATAACTTTTAATGCTTGCCATTTTATGTTAATTCATATTTTTAAATTATGGCTGACTCTTTGCAATCAGTCTATGGCTAATTATATCTCCAATGTGTAAATCTGATGGAGTGCTGAGACCAAAGAACAACAAAAACTATCCAACAAAGACCTTGGAGAATTAGAACTGCCACATGCCTCTGTAAACTGATAAAATCTAGCCAGCGTGCACAGAAAATCTCAAGCTCTGAACCTTTGTCACCATTCTTTCTCAAAGATCAAAGCTTTGTTTGCTTAACCATGGAAACCATATTGATGCATCCTGTTTGCTAGACATTTTTCCTGGTTATTTACATTCATGCCAATGACTGTGTTAAACATGCAAACTGTATTTTTAAGAAACCTCCAAGTTGAAACAATCTAAATAAGAAGAAATCTAGAATTAAATACTTTATCCCACCCAACACTAAGATTTCTCAGTCTTCAATCACAAAAAGAGCCCTTGTAGTATAATGGGTTAAGTGAAGGACAGCTAACCACAAGGTCAGGGGTTCAAATTCACCAGCCAAAACTCTATGGATTAGTTTTACTTTATCTTATAGGGTTTCTAAGGAGCTCTGGTAGCGTAGTGGTTACGAATCGGGCTGCGAACCTTAAGGTCAGCAGTTCGAAACTACCAGCCACTCCGCGGGAGAAAGATAAGGCTTTCTACTCCCGTAAAGATTTACACCCTTGGAAACCCTGTACAGGGTCGCTATGGGTCGGAACCGACTCGACGGCACTTCACAACAACAACAACATAGGGTTTCTAGGAGTCAGATTCGACTCAAGAGCAGTGAGTTTTGTTGCTGTTGTTGGTCAATCGCAGATACAAGGATTCTTCCAATTACAAAATTATATTCAGATCCACCTTTATTAAAATGGATATATTCTAATGGTGCACTATCATTAGGAACTTAGATTCTAATAATACAAAAATAACTACCATCTAATGAGTGCAAGTGGCGCTGTGGAATAAAGTGCTGGACCACAAGGTCAATTTGAACCAAAAGGTCAGTGGTTCAAACTCACCAGCCACTCCTTAGAAACCCTATACAGGGTCACTATGAGTCAGAATTGACTCGATGGCACTTAACAACAATAACAACGAGTGCAGTGGTGATTCACTGGTAGAATTCTTGCCTTCCATCCATGTGGGAGACCCAAGTCTGATGCCTAGTCAATATACATCAAGTTCAGCCACTACTTCTCTGTGAGTGGAAGTTTGCACATTACTATGATACTGAATAAGTTACAGAAGAGCTTCCAGACTAAAACGGACTAGAAAAAAAGGGCCTAGCAATCTACTTCCAGTGAAAACTCTATGGATCACAACAGTCCAATTCCTCTGTGCACAGGTTGTCATCAGTTAGGGGCCAACTCTACGGCAGTCAACACTAACAGCAATGAGAGTCTACCATGAACCAGACGCTTTATAAATTCTATCTCACCTCCTCTCTACAACCCCACATAAGAAAACTGAAGGCAGAGATTTAAGTAATTTGCCCCAAATCATCAAACTAGTAAGTGAGCAGTGCACAGGTGTCTGACTTTGGATTTAGGTAGATATGGGTTATTCAATCTCATTTAACAAATTATTTGTGGCCATTAAGCACTAGCTATAAGAATCTAACTCAAAAAAAAGAATCTAACTCCCACATATTACAAGTGAAGTCAATGAAGTTCACAGAGGTTAAGCAACTTGTCAAAGGTTATACAATAGCCTTTCTTAGTGTCAAAACCAGGTCCTGGTTTTGGACTCAGAGCTCCTGTGTGCTGACTCATCATATGTCTCCATATTTGTACAAAGTTCATGTGAACCACCTGGGGATCTTAGTAAAAGTGAGTCAGTAGGCCTGAAAGGGTCTGGGACTCTGCATTTCTACCAAATGCCTTGATGATGCCTCCCAGAACCATTGTTCACAACTCTTACTATTACAGAAATAAAAGGCCTCAGGGTGTGTTTTGGATTTCAATTAGAAGAAATAACAGAATAAAATACTGTTGATTTTCCATTAGGATGACCAACTGTCTCAATTTGCCAAGACTTTCCCAGTTTTAACACTGAAAGTTTCATGTCCCAGTAAACCCCTCAGTCTCAGGCAAACCGAATGGTTGGTTACTCTATGCACAACTGGTTTATATACCTTATCTACCACAGCATTAGAGTCCTGGTGTGCTGTGGGTTAATGCACTGGACTACAACATCAGTTTGAACTGCAAGGTCAGAGGTTTAAGCTCACCAGCCACTCCTGGGAAACCCTATGCAGGCTCACCATGAATCAGAATTGACTCAAAGGCACTTAACAACAACAACAGCATTACAGTGTAGGAGAATATAAGCAGTATGGGTTAAGCAGGAGGGAGACAAGCAATGTAGATAAAGAGAGGACTTGAGAGAATAAAACCAAGAACAGCCAGCTTCATGAGTTTTCAACCTGTGCAGTTGTACAGGCCCTGAACTCAGGTCTTGAAATACTGACTAATTTTTTAAACAACCCCTCTATTTTTCCAATTTCACTGGATCCTGAAAATTATGTAATTGGTGCTAGTGGAGAAGAGCAAATACTAAAGGAGGTACCAGCCCCTCTGCATGCAGGAAACCATCCCTCCTTGTTTTCCCCCAGAGACACCAAAGGTTGGATGTGAGAGAAAGGAAAGAAAGCCACCCCTTTCTGAGGAACTAAGTTAGGCTTATCCTCAGAGCAAACTTGTCCTGGTGTGGCACTGTAGGATAAGCAAGGTTGTCTTGAGCCACAAGTTCAGCGGTTCAAATTCACCAGGTGCTCCTCAAAAACCCTGTATAGGGTTGCTATGAGTTGAACCAACTGACAGCACTTAACAACAACAACAACACTACCCTAAGCTTCTCCCATGTCTCACGCCACTCAGCTTATTAATGCTTGAATTGCTTTAAAGAGAAAAGAAGGAACCTTTCATTACTCATTCAACAAGCGTTTGTTTTTGCTCCCAGGTACTGAGCTAGAAGGATGCTTGGGATGTCTTGGTGAGCAGTGCAGAATCCAAGGATCCTCAGAGCTTGTAAAAGTCTTGAATTCAAAGGCCTGGTTGATTTACCACATTGATTAAAATTCATTAACATTAAATTAGCATTCTGTATATTAATAAACAAGTAAAATTGGTATGAAACCAGTTTCTGATGGATAAGAAGGAAAAAAAAGAGGAAGTGTGCTTTCTCAAGTCAGTGGGGAAGCATGGTCTGGAGAAAGAAAAAAGTTAGAAAATTTTATAAATTTTATAAATTTCCCGAGGGGCAGGTGGCCTTGTTTGCCTACAGTTGAACAGGGCTGAAAGCCACTCAGCTCCGAATGTTTTTGTCTTGTGACTGCCTAGAAGCAGTTCTGCCTGGCTTGATGTATGAAGATGAGATTAGAGCTTTTTTTTCTTTCTTTTTTTTTTGCCTCTTTCCCGGAGGATTTGTTAATTGAGGTATCACCTCTCAAGAATCGTTGAGTAAAACTAATATATTACATTGCATGTTTCTGATTTCCACTAGGGCAATTATTTCACAATGCGTATTAAAGAAAAGACCATGCTTTTGAGCATGTCAAATAGAAAGCAGTTTATTCAGGACCAAACTGGAAGAGGCTGATTTCCCTAATTTACACACTAGAATTAGACTTTATTTCATTTCTTTATCGTACGTCTAGAAATGAAATCATAAATTTCTCCTGATGGGTCTGCACAGATTTGTTTTAAGTGTTCATAATTCAGTTATCTTTGGTGTGTCTTTGACTCTCACTCAGCAAACGTTCATCACATAACTTTGTAACACCCAAAATTGTATACTTAACCCTTTTTCTTATCTTAGGATGATTATTTTCTAGCTAGAAAGATTGTGAAATGCCTACTATAAATTCTGGTGTGGCATTGTAGGATAAGCAATGGTTTGTTGTTGTTGTGTTGTTAAGTGCCATTGAGTCAGTTCCAATTCATAGTGACCCCGAATAGGGTTTCCAAGCAATGGTTGGTGCGCTTGAACCACCGAACTTAAGGTTCAGTCAGATTTTGCAGTCCAGTGTATTAACCCACAGCACCACACCAGGACTCGAAGCAATGGGCTATTAACTGCAAAGTTAGCAGTTCAAACCCACCAGCTGCTCCTCAGAAACGCTATACAGGGTCACTGAGTCAGGACCAACTCCACACACTCAACAACTATCAATTCCAGTATTTTCTAGACTTCTAGCAATTTGAGAAGTTAGAAAATGAAGGCTCTTGACAATTTTAATGTTCAATGAAAATCATACAATGCATATATACAAGCAAACAGCAATAACAACAAGGGAATATTTCATTTGCTTTGGGCTGGAATTGGATCCAGTCTTACATTCATCATTCTGACTGACAATCATGTGTTTTTTAGCTAATTAAAATTTAAAATTAGTCATTACTTAATAAAATCATTATTTAGACAAAATATCTCAAAAACTGAATTGTAAAAAAAGAATGCAATCTCACCCCAGAAGAGATCTGGCCTTTGCCCACACTTTCAGGAAAGTAATCTCTAAGGTCTTGGAATGCCAAACCTTATGGAAATGCCATTGTTTACCTCTGGGTTTTGTGTCATGCTAGATAGTCTAACAATCTGATTTTGTGTGTGGTTTGGGCATAACATTTAGAATGGAAGTTGATCATGCCAAAAAGACCAACAATGTAATGTAGAATGGGGACTGTGGGTCACATCCAGCAGGGCTGGAGAACAGACTGTGATCAACCAGGTTGGCAATCATACCAATGTAATTGTTATTGTTAAGTGCCATTTAGTTGGTTCAGACTCCCAATGATTCTGTTTCTGAGAAGTGGTTGGTGAGTATGAACCACTGACCTTAGGGTTAGCAGTCCAGTGCTTATCCTACTATGTCACACCAGGACTCCCAACATAATGGATCCCCAATAAAAACTGTCTACTACTCTTCTTGGAGTCCTGGTGTGGCACTGTGGGTTAATGCGCCAGATTGCAAAGCTGTTTGAACTGCAAGGCTGGCGGTTGAAGCTCACCAGCTGTTCCTCCAAAACCCTATACAGGGTCACTATGGGCCGGAACCAACTCAATGACACTTAACAACAACAACAACAACTCTTCTTGGTTCAACTATCAACACTCATGGAAGCAGCCGTCAAGAAATCAGATGACATATTGCATTAGGCAAATCTGTTGCACAAGACCTTTTTAAAGTGTTGAAGAGCAAAGATGTCAGCTTGAGGACTAAGGTGTGCCTGACCCAAGCCATGGTATTTTCAATAACCTCATATGCATGTGAAAGCTGGACAGTAAATAAGGAAGACCATAGAAGAATTGATGCTTTTGAGTTATGGTGTTGGAGGAGAATATTGTAAGTGCCATGGGCTACCAAAAGAACCAATAGATCCGTTTTGGAAGAAGTGCAGCCAGAGTGCTCCTTGGAGACCAAGATGGCCAAACTTAGTCTCTCATACTTTGGACATATTGTCAGGAAGGACCAGTCACTGGAGAAGGATATCATGTTTGGTAAGGTGGAGGATCAGAGAAAAAGAGGAAGACCCCCAGTGAGATGGATTGGCCAAGTGGCAACATCGATGGACTCAAGCGTGGCAACAGTAGTGAGGTTGGCCCAGGATCAGGCAGTGTTTCGTTCTGCTGTGCATAAGGTCACTATGAGTTAGTATTGAATCGATGGCAACTAACAACAATTATTCATCTATCAGTTTGTCCTACTGTGTTGGCTTGTAGGTTACTGTGATGCTGGAAGCTATATCACTGGTATTTTAAATACCAGCAGAGTCACCCAGGGTGGACAGGTTTCAGCTGAGCTTCCAGACCAAGACAAACTAGGAAGAAGGAGAAGCAGGTTACTTCTGAATGTTTAGCCACTTCTGAATGTTTAGCTACTGAAAACCATATGAATAGCAGGGATTATTTGCTCAGCATACAGATCGAATAAATATGGTGAAAGAATACAATCCTGGCACACACCTTAACTGATTTTAAACCATTTAGTGTCCCCCTGTTCTGTTTGAACAACTGCTTCTTTGCCTATGTACAGGTTCTTGATGAGCACTATTAAGTGTTCCGAAAAACTCATTTTTCACAGTGTTGTCCATAGCTCGTCATGAGCCACAGAGTCGAAAGCCCTAAGGCACAGGTATTCTCTGCTTTCAGCTAAGATCTATCTGACATCAGCAATGATATTCCTCATTCCATGTCCTCTTCTGAATCTGACTTGAACCTCTAGAAGTTCTCTGTAATGTATGGTTGCTGCCATTTTTTTATTACCTTAAGTAAAACTTTAATCACATGGGATATCAATAATATTGTCCAAAGACTTCCACATTCTTTTGCATCACCTCTCTTTGGAATGAGTACAAATACAGATCTCTTCCAGTCTGTTGGTCTGGTAGTTGTCTTCCAAATTTCTTGGCATAGATGATTGAGTGCCTCCAGTGCCACATCAGGTTGTTGAAAGATTTTCATTTGTATTCCATCAATTTTCGGTGCCTTGTTCTTTGCTAATGCCTTCACTGCACCTTGAACTTCTAGGGTCATTGGCTCTTAATCATATGCTACCTCTTGAAATGGTTGAACATTGACCATTTATTTATGGTACAGTGACTCTGTGTATTCCTTCCATATTCTTTTTTTTTTAAGGTTTTTATTGTGGATTGAGTGAAAGTTTACAGAGTACATCATCAGTTTCACATTCAACCATTCATATGACTTGTTTCATTACATTGATTATTATCCCCTCCATACATCATCAGTTAACAGTGTTTCTCTC
>NW_006408595.1:5937061-5941705 GCF_000296735.1 Chrysochloris asiatica
GGGTCTGCATGGTCTGCATCAGATTCCCCCTTATTTATTATTTGTTTAAGGGACGCTGCCTGTCTTAGGTGGTCAGTGCGAATTCCTCCGTCTCCTTCCATCTTCTTTTGATACTTTCTGTATCATTCAATAATTTGCCCATAGAATCCTTCAATACTGTAAGTCAAGTATTTGAATTTTTTCTTCAGTTCCCTCAACTTGAGAAATACTGAGCGTGTTCTTCCCTTTTGGTTTTCTAATTCCAAGTGTTTGCATATTTCGTTATAATATTTGTTTTTGCCTTCTCAAGCTGACCTTTGAAATTTTCTGTTCAGCTCTTGTACCTCCTCATTTCTTCCATTTGCTTTAGCATCTCTACACTGGAGAGCAAGTATCAGAGTTTCTTCTGACAACAATTTTGATTTTTTCCTTCTTTCTCATCTTCTTAATGAACTTTTGCTTTCTTCCTGTATGATACTCTCGATGTCATCCCACTACTCTTGTGGTCTTTGGTCATTAGTGTCTAATGCATCAAATCTGTTCTTCAGATGACCTCTAAATTCAGGTGGAATATATTAAAGTTCATATTTTGGTTCTCATGGAATTGTTTTCATTTTCTTCAGTTTCAACCTGAATTTGCATATGAGCAAAGGATGGTCTATTCCACAATCTGCCCCGGCCTTGTTTTAGCTGACAACATGGAGCTTTTCCACCATCTCTTTCCATAGATGTAATCAATTTGATTTCTATGTATTCCATCTGGTTAGGTCTGTGTGTATAAATTGTCTTTTATGCTGTTTAAAAAAGGTATTTGCAATGAACAAGTCATTGGTCTGGCAAAATTGTATTTGTGATCATTTCTCTCACCACAGCCAAATTTTCCTACTACTGAAATGTCCAAAGTTCCCAACTTTGCATTCCAATCTCCAGTAATTATCAATACATCTTGATTGCATGTTTGATTGATTTCAGACTGAAGAATTTAGTAGAATTCTTCAATTTCATCATCACTGGCTTTAGTGGTTGGTGCATAAATTTGAATAATAGTGGTATTAACTAGTCTTCCTTGTAGGTGTGTGGATATTATCCTATCAATGACAGCATTGTACTGCATGACTGATCTTGGTATGTTGCTTTTGATGATGAATGCAATGCCATTTCTCTTCAATTTTATCATTCCTGGCATAGTAAACCATGTGATTGTCAGAATCAAAATGGCCAATACCAGTCCATTTCAGCTCACTAATGCCTAGGGTATCGATGTTTATGTGTTCAATTTCATGTTTCTTTAGCAGCTATCATTTCTTAATTTTCTTGGGTCTTCCTGTCTCTCCCAATTACTTCCACATGTGACCTACAACTAAAAACACTTGAAGAGCAGAGCTTTCCAATGAGGCTCTTTTTTGTAGGTTGAACAACCCAAATGATATTTTATTTAAGTACTTAAATTTATATTTAATCTTTGGATATTAGCACAGTTCTATTCTGGTATACAATATGGCTCTCTTCCAATCCGTTTGCCAGATATTCCATATCTGTGCCCATTCCAAAGAGAGGTGACCCAATGGAATGTGGAATTCATCAGACAATGTTGTTAATATTACTTGCAAGTAAAATTTGCTAAAATAATGCAAAAGGGCTGCAACAGTACATTGATAGGGTACTTCCAGAGGTTCCAGCTGGATTCAGAAGAGGACATGGAATAAGGGATATAATTGTTGACGTTAGGTGGATCTTGGCTAAAGTTGAGAATACCAGAAAGATGTTTAACCTATGCTTTATTGGCCATCCAAATGTTTTCAACTTTGTGGATCATGACCAGCTATGAACAACATTGTGGAGAATGAGTATCCAGAACAGTTAATTATGTTCATGAGGAACCTGTACATAGGTCAAGAGGCTGCTGTTCAAACAGATCAAGGGGACAATCAATGATTTAAAATCAAGAAAGGTATGTGCCAGGACTCTATTTGTCCAACATAATTATTCATTACTGTATGCTAAGCAAATAATGTGAGAAGCTGAATTATATGAAGAAGAAAGTGGCATCAGAATTAGGGAAAGACTCATTAACCACCTTCGATATGCATATGATGCAATCTTAGTTGCAGAAAGCAAAGAGGATTGTGACTGAAGATCAAAGACCACAGCCTTTATTACAGGATGCACCTCAATGTAAAGAAACAAAAATCCTGACAGCTGAACCAATAAATAACATCATGATAAATGGAGAAAAGTTTGAAGTGCCAAGACTTCATTTTGCTTTGATCCACTATTAACATTCATGGAAGTAGCAGTCAAAAAATCAAATGACAGAGATGATGACGTGGAGCAATGGAGCAGCTGGAGACTTTAGATCCAGAGAGGGAGAGCGACTGTGTGCTGAAGACCTGGAGGGTACAGGGGAAGGATTGCATGGAGGGGATTGTAACCATGGCAATGAGACGATATACGATAGAATGAATGTAAACTGATGTTCTCCCATGTAAACTATCACATAATTCACAATAAAACATTTAAAAAAAAAAAAAAAAAAAATCTATGTAATTAGTGAGAAGGTTGAATAAACAACACCAAACAAGAAGGAATCAAGTTGAAACACAGAACATCATGCCAGAGCAATCTACAAATGCACGATTTTCTTCAAGGCACCGAGAAGTTTAGGTTAAATAGTCTTTTGCTAAACAAATGAAATTGTAATAGAGTTTGCATTTAATGTTGGCAGTTTTCTACCCTAGGCTATAACTTAACCTTTTTACATGACTGAAACATCTAAGTTAACTTTTTGTAAGCTTTCACCCAAATAATAATATATCAAATAAAATAAGTTAACTTTTCATAACCTGAATAAACAAAATAAATAAATAAATAAAATGACATATTGCATTAGTCCAAGGCTAGGGAACATTTTTTCTGCTAAAATTAATAACATCATTCATGGGCCGTACAAAATTATCAACTTTAAATTTGGGCTGCTACATTTGGCCAAACATTTAATTAACTCATCCTTAATGTGATGGCTGGAACTATGGTTGCCTTGGCAGGGCCAAACAAAATTATTTTGCAGGTCTTATACGGTCCATGGGCTAGATGTTCCCCACCCTGCATTAGGCAAATCTGCTGTCAGTCTGAGGACTAAGGTGCACCAGACCCAAGCCATGCATTTTCAATTGCTTCATATGCATGTGAAAGTTGGACAGTGAATAAAGAACATTGTAGAAGAAATCATGCATTTGAGTTATGGTGTTGGTGGAAAATATTAATAGAACCACGGACTGCCAGAAGAACAAACAAATCTGTGTTGGAAGAAGTATAACCAGAATGCTACTTAGAAGCCAGGATGGCCAGATTTTCTCTCTGATACTTCAGACATATTATCAGGAGGGACCAGTCCCTAGATAAGGACATCATGCTTGGTAAAGTGGAGGGTCATCAAAAAAGAGGAAGGCCTCCAACTAGATGGATTGACACAGTAGCAGCAGCAATGGGCTCAAGCGTGTAACAATTGTGAGGTTGGCACAGGACTAGGAAGTGGTTCATTCTGTTGTTCATAAGGTCACTGAGTTGGTACTGACTCAATGACATCTAACAACAACCCGATACAGATGAGGTCACTGTCTCAACAGTACCTGTTTATTATATTATTGTTATCTCTCTGCTAACTAGAGGGACTCTTGCCCAGCATCAAATTCTAATGAAATCAAAATGAGGATTCCTATTCCAGTGAATGCCCATGTTGATTATTAACTTGGAATGCCAATTTGATTATTAGCAAGTATCGCTGATTAATTAACTTGGTGTTTAAGGAAGCAGGAAAGAGGCAGGAATGGTCCATGCCCTACCAGACTGAAAACAAGTGAGTAAAAGTTCCTTGTATTCACTGTCAAGAATAGTAATAATGTTGTTAAGTACCATCAAGTTGTTTTGATTCACAGCGATCCTGTATAGGGTCTGTGACTGTATATCTTTGTGGGAGCAAACAGTCTCATCTTCCCCCTGCAGAGTGGCTGGTGGGCTCAAACTACTGACCTTGTAGTTCAAAGTTCAGTGTTTATCCTATGTAACTATTGTGGTCCTAATATTAATATTAACAGCAATGAAAAAAATGTTTCTTTCCAAAAACTGAAAATGCTTTATAGAAATCTCCACAAATCTCATAGGGGTAAATGAATTAATAAAAACAAATTCACATGTGGGGGGTGAGGTGAAGGGAGGGAGGGAAAGGTGGAGTACAGGGTAGGGAATACACACAGGATAGTTTGGGTGCTAGGGAGGGGGGCAATACACAAGAAGGGGGAGGGGAATGGAAGAACAAAGCAGACAGGAAAACAATTAGACAGGTTTGCATGGGCTAAATGTGACAGAGGTAAATTACAATGTATGCACAACCTTGGAACAACAGGGCTCTAGGATACAAGGATTAAGACATGGTTGGAATGGGCAAAAGGGGGGAAATAATGTTAAGATGCTTGGCTGTCTTTTGAATCTGGGTTTCCATAGCATACCATTATAAAATAGACACTTGAGGGGGAGAGAAAGGAATAGCTAGAAATATCACCATAGAAAGTCTGTAAGTCCATCTTCGGCCTATAACTGATTGCCATACCTAAAATGAGGCTACAACATGCCCAGTGAAGGAGGCTTCCTATGGAGCCTCTGCATTAC
>NW_006408595.1:5941805-5947664 GCF_000296735.1 Chrysochloris asiatica
AGAATCTTCTGAGGTGGGAAATTTCCACTTGAAAGGACAAGCAGACCAGCCTGGAGTGGCTAGAAGAACAGAAGATACTTCTTGAAAGAAAGACCAACAGGAAAAATACAAAACAATAATGGCAATCCAACAGATTACTACAAGAACAAGCAAGTTGCTCACCCAGGAGACATCAAAGCAAGTGATCGGGTCCCCTCAGGGAAAACTCCCTTCCAAGACTAAAACTCAGTGAGAACACACGAGCAGACATGTGCTCTGACTGGTGACCATGTTTGTCACCAATAAAGGGAAAACAGCAATGAAGATGCGAGCTAAGCCCTACAACATTCAATAGACTCCTGTGAACCCAGGTGGAGACCTGGTTGCCCAGCAGTGTGACAATCAATACCTGGGGACTCTTGGGCCCAGAGTCAGTGACATAGCCACAGAGAACTAGAGTGTAGAGTGAAGCATCCAGCTGACAAGAAGAGAGGGCATATGCATAAGAACACCCACACTTGCAGATAATACCCACTTGACCTGGCTTCAATGGCTAGATGATCAGAGCTCAACCAGAAGAAGAAAGAAGAAGAAAAAAAGAGCAATCTGATACAATTTGATGAACTTCACCTACACCTATGGACGCAGTAGCTCAAAAGAGGAAACAAATCTTTACAGCGAGGATCATTCCCACCCCCTCAATATACAGGGTAGACAGGGATGAGCCTAGATCCAGAGGGCGCAGAGGAAGGTAGAATCTCCACTGAGTAGTATCCAATCTGTCTGGGCGGGGCTGATGAAAGGAGATGGGGATTGGTCTCTTGTGGTACAATAGTGAATAATTGCTATCAGGATTGACTGTGAGGGTTGGAAATGTAAAGGTAGACGTTTTGTAGCAAAAGGAGGGGAGTGACTGACTTTGTTGTCTAGGAGCAGAGGTCCCTGGGACCATCAAGGGAGAAAAGCGGAGAGCAAGACCCTACCCAGAGAAGCAGTGATGCCAGAGATGGAGTCAGAGACGATGACATGGAGAGATGGAAAGGCTGGGGACTTTAGACCCAAAGAGGGAGAGGTGCTGTGTGCTGATGACTTGAGGGCAAGCTTAAAGGGTATACCCTTTGGTTGGTTGATGATGCATGGAGGGGGTTGTAATCATGGCAATCAAACAATATACAATAGAATGAATGTAAAGCTAATGTTCTCCCATGTAAACTATCACATAATTCACAATAAAACATTTTTTTTAAAAAAGAAATTCACATCCTTTGGTTACACTGTGTAGGAGGCAGATAACAGCTTTCCTTGACCCCAGGCAAAGAGAGGGGATTCAGACACTGCAGAACTAAATAGAACAGAAAAGATCAGATGCTGTATTTTGTTTCGCTTTGCTTTTGTTGTTTCAATTAGTGAATGTAGATACTCATCAGCCATAAATACTACATGTTACTCACATCCTAAAGAAATGAAAAATATACAATTTTTCTTCATTCTATAGGCAATGAAAAGCCATTAAAATATTCTAAACAAGTGAATGACATTCTCAAATGTGTGTACAAAGATAACTCTGCTGGTTGTGAGAAGCTTAAACTGGATGACAGAGACGGAAGGGAGGGAGAGCAGATAAGAAGCGTCTTGCAAAAGATGATGCCAGGTCAAACCAAGGTAAAAGCAAAAAAATGCAGGGCGATAGGTAAAAGAAGCGATGCTCTTCTATAAATGAGCCAGAGATGGCCTCTGTGTATTAACCCCAGGTGGCTTACGTCTTCAGAGCAAACTAAGGCCCATTAGCCCAAAAAAGCCCATCAGTACCAAATTGACATTTGTATGTGTCTTAGTTATCGAGTAAGAAGTCCTGGAGAGCTGCTAACTGCAAGGTCAACAGTTCAACCCCACCAACTGCTCCTCAAAGAAAGATGAGTGTGTCTGCTCCCATAAGATTGTGTTGTTGTTGTTGTTAGTGCCATCGAGTCGGTCTAACTCATGGCAGCCCTGTATAGGTCTTCCGAGGAGCAGCTGGTAAGTTAAACCACTGACCTTGTGATTCAAAATGACCTTGTGGTCCAGTGCATTATCCTACAGTGCCACACCAGGACTAGGGGTGTGTTGTTGTTGTTAAGTGTCATCAAGTCAGTTCTGATTCATATCAACCCTGTATACGGTTTCCAAGGAACGGCTGATGAGTTTGAACCATCAACCTTGTGGTTCAAACCAAACTTGAAGTTCAGTGCTTATCCTATGGTGCCACACCAGGACTCCAGACTAGGGGCATAGGAGTTAGGATTGACAACACACCTGTTTGGGAGAATCAATCCAATCCTTAACATTCCACCCTTTGGCTTCCAAAAAAAAAAATCTATGTTCTTCCCACATATAAAACATATCAACCCAAAACAGTACTCTTCCAATTGTTTTTAAAATGCTCACCTTTTTAGCCACAGAGAGACTATTTGCTTTACACAGCACAAGAAACTACACCCAACACCCAATAGGCAGAGAAAAGATAAAGTCCTGTAGTTATAAAGCCCCTAGGGAGCTGCTGCCTTCAGAGCACTCTGACCCAGAGAGGACACCACACAGGGAAACGTGAAGTTCCCCTTCCTCACCTCCGATCTTCACAGGGAGTTTCCAGGTCTTCTTCCCCTTAAAGGAGCCCTGGTGGCACAATGGGTAAGCATTCAGCTGCTCACTCAAAGGTCAGTGGTTGGACCCTACCCAGCTGATCCATGAGAGAAAGATATGGCAATCTGCTTCCATAAAGGTTGTTGTTGTTGTTAAGTGCCAACGAGTCAGTTCCAACCCATAGCGACCCTCTATAAGGTTTCCAAGGAGTGACTGGTGAGCTTGAACCGCTGACCTTAAAGTTCAAACTGACTTTGCAGTAAAGCATATTAACCCACAGTGCCACACCAGAACTCCAATTCATAGCAAGTCTGTATAGGGTTTCCAAGGAGCAGCTTGGTAAATTTGAACCACCTGCCTTGTGGCTAGGAGTCCAGTGTTTATCCTACAGCAAATCTTTACATCAAAAGATTACAACCTAGGAAACCCTATGAGAAAGTATTTGGGCTATTTTTAAAACAATTGGGTGTGTGCTGTTTGGGGATGATACATTTTGCATGCAGGAATAACATGGATTGATTTTTGGAAGGCAAAAGGTAGAATGTTATGGATTGAAATGGTTCTCCCAAATATATGTGTTATAAATCATAATTCCTATACCTGTGGTTGGAGTCCTGGTATGGTGCTATAGTATAAGCACTGAACTGCTAACCTAACAGTCAGTGGTTTAAACCCACCAGCCGACCCTTGATAACCCTATATAGGGTTGCTATAAGTCAGAACCAAGTCGATGGCACTTAACAACAGCAACAACAACAATAACAACATGATAATAATTTCATTTACTCTGTCCTAAAGGATGAAGGAATCCTGGTATGGCACTGTGAGTGTTAATGTGCTGGAGTGCAAAATTGATTTGAACAGCAAGGTCAGCAGTTCAAGCTCACCAGCTGCTCCTAGAAACCCTATCCAGTGTCATTATGGGTTGGAACTGACTCGACAACAGTTAACAACACCAAAGAGTAAATATGAATTGAAATCAACTAGATGGCAATGGGACTGGCCCCCCCTTCTGGTGACTCCTAGCATCTTTTGACTTTTTGCTGTGGGGAACCACCCCCTACATATATGTATTCACAATAGCCAAGAGGTAGAAACAACCCAGTTATCTATCAGCTGATGAATTTATAAACAAAATGTGGTATGGTCTTTCCTGATAATGTGTCCAAAGCAAGAAAGTCAGAGTGTCACCATCCTCATATCTAAGGCACATTCTGGTTGTATTTCTTTCTAAGACTGATTTATTTATTTTTCTGGCAACCCACATTACATTCAATATTCTTCACCAATACTGCAGTTCTAACACATCAATTCTTCTTTTAACTACCTTATTCAGTATGTAAATTTCATGTGCATACATGGTGATTGAAAAGACTATGGTTTGGGTCAGATGCATCTTAGTCATCAAAGTGACTTGTTATGGTTGTATAGTGGGTTACGCATTGGACTGCTAACTACAAGGTCAGTAGTTGGACTCCACCTTTGTGAGTGATGTCTGTAAGGCCATTGCATCCCGGGTGCGGGGTGCTGTGGCCTCTGTCACCTTTGATGACTTCCATGAGAACTCAGCCCGTATCATCCATGCTGCTGTCTTTGGCTTTGAGACCCTAGAATCCAAAGGCCCCGACAGCATTTCCCTGCCCAAGCCCCGGGACCGCGCCATCTTCCCACAAAATGGGTTGGTGGTGAGCAGCGTGGATGTACAGTCTGTGGAGCCTGTGGACCAGAGGACCCGGGATGCCCTACAGCGCTAGATCACCACCAACTTTCAGGAGGCAGCTGCCAAGCACGAAGCTCAGCGACTAGAACAAGAAGCTCGAGGACGGCTTGAAAGGCAGAAGATCTTGGATCAATCAGAAGCTGAAAAAGCTCGCAGGGAACTCTTGGAACTAGAAGGTCTGAGAATAGGGACAGCCAAGGTGGAGGTCGAGTCCTGTGCAGAGGCAGCACGGATTGAGGGAGAAGGCTGGATGCTGCAGGCCAAGCTGAAAGCGAAGGCCTTAGTCATTGAGATGGAGGCCGAGCTCCAACAGGTACGGAAAGTATGGGAGCTAGAACTAGTTTATGCCCGGGCCCAGCTGGAGCTGGAGGTGAGCAAGGCCCAGCAGCTTGGAGAACTGGAAGCAAAGAAGCACTGATAAGTAAAACTGTCATTCTTCTCATTTCGCCATGGGAGAAAGAGGAGGCTTTCTGCTCCTGTAAAGATTTACAGCCTCAGAAACCCTACATAGGGTCACTATGAATCAAATGGACTCAATGGCAGTATGTGGTTATGTTTCTGCCTAGGTGTCTATTTTACACTGACCCCCTTTCTATAGGCATCAGCTGCCCTCCCTGGCTTTAACTAGTACCCAAATGCTGAACCACTGTTGCCAAACCCCATCCAGAAGATGTGACCTATAAGTATATTAACAGTTATGCAAGTTCTCTGCCTGTGAATTAAGTCAGGATCTTGGGGGCCTGGGCATCAATATTTTTCAAAACTCCTATCATGATTCTACTGTGAAGTCAGGGTTGAAGAACAATGATAGGGATGGAGACCATTCCTCTCTGCTCAGTTCTCCTCATCTTGGTCCTTCCAGGTCCTAGCAACCTTCCTTCCCACTGGCTACTGTGGTTGAATTGTTTGCAAGTCCCATGACTGAGGTCACCCTTCTTAAAGAAAACACCTTTGTTACTTTCTCCATGCTATGGAGAAAATCAAAATCAACCCTGGTACCATAAAGTGGATTCCAAATCATGGTAACCCTGTGTGTTGCAGAGTAGAAAGTCTTCTTGTCTGCAATGCTCACAGAAGCAAATTGCCAGGCTTTCTTTCCACAGCACTGATGTAGGTGTCTAAAATGTCAACTTTTAGGTTAGTTTTTGTTATTGTTGTTAAGTGCCTTCAAGTCAGTTCTGACTTACAGCAACCCTGTATAGGGTTTCCAAGGAGCAGCTGGCAAGGTTGAATTGCCAACCAAACCACCTTTGCAGTCCAGTGCATTAACCCACAGCATCACACCAGGACTTTGGTTAGTAATTGAGAACAAACCATTTGTACAGCAAAGGAAGTTAGACATGAAGAGTTACTGCTTCACTGTACCCTCAAGAAAGGAAAGAAAGAAAGGAAAGGAAGGAAGGAAGAAGGAAGGAAGGAAGGAAGGAAGGAAGGAAGAAAGGAAGGAAGGAAGGAAGAAAGAAAGAAAGAAAGAAAGAAAGAAAGAAAGAAAGAAAGAAAGAAAGAAAGAAAGAAAGAAAGAAAGAAAGAAAGAAAGAAAG
>NW_006408595.1:5947764-5961771 GCF_000296735.1 Chrysochloris asiatica
GAAAGAAAGAAAGAAAGAAAGAAAGAAAGAAAGAAAGAAAGAAAGAAAGAAAGAAAGAAAGAAAGAAAGAAAGAAAGAAAGAAAGAAAGAAAGAAAATTGTGTGAACAGCTGACTCTACCCAGAAGCAAATTGTGTGAACAGCTGACAACCTCCAGTTGTTTACTCCTTCAGGTTCTCTCCTCAACATTTTGGCCAATATCAGGTTCTTCTTGGTGTGGTCCCCACCAACAACTGAGCACAGCTGTGAGGTGCAAGGGCCTTGCCTTTCTGCCCAGTGAGGATGCCTCTGAGCATCGTGATCTGTTTCCTTTGTTCAATCTGATTCTGTCTTTTCTGTTCACAGATCTTACATCCCAGTAAACCTTTCTCACTCCTAAACTCCATCTCCATTCTGTGAGATCCAACTGACACATATATCTACTGCCAAAAAAAAAAAAAAAAACACACAACCATTGCTGTCGAGCCAAATCTGACTCATAGCAGCCCTGCATAACACCTCCGCCCCCCCCACCCCGTGTTTTCAGAAAGACTTCCATATCATTCTCCCGCAATGATGTTGACGGGTTTTAATCGCTGCCCCTTGGGTTCACAGAGTGTAGTCCCCAGTCCAGCAGCAGCAGCAGCAACATCACCTGGAATTTGTCTAAAACACAGATAAATTCTCAGTCTCCACCCCAGACCCACTGAATCAAAAACTCTGGGATGAGCCCTGGCAATCAATGTAGTAACAAGTGCTACACAATCAATTCAAAAACCATAGCCCTACTGGATGTCAGTAAAGTTTACACCCCCTGATAGCCTAGCAGTAAAGTCAAACTGGCTGTGTGGGGATCTGCCAGGGATTCTACTAGAAACCTCTCCAGATCATGAATATGAAGAGAAATGCATTCAGGCTTTGGATGAGCAGCACACATACCCTGCCTTACCAATGTGACTTTCATGGCGAGCGTGCTGGGCACTGAATGTGTCCAGTGTGTGTGGCTCTCCAAGTCCAGACCTAGCAGCCACTCTATTTCAAGCAGCAGAATCAATGCAGAGAAATTAACCACAAGGTCAAAATGTGGATTTGTAAAGTTACAAAAGTTGACATTTACATTGCCAACGGCTTTTTCCAGCATCTCAAGCATTTAACATCTCAGGCATTTAGCAAATAGCACCTCCTGATATTTAATTTTTCAGGGCTGACAATGTGTTTGATGTTCCATGGAATGTGGGCTCAAACATCAGCCTTACCCTTCACTTAAATTCTGCACTTTTTTCTTACCAGGACCTTATGAACAAGGCTATGAAAACACACCATGTTTACAAGACACACAAGTTAACTGCAAACACCCATCGCTATGGCCTTTTCTGCCCTGACCTACCTCTGGAGGAGAAATGAAGCAGCATCCTCAAACTCTTTGGCCCCCTCCTTGCAATGGTTCAGACTGATTCTGTTATTAAAGCTTCCTCCTTAATTACTGACATACGTGCAATTCAAGTTACTTTCTTGCAATTATGTTATTCAGCAATAATTGGATTTCTAGTTTTAATTGGGCTCTAAATTAGCTATAGCTTTCATGAAAGCCATTACAGTGATTTCTAACTACAGTTTTTGCTGCTTTTTGAGTACATTATATTTCAAACAACATGATTCACCAGTAGAAGTCACAGCTGTGGTGAACTCTTATGTGGTCCTATTAATGACTACAAACTGGATAGTATTCAGTTGTAACTAAACATTTGCTGCAAAAACTATCCATTGAGCATTACTGTGTCACAAGAGAAACTACCTGCTGTCCAGGGTCAGAGCATGCAATTCTGTATGGGATAAGGATACAGCCATGTGACCAAGTAATTAGTTCAGTTAAGTGGGGTAGAGAAACTATTTCTTACCACCTGCTACTGCAGATATAATACTACAGATGAATATAATGCAAAATTAAAGATAACCAGATTATTCTTGAAAGCAAAATTGTGTTGAACCTACAGAAAGCGTCATCTCCTTGGTGGCTTCCTTTTCCAAGGAGACTATTTACACAAATCAGTCCAACAAATAAGTTGTGAGTGTTGACTATGTGCCAGTTATCACAAGGGGCACTAAGCTAGTAAGAGGCATTACAGTGATGTGGTTATCTACATGATCTTTGAAGTCAGACAGCCTAGACTAGAATCCCAACTCTGCTACTTCCTGATGTGTGACTACAGGTAAATTATTTCATCTTTCTGTTTCCTCTCTTGTAAAATATGCCATCAGGTTGTTGTGTTGATGATGAAGTGAGTTACTTCATGCAAAGGACTTAAGAATCTACTAGGTATATGATCAACACTCATTAAATGTTAGCCATTCTTTTAGTTCAAGGTGCCAAGGACTTTGTCTTGTCTATCACTGTATTCTTAGCATCCAGAAGAGTGGCAGACACATGCTAAGTACTCAGTAAGCACCTTTGGTTAAATAGGAGAATCCAAGTACACAAAGAGTGTCCTAAGAGAGAAGGGATTTAAAGGAGAGGATAATTGTATCTAGTTTGGGGGTGTATAAGTCAGGATCTTGGCAGGAAACAGATGGCATATTCAACTGGGATCACTGAGGAGAATTTCATGAAATAACTATTTATGAAAGTATAAACCAGATTAGAGAAACAACCAAACAAAAAATGGTGAAGCAACCAACAGCAGAGAGCCACCAACCACCCTAGGTCTAAAGGGATAAGGGATGTATAACAATCAAAACCCAAAAGAAAACAGAAGCTATATAGAAGACCCTCTAGCAATTGTTGTTGATGCCAACCTGTAACCCTGCAGGAAGGAAGCCAAGGGAATAACTATCCAACCACTCTCTTTTGACCTATGATCTTGTCTGGTTGATCAAATCCATAGGACAAGCGGCATCCTCCATACAAATCAGCCTCCTGAGGCACAGAGCAGAGTGAAGAAGTGTGAAGAGTGAATCTGGAGAGGCAAATGGAAAGCATTTGACTTAGAGGAAACTTAAGGAAGGATTGGGGACATAGAATTTAAGATGAGCAAGATCGGGTTATACAAGGTGAAGCTGAAAGGGTAGAGAAAGGCAACCAAAGTAGAAAGAACAGTATACAGGAATAACAAAACTTATGTAGGAATCACAATTGGTCTAATTTGGCTGAGGAATACAGCATAAGTTTAAGCTTGAGAATAGGAAGAGATAGGTTTTAAAAAGACACTGGAGCATTTACAGATTGTCTCAAATGACAGGAAAATTTTGAAGGTAAGGGGAGTGAGCCACTGAAGGTGTTAAGACAGCAAATCAGGATTAAAGCTGTGACTTAAGAAGTCCAATTCAGAAAGAGGGAGTCCTGGTGTGGCGCTGTGGGCTAATGCGCCAGACTGCAGTCATTTGAACTGCAAGGTCGGTGGTTCAAGCTCACCAGCTGCTCCTTGGAAACCCTATACAGGGTTGCTATGGGTCAGAATTGGCTCAATGGCACTTCACAACAATAACAACATATCAGAAAGACAGGAAAAGGAAAAGTTAAGAGCTAGCAAAATACTTGTGTTTCTTTAAAGACCCGGGAAGAGCAAAATAAAAGCAGTTGTTATTGTTGTTGTTAGGTGCCATTGAGTCAGTACCAACTCACAGCGACCCTAGGCACAACAGAACAAAACACTGCCTGGTCATGGGCCAACCTCACAATCATTGCTACGTTTGAGCCACTGCTGCTGCCACTGTGCCAGTCCATCTCGTTGGGTGTTTTCCTCTGTTTCTCCAACCCTCCACTTTGCCAAACATGATCTATTTCTCTAGTGACTGATCCCTCCTGACAATATGTCTGAAGTATGAGAGATGAAGTCTGGCCATCCTGACTCCCAAGTAGCACTCTGGTTGTATTTCTTCCAACTCAGATCTGCTGGCTCTTTTGGCAGCCCATGGTACTTTCAATATTCTCCTCCAATACCATAACTCAAATGCATCAATTCTTCTATGGTCTTCCTTATTCACTGTCCAACATTCTCATGCATATGAGGTTATTGAAAATACCATGGATAGGGTCAGGCACACCTTAGATCTCAAACTGACACGTTTGGTCTTCAACACTTTAAAGAAATCTTGTGCGGCAGATTTGCCTAATGCAATATGTTGTTTGATTTCTTCCATGAATGCTGCTTCCATGAGTGTTGATGGTTTATCTGAGCAAAATGTAGTTTTCGACAATTTCAATCTTTTCTCCATTTATATTGTTGTTCTTGTTGTTGTTGTTGTTGTTATTAACTGCTGTCCAGTCAGTTGTTTATTGGTCCACTGGTAAGGATTTTTGTTTTCTTTACATTGAGATGCAATCCATACCAAAGGTTATGGTCTATGATCTTCATCAGTAAGTATTTTAAGTCCTCTTCACTTTCAGCAAGCAAGGTTGTATCATCTGCATATCACAGGTTATATGCAGATGAGTCTTCCTCCAATCCTGATGCCACATTTTTCTTAATATAATCCAGTGTCTCAGACTATTTGCCCAGCATACAGATTAAATAAGCATGGTAAAATAAGGCAACCCTGGTGCACACCTTTCCTAATATTAAACCATTCAGTCTATGAAGTATGAATCTGGGAAAATTGGAAGTTGTCAAAAATGAAATGGAACTCATCAACATCGATATCCTAGGCATTAGTAAGCTGAAATGGACTGGTATTGGCCATTTTGAATCTGACAACCACATGGTTTACTATGCCAGGAGCGACAAATTGAAGAGGAACGGTGTTGCATTTGTGATGGGATAACATCCACGCAACTACAGGGAAGCCCAGTTAATACCACTATTATTCAAATTTACACACCGACCACTAAAGCCAGTGAGAATGAAACAGAAGAATTCTACCAACTTCTTCAATCTGAAATTGATCAAATGTAATAAAGATGTATTGATCATTACTGGTGATTGGAATGCAAAGGTTGGGAGCAAAGAGGAAGGATCAGTGGTTGGAAAATATGGTCTTGGTGATAGAAATGATGCTGGAGAATGTTTCAGATTATTCTGCAAAACCAATGATTTTTTCATTTCAAATACCTTCTTTAGACAGCATAAGAGATGATTATACACATGGATCTCATCATATGGAATACAAAGAAATCAAATTGACTACATCTGCAGAAAGAGACAATGGAAAAGCTCCATATCATCAGTGTAAACAAGGCCCGGGGCAGCCTGTGGAACAGACCATCAATTAATCATATGGAAATTCAAACTGAAGCTGAAGAAAATGAAAACAAGTCCATGAGAGCCAAAATATGACCTTGAATATATCCCACCAAAATTTAGAGATCATCTGAAGAACAGATTTGATACATTAAACACTAAAGACTTTAAGCATTAAGCACTAAAGACCAAAGACAAGAAGAGTTGTGGGATAACATCAAGAACATCATACAGGAAGAATGCAAATGGTCATTAAGAAGACAAGAGAGAAGGAAAAGGTCAAAATGGATTTCAGAAGAAACTCTGAAACTTGCTGTCCAGCGTAGAGATGAAAAAGCAAATGGAAGAAACGAGGAGGTACAAGAGCTGAACAGAACATTTCAAAGATCAGCTCGAGAAGATAAGGCCAAATATTACAACAAAATGTGCAAAGACCTGGAGTTAGGAAACCAAAAAGGAAGAACACACTCAGCATTTCTCAAGATGCAGAAACTGAAGAAAAAATTCAAACCTTGAATTGTAGTACTGAAGGATTCTCTTGGCAAATTATTGAATGATGCAGAAAGCATCAAAAGATGGAAGGAATACACAGAGTCGCTGCACCAAAAAGAAATGGTTGACGTTCAACCATTTCAAGAGGTAACATATGCTCAAGAGCCAATTATATTGAAGGAAGAAATCCAAGGTGCACTGAAGGCATTGGCAAAGAACAAGGCACCAGGAATTGATGGAATACAAATTGAAAAACTTCAACAAACTGATACGGCACTGGAGGCACTCACTCATCTCTGCCAAGAAATTTGGTAGATATCTACCTGGCCAAGAGATACCAAGAGATCTGTATTTGTACCCATTCCAAAGAGTTGACTCAAAAGAATGCAGAAACCATCAGACAATATCATTGATATCCCATGTGAATAAAGTTTTACTAAAGGTAATGCAAAAATGGTTGCAGTTATACATTGACAGAGAACTTCTAGAGGTTCAAGCCAGATTCAGAAGAGGACATGGAATGAGAGCTATCATTGCTGATGTTAGATGGATCTTGACTGAAAGCAGAGAATATCAGAAAGATGTTTACCTGTGCTTTATTGACTGCACAAATGCTTTCAATTGTATGGATCATGAACATTGCAAAGTATGAGCATTCCAGAACACTTACTTGTGCTCATGAGGAACTAATGCCTAGAATATCGATGTTTATGAGTGCCATTTCATTTTTGACATTTTCCAATTTTCTTAGATTCATACTTCGTACATTCCGTGTTCTGATTATTAATGGATTTTTACAACTGTCTATCTTCATTTTGAGTTGCACCTCATCATCAAATGAAGGGCTTTACTCCATTCACATCATCACAGTCAACTCTACTTTGAAATAGAAGTGCCGTCAAGTTGTTACCTACCCATAGCAACCCTATATAGGGTTTCCAAGCAGTGGCTGGTGAGCTTGAAACACCGACCTTGAGATTTAAACTCACTTTGCAGTCCAGTGCATTGACTCACAGTGTCACACCAGTACTACTTTGAAATAGGCAAATGAAATAATCAGAATGAATGAGAGGTGAGCTCTGCAGTTCAAACCCCACCAGCCATTTAGTAGGAAAAAAGACCTGGCAATCTGTTCCCAAAAAGATTACAGCCAGGGGCAGATTAGGTTTACTTGTGTTTATTTACTAATCTGTAGTAACCCGTGCTTACTTTACTTTTTAGGAACTCCATCCCTATCAGGGATCATAAATTTGAAAAAAGATTTTGATTCTATAGGAAGATACTATGGGGTTGGGAGAGACAGATGCCAGTTATACCTGGAGCAGAATCTTTGATGTAGTAAGAAAATGTGAAACTCTTCATTACAGATTAGTAAATAAATAACCACAAGTAAGCCTGTGCTCACATTGCTTATTGGGTAATCCAACACTAATTTACAGCCTACAAAACACTTCAGGGCACTTCTACTCCATCCTATAGAATCACTAAGAGTCAAAATCAACTGGATGACACACAAGAACAACAACATGCCTGACCTGGGTTCCTGGAAGGATGGAGGAAAGAATAAAGAAGGCATCAAAAGCTTCAGCTTGGGGATGGAGGAGCAGTAACCAGGAAGTTACTGTCTGCCCATTCATGTATTCTCTGTAGGTCTTGTACAGACATCACTGATTCCAGACATCTAGAGTCTATCCAATTTAATTCTAATTGTAACCCTTGTTACTCTGACAGCCCCTCAGCTGAGCTGGTTTGGCTTCTAGGCTCCTTAATCATTGGTACCTAATTCAGTACCAACCTTCTGACTCTTTTCAGTCCTAAAGCTCAATCCTAGTTAAGCTCAATCACACCTCTCTCTAACTTCAGACCTTCAACCTATTTTCATTCAGTTACCCACTCAACTCTAGCACTGGATCATCCACATCCTAGGTCCAGAGTAATGCTGTTCAGTAGAAGCTTCTTTGGTGCTAGAAATGTTCTTGTATCTGCACTGTCCCCTATGGTAACCACTAGCATGTGCAGCTATTGAACACTTGAACTGTGAATAGTGGGAATGAAAAAATGAACGTAGAATTTTATTTCATTTTGATTTACATACACTCAAGGTTTGAAGGTAGGAAGCTGATTTCAATGGGGAGCATTAAAAAAAATGAAGATTTCTGAGATTTTTAATTTTTTTACGTATTTTGCTGGCACTGGATCAAGGAAAAACTGTGTCAAGACTAGTTTCTGTCTTCAGTGTGTTTTCAACTTTGTTTCTACTTTCTTTCCTCATATATACATATAATAGAATGGGTTTATGCTCTGTTCTTCAGCCAAATTGGATCAATTGTGATTCCTACATTGTTTTGTTACTCCCTGTACTCTGTCTACAGTCTTTGATTGCCCTCAGGCCCAAAATTAGGTTGGGATTACGCATGAGACAATAAAACAAGGAGAAAAAAACAGATTAAACAATGGATACATCGCTCAACTGGTGGGCAGACACCTGCCATCAAGCCAACTCTGATTCATGACAACCTTATGTACAACAGAGGAAAAATGTTCCCCAGTTCTGCACCATCCTCAGGAACACCAGAATTTCAAGTCCATGGTCACAGTTACTGAGCCAATCCATCTCACCAAGTGTCTCCCTCTTCCTTGGTGGCTCTCCATATCACCAAATATGATGTCTTCCTCTAGCAATTGACCCCTCCTGATTACATATCCAAGTAAGCGAGTAGGACGATATTATGTTGAGATCCGTTCGTAGATCTTTCTTCCTAGTCTGTCTTAGTCTAGAAGCTCCACTGAAAACTGTCCACAAAGGGTGTTTTTACCAGTATTTGAAATACTAGTGGTAGAGCTCCCAGCATCACAAGAACACACAAGCCACCACAGTACAGTAAATGGACAGGAGAGTGGTGGAAGCAGGAATGGAACCAGCTGAACTAACCTGTCCAGTAGAGACCTCCAGCTATATGATTTCCTGGCCCAGGCAATGCCATGGATTACTTAAACAACCTAATGAAACCTATGAGCTCCTTTTCATGATAGTGTTTTTAAAAATATAAGATAAAATATATTGTATTACAAAGGAAGAAAAAAATTGTTAAAATATAGTTTATCAAAATATTTTAAACAAATTCATGGTCCGTATTGTATGTAATATGGAATCTTGGTGTGGTGCTATAGGTTAATGCACTGGACTGCAAAGTCAGTTTGAACCACAAGATTGGTGATTCAAGCTCACCAGTCGCTCCTCGGAAACCCTATATAGGGTTGCTGTGGGTCAGAACCAACTTGACAGCATATCACAACAACAGCAACATTGTATGTAATTCTTTATTAATGTACTAAATAATAAAATCTATGGGCAATTGTAATAACTAACATAGCTTGAAAGCAGTAATCAGTGAAAATATTATTTTAAGATAAATGCAACAACCAAAATGTATGTAATGCATGTACATTTATAGCTGAAAAAATGCTAAATTTCAATTATAGCTTATTGAAACCAAAGATGTAATCTTTTCCCCGTCCAAGTTCATGGACTCTCTGAATTAAGCACACCTAACCTACACTAAGTCCCTAGGGTGGCATAAGTTTTGCACTGAATTCCTAACCTAAAGGTTGACACTTCAAACCCACTCAGAGGCTTGGTGCTCTGCTTCCGTAAAGATTCGTTATTGTTGTTGTTATGTGCCGTGGAGTCGGTTCCAACCCATACCGACCCTGTACAGGGTTTCTGAGGCTGTAAATCTTTACAGGAGCAGAAAGCCTCATCTTTCTCCCGTGGAAGAGCTGGTGGTTTCGAACTGCTGACCTTGTGGTTCACAGCCCGATTTGTAACCACTACACTATCATAAAGATTACAACTCAGAAAACCCAGTGGAGCAGTTGTACTCTGTAATGCATGGGGTTAGCATGAGTCAAAAATGGTTCAGTGGCAACAGGGTTTTTTGTGGGAGTTTAAACTAGATCTGTACTCCTGGTATGGTGCTGTAGGATCAGTACTGGACTGTGAAACACATGATTGGCAGTTCAAACCTACTAGCTGCTCCTCAGAAACACTGCACAGGGTCATTATGAGTCAGAACCAACTCAACAGCACTTAACAAAAACAACAGACTAGACCTATCATGCCTGTGTTATCTCTGCACTAGGCAGATGCTACTCAAAGCAAAAATTACATGGCTTCCCAAGAGGAGTGTTGATTCAAAGGACCATTACCCTTCACTTGAAGGAAGAATATGATTGGACTAATTAGATGTTTTGAAACCTTTCCATTCCCAACAAAACCTTGTTATGCATAGTACTCCTGGTCTGGTGCTGTAGCATCAGCATTGGACTGTGAGTCACAGGTCAGCAGTTCAAACCCACCAGCTGCTCCTTGGAAACCCTCCATAGGGTCACTATGAATCAGAAGTGACTTGATGGCACTTAACAACAACAATATACACAGTTCTGAGTAGGCTGATCAGGAATGGCTTATGGAATCTATCTCAGGTGTGTATAATCAATCTTCACAGACATTATTCATTCAGCAGATATGGACTGAGCAGCTATTATGTGCCAGGTAATGCTGACATATAGTCATAGCTTAGAAATATTGTGGGTTTGGTTAAAGACCACTGCAATAAAGTAAATATCCCAGTACATATGAGAGTTATGCTTATACTATACTATAGTAAGTATGCAATAGCATTATGAAAAAGTTTGAACTATGGTGAAATTTACAAAAATGTGTCACAAAGACACAAAATGAGCACATATTGTTGAAAAATGGTACCAATAGATTTGCTTGACACAAGTTTGTCACAACCTCCAATTTGTAGAAAACACAGTATCTGCAAAGAGCAATAAAACAAGGCCTGCTTGCACTGGGTGAACAAAATAGACCCACACACAGAAAATCTATGCTTAAATTCTGATGGGAGGTCATATAACAAACAAAAATAAATGAAATCATGGATCAGAAGGTGATTAAGTGTTGTATAAAAAAAGAAAACAGAAATAATATAAATTGTAAGGAATATACGAAGCCAGAGGGAGATTTGCAATTTTAAATGGGTTGATCAGGATAAAGTTCATTAGGAGATGAAACTTAAGTAAAGGCTTGAAGGAGGGGAAATCAATCACACCTTCTTGACAAGTGAGTTATCTCATCCCAAAGTGGCCATGATTTTGTGTGTCAACAGGCAACATGGTCTAATGGAAGCAGAACAAGAATAGGTTTCCAATACCTTCCCCCACGATCAGTTAATGTTTTCCTGGACATGGTTTCCTCATCTATGAGATTAGAGTGTTGGATCGGTCAATAGTTAAAGATGGAGCTCTATCAGGAACCCTGCAGGGAGACAATAACCCAAACCCACAGCCATCCAGTTGACTCTGACTCAGAGTGACCACATAGGACAGAGTGGAACTGCTCCAGAGGGTTTCTGAGGCTGCAAATCTTTACTGGAGCAGACTGCCTCATCTTTCTCTGGTAGAGCAGCTGGTAAGTTTGTACTGATAACCTTTCAATTAGCAGCACATTTCTTAATCCACTGTGCCACCAGAGAGAAGAAGGGGAGATGATACTAGATGCAAAGTAAGCAAAGATTTGAGTCTCTTCCCAATAGGGCTGCTGATGAGAATTTGTTTGGGAAAAAAAATGCTTCACTGAGACAAAAAGATCTCAAGAAATTTACAAATAAAGATCTGAAAGCCATTAAGTAGTGATCATAATTTTTTTCTTTTAAATAATTGCCATAATTCCAAAGGAAAAAAGTGACAAGGGTCTACATACTCCTGCCTCAATTCTTTACAGTTTGCCATGATTTTACATCTTCTTTTGGCTTTATTTCATTGCTTTCCACATTGAGATATTTATAGTGATGATAACAAGTTTCAAAACAAATCTGATGAAATGTGCATTCTCTTAAGATTGTGAGTTTCTAGAATAAACAAGCATTGATTTAGGGAACCAAATTATACAGTAGCCAAGAGAAGCGGCTGCCTTAGGACAGGGTCCTGTAACTTGCATCTCCTTGTTCTTCTTGGCCCCAGGGCAACTCGTGCACCCACACACCTGTTCAACTAATACATTCCAAATGGATTTTATTAAAGAGTATCTGATTATCCCTATTTAAAATAGTCCTCCAACTTACATGCACACGCTCACCTCAAGGAATTTTCTAGTAGGTGATAGATCCTCAGTACAGGGTCCCATTCAGTCAGATGTCAGACATAGCATACCCACATAACTGATTATATGGCTCTCCCCATAAATATTCTGCCACCAAGGAAGAGATTTACAACAGTGTATCTTCAGTTCAATTTTCAGAACGATTTACAGCTCACATACATCCCAAAACTTATTACCAGGTGCATTATTTGAAAACAAAGTGATAACTTGCTATCCTCTGAGAGGCCCCAAGAAGCCTTCAGCAGCACATTCTATCTATCTCTCACTATCTCTGCCACTCCTATTGCTATAATATATATAACAAACATCTTAAGTGAAATTACAGAGCACACAAGCTACATGGTGGGTAGCAGTCTATTAAGTGAAAAGCCTTCAGAGGATCACATATTTGTCTTCAAACTGGGAGCACTGACAGCACTTTTCAAGAAACCAAGAGGCCTGATGCAGAGACTGTGCTAAGGAACGATGAGTCCCCTCAGAGCTTACCCTTTCTGATAACAACAGGCTTTCTAAAATTTGACACAAGGGCACAGATGCTGAGCATCGTCATTCATAATGTACTATGCTCGCCTGGCTCTGTGGGTTAGAAGCCTGTCTGTAACCAGACAAATGTGAACTTGCAGCACTTTTCCTCAGCCTCAGCTATACTGCAGATCCTCCAAGGGAACTTTGAAAGCACTAGTGATCGTCAGCCCTCATCTTCAGAGTCTATCATTTTGTTATACTGTGATGACTTGCATGCTGCTATGATGCTAAAAGCTATGCCACCAATACTTTAAATACAGACAGGGTCTCCTGTGGGAGAGCAGGTTTCAGCAGAGCTTCCAGACTAAGATAGACTAGGAAGAAGATCCTGGAAATCTAGTTCCAAAAATTAGCCAACAAAAACCTTATGGTTCACAGCAGAACATTGTCTGACTCATTTACTTTGGCCATTGTGATAGTTAAGGGTTTGTGTCTACTTTACTTGGGCAGGATTCTCAGTGATTTGGAAGTTAAAAGGTAGCTATCACCTCCATGAAAAGGAACTCTGGTAGTGTAGTGGTTACAAATCAGGCTGTGAACCTTAAGGTCAGCAGTTCGAAACTACCAGCTGTTCCATGGGAGAAAGATGAGGCTTTCTAATCCCCTAAAGATTTACAGCCTCAGAAACCCTGTACAGGGTTGCTATGGGTCGGAACCAACTCCACAGCACATAACCACCACCATCACCTCCATGATGAGCTCTAACATGACACCTTCACTCCCATGATGTGATCTGATCTGATCAACCATATTCTTATGTAATTATCCTGTGTGTTATAAATCCTCATTTCTATGATGTTAATGAGCCACATGCATCCTACAGAATTAGGTTGTATGTTGATTCAATCTCTTTTGAGATATAAAAAGAGACAAAATGAGCAGAGCTTAGAGGGGCCTACTAACACCAAGATAGAAGACCCAGGAGTGGAATGTGTCCTTTGGAACTGGAGTCCCTGCATGGTGAAGCTCCGAGATCCAGGGAAAGATTGATGCCAAGACGTATGGAGATCTCTAAGAAATACTGATCCTACAGATCAAAAAAGAAAAAGTCTCCCCCAAGAGCCATTTGGACTTCAAGATTTCTCAACTGTGAGAGAATAAGTTTCTGTTTGTTAAAGCAATCCACCTGTAGTAATTCTATTATAGCAGCACTAGATAACTAAGGGACTCCTGGTGTGGCCCTGTGGGATCAGCACTAGACAGCAAACCACAAGGTTGGAAGTTCAAATCTACCAGCTGCTCCTTGGAAACCCTATACAGGTTGCTGAGTCAAAATAGACTGAATGACATGTAACAACAAAATAACTAAGACATGTCATCAGGAGGGATCAACTCCCAGAAAAGGACGTCATGTTGATAAAATGGAGGGTATAAGAGCTAGGGAGATCTTTGGTAAAATAGATTGGCATCATAGCTGCAATAATGGACTCAAACATGCCAATGTTTGTGGAAATGGTACAGGGCCAGACAACGTTTTGTTCTGCTTGATATAAGGTTACCATGAGTCAGCCACCTGCCAAATATGTATATGTATGTTGTTGTGTGCCATGGAGTCAGTTCTGATTCATAGCGACCCTGTACAAGGTTTCTGAGGCTGTAAATCTTTACGGGAGCAGAAAGTCTCATCTTTCTCCCACGGAACAGCTGGTAGTTTCGAACTGCTGACCTT
>NW_006408595.1:5963121-5997313 GCF_000296735.1 Chrysochloris asiatica
ATAATTACACTGAGTGCAAATGGTTTAAATGTACCAGTTAAGAGATGGAGGGTGGAAGAATGGATAAGAAAACAAAATCTTTCAATATGTTGTCTGCAAGAGACACATCTTACACACAGAGACAAAAACAGATTTAAAATCAAAGGATGAAAAAATATATATTAAGCTAATTGCAATAAAAAACGACCAGGAGTGACAGTACTAATCGCTAATAAAATAAACTTTAAGGCAAAAAACAGCATAATAGATAAAAATGGACATTATCTCATGATTAAAGGGACAATTGAACAAGATGACATAACCATAATAAATATCTATGCACCCAATGAAAGAGCTCCAAAATATATAAAACAAACACTAATAGATTTGAAAAAAGAAATAGATGAATCTACAATAATAGTGGGTGATTTTAATACACCGCTTTTAAAAATGGATAGAACAACCAGAAACTCGACAAAGTCATAGAGGAACTAAACAACACAATCAGCCAACTGGACCTCATAGATGTGTACAGAGCATTCAACCCAACAACAGGACAATACACATTCTTTTCCAGTGCACATGAAACATTCTCCAGAATGACAATGTCTTAGGCCAAAAGAAGAAATTGATCAGGTCATCAAAAAACTGCCAACGCAAAGAAGTCCAGGCCCAGATAGCTTCACTGGTGAGTTCTACCAAACATTCAGGGAAGAACTGTCACCAATCCTACTCAAATTATTCCAGAATATAGAGGAAGATGGAAAACTTCCTAAGACAGTTTATGAAGCAAGCATAACCCTCATACCAAAACCAGGGAAGGATGTCACTAAGAAAGAAAATTATAGACCAATATTCCTCATGAACATGGATGCAAAAATTCTCAACAAAATCTTAGCCAACAGAACCCAGCAGCACATTATCAAGAGGGATTCATGTCAGGGATGCAATGATGGTTCAACATTAGAAAAACAATCAACACAAGCCACTATATAAATAAGAAAAAAGAAAAGAACCACATAATCATATCAAATGCAAAAAACGCATTTGACAAAATCCAACATCCATTCCTGATAAAAACACTCAACAAAGTAGGAATTGAAGGGAAATTCCTCAACAAAATTAAAAGCATATACACCAAACAAACAGCCTACATTACTCTCAATGGAGAGAAACTGAAAGTCTTCCCCCTGTGAACAGGAAGCAGACAAAGATGCCCTTTGTCACCGCTTCTATTCAATATTGTGCTGGAAGTCGTAGCAAGAGCTATACAGCAAGACAGCAAAATTAAAGGCATCCAAATTGTCAAAGAGAAAGTAAAACTGTCTCTATTTGCAGATGATATGATCTTATACATAGAAAACCCCAAAGACTCAGTAAAAAAGCTACTAGACCTCATTAGAAGATTCAGCAAAGTGGCAGGATATAAGAACAACATACAAAAGTCAGTTAGATTCCTCGGCAGCGCTGAAAAGGACATTAGGAAAGCAATACGATTTACAATAGCCACCCAAAGGATGAAATATCTAGGAATAAATATAACCAGAGAAACGAAGGACTTATACAAAGAAAACTACAAAACACCACTACAAGAAACCAAAAGAAACAAAAATAGAAGAAGGTACCATGCTCTAGGATAGTGGTGGCTATATGCCATGGAGTCATTTTCCAACTCATAGTGACCCTGTACAGGGTTTCTGAAGCTGTAAATCTTTACGGGAGCAGGACACCTCATCTTTCTCCGACAGAACTGCTGGTAGTTTCTAACTGCTGACCTTGTGGATTGCAACCTGATTTGTAAACACTACACGCTACCAGATCTCCTTATGCTCCTGGATAGGAAGACTTAACATTGTGAAAATGTCAATACTGCCCAAAGCAATTTACACATATAATGCAATCCCAATCCAGATTTAAATGACATTCTTCAAAGATATGGAAAAAACAATTACAAACTTTATATGGAAAGGAAAAAGACCCAGGATAAGCAAAGCACTGCTTAAGAAGAATAAGGTTGGAAACCTCTCACTCCCCGACTTCAAAATTTATTACACAGCTACAGTGGTCAAAACAGCGTGGTACTGGTACAATGAAAGATACATTGGAGAAGAAATGTTCCTTGTCTCCATTTGGCAGTGCTCATATATTGAAAACATCTTTTCCCCATGACTAATCTCACACCAATATGGAAAAGAAAAATGTATGTCCTATATCCAACATTCTGGCAAAAACCAAGTGAATCATTTTAAGAGGCAAAAGTTACAAAATGAAAAATGTTTTTGTCCAGTATCATTTTAGTTCCAACAACCAGTCATTTGCTATTCAGGTAGGAGTAGGACACCAGTCCTATTTTCACATGAAATGAACCACCTTGAAGCAAATACAATGCAGTCATTCTGCTTCATTACATTGAGCGTACCTAGAGCCAGACTACCAATCCTGCTGGAGAAGAAACACTGATGATGAGCTCTGGGAATGCAGACAGCTGAAAGAGTTGGCACCACTTCACTGTCTTCCAGGGACAGTCTCCATTACTCAGAAAAAAGGGAACTTCTGAGAAAAAATTAACCAATGATTTGGTCATACAACTCACCAATCCATTTCATTTAGACCCATCCCTAATTCCTCCAATGGTTTTCTCTTTCTCTTTCCCCATCCTTTATGTGGCACTGTTATTCGCTTACAGTAAATCTCCCTTTTTAAAACCAGGTACTTCATAGTCACAATTTGAAACTTTTGAGTTTCATTTATATTTGGTCCCTTTGAAAGCCTACTTCAGAGTTCTCTTTAAAATATGAATAATTTTCACCCGTCAGCCAATCAGGTCAGCCCCACCACATTCTTCTGAGATGCCTGCTCCCCCAGGATTGCCTCCAGTGCTTGCATCTTTGAAAAATATCTGTAATAAAAATTCAAATACATTCTAAAATGAACATAAATAAAACATAATTTCCTCCAAATGATTTATAAAATACTAAAACATTCACTTCCCTGTCTTTCCGCCTGTCAGGAGGGCCACAGCCTGTATCCTTGGGGTGGCAGAACTGCTTCACTTCCCCTTCAGAGTCTCTCGCACAGACACTAGTGAGGCGCTGCCTTGACAACAGAGAAGGCCCGGAAGCATGCCAGTTTTCGTGTCATGTCGATATCACTTACCCATCAAAGTACCAGGAGGAATCCTATCCATGAAGAGATGAGATCACTCTCTTTTTCCTCCTCAGCAAACTCTAATTTTAGAGGAAATGTGAGGATGTAAAACTTTGTCAAGACAGCAACAAGTGGGGCACCAGAAGTGACACACTTTAACCTACAGAGATGTTTACTGTAATTCAAATCATAGTACAAGGCACTGTGGAGTTAGGTTCACTCTTTCACTATCTCAATCGTTTCTCACTCCCCAGTTCCCTGACTTGGTTGCTGCAGAGATGCACAGAGATACCTTGGTTACCACAGAGGTACCTAGAGTTGGTTTAAGGCAGTGGTGGATATGCATCAGAATACCCTGAAGGTCTTGTTAAAATATAGATTTCTGGGTCCAGCTGCAGAGTTCCTGATTCAGTAGGCTTAGGGTAGGGCCTGAGAATCTTCTTTCTGGGAACCACATTTTGGGAATCATTAACCAAGGCTCTCAAGACCCAAAGCTTCCTTAGTGAGACTCAAGTTAAGAATGGAAGATGAAACATTCAGAATGTACCAAATCTGGTCGTACTATATTCCATAGAAAGACTTCAAGACTCTATGGTTCCCAGGGGATTCTTTATACACACACACACACACACACACACACATACAGAACCCTGGTGACACAAACAATAAAGTGTTTGAGTACTAATCATAAGGTTGGTGGTTTGAACCCACCCTGTGGCTCCACAGAAGACCTGGGGATTTGTTCCTGTAAAGATGACAGTCATGTAAACCCAGTGGGACAGTTCTACTCTATCACATGGAGTCAACCACACTTAAACATATATGTACACAAACTTGGGCAGAAAGATGCAAGGCACATTGGAGATAATACAAAATCAATTAGACATACAATCCTTCCCAATGAGTAATTCACAGACGAGTGGAGGAAAAGATACAAAATAATTTAAAAATATGAAAAGTCCTTTAGAGAAAGTGTGTAGAAAACGCTGTGAGAACTCAAAGGAGTGATGAATTGCCCAGAGGAGTTGAGAAAGCCTTTAAAAGGAGGTGACACTGGATCTGGGATAAGAGGCTCAGAGGAGAGGAGCTTCAGGTAATTGAAGAAGTAAATACAAAAGACAGATGAGACCATCGAAAGAGCCAGGTGGGTTCAGAAAATAAAAGAATTTTGTGTGTACTTGAGGAAACACGTGGAGATTGGAGTATATAAAAACTTACATGCCACACTAAGTTGTTGAATGTTATAATAACCAAAAGATTTCCAGGTCAGATTTGTGTTTGGACTCCAGTTCCCTGAAGCAATCTACAGCCATGCAAGCCATCCTGGAGCTTGAGGAATGTTGGTTAAGTCTGAGATCAAACAGACTTAACAAAATGGCTGAAAAACTGAGACACAATATGAAGACCATCCAACAAGCTACTGCTATTTGGAGGCTTCTAGAAGGGTTGTTGTTGTTGTTATTGTTGTTGTTGTTGTTAGGTGCCATCGAGTCGGTACCGACTCATAGTGACCTTATGCACAGCAGAACGAAACACTGCCCAGTCCTGGGCCAACCTCACTACTGTTGCCACACTTGAGTCCATCGATGCTGCCACTTGGCCAATCCATTTTGTTGGAGGTCTTCCTCTTTTTCTCTGACCCTCCTCCTTACCAAATATGATATCCTTCTCCAGTAACTGGTCCCTCCTGACAATATGTCCAAAGTATGAGAGACAAAGTTTGTCCATCTTGGCTTCCAAGGAGCACTCTGGCTGCATTTCTTTCAAAACAGATCTATTGGTTCTTTTGGCAACCCATGGCACTTGCAATATTCTCCTCCAACACCATAATTCAAAAACATCAATTCTTCTATGGTCTTCCTTATTCACTGTCCAGCTTTCTCATGCAAATGAGGTTATTGAAAATACCGTGATTTGGGTCAGGCGTACCTTAGTCCTCAAGCTGACATATTTGTTCTTCAACACTTTAAAAATGTCTTGTGCAGCACATTTGCCTAATAAAATACATCTGGAATTGTAGTATATATATGTAGAGAGAGAGAGAAAGAGCCCTGGTGTGGTGCTGTGGGTCAGACTACAAAGCCGTTTGAACTACAAGGTCTGCAGTTCATGCTCACCAGCTGCTCATCAGAAACCCTATACAGGGTCATTATGGGCCGGAACCAATTCAACGGCACTTAACAACAACAACAATAAGGATAGTACTGCCTAACACCTACAAAGCTCACCTGGGGCAGACACTGACAGGATTTTCAGAGCTGGGCCTTAGGATCAGTTCCTAACACATGTCAGTCACTAGAGTACTGTACTGATAATGATGAGGCTGTGGACACTGTGCTTAGTGGACAGCCATGCAACTGGACACAGCATGAGCCACATGCATAATAACAATCAAAGGCCATTAAATAGATATACATGAGACTTCTGGGGTGGCGCTGTAGGATCAGCACTGAACTGTGAACCACAAAGTTGGTGGTTCAAACCAACAGCTGCTCCTTGGAAACCTCTTATAGGGTCGCTATGAGTTGGAATCCACTCAGTAACACTTAACACCAGCAACAGCAACGTGGGTAAAAAAACTTCAGTCACTAACATAGATTACAAAATACAACTTTAAAACCCAACCTACACCAGCCAACTCCTCAGAACTCCTATACAGGGTCACTATGAGTCAAAACCAACTAGATAGCATTTAACAGCAACAACAACAACACCATACCTCTCAAACCTCCATTTCACTCAAAAACTTATGTCTTGTCACTTCCACAGGAAACTCAATCAAATCAAAGTTATTGCCTGCTCCTTCGAACTCTTTCCCCCCACCCCCCACCCCAGATTATTTCAGTCAACAGGGGCTCAAGTAGCCTCTCTTGGCATTGGAAGAAAGCATCTATTCCCTCTCAATTCCCTGTAGCCATATGCTGTGCCCATTACTGGTCAGATGCTTTCACTCTGAATACTAGCCTAACTGCAGTTGCTGCAAACCATAAAGGATGCTGCTCCCTGGATGTCAGGACCATGCAAGTCACCTGCATCCTTTTGTCTAGATGACAAAGCTTTTCAGATCTCCTGGCCATCCCCAGCCACTTCTGCACTCCGCTCAGGAGCACAGAAAACCTACGCTCCTCTTCCACATGACTTGAGAGATCAGGGAACTTGATGACAGTAAGCTGTTAATGCTTCTCTGCCCAAGCAATCCACTCTCCAATGTTTAATAGACTGGACACCCAGTTGGCACAGGGAACCAACCCTGTGTCTAAGAGGCCTGCTCTCTTCTCAGGCATCACCCAAGAAGCAAAGCACAAAAATCCCGGCTCTGGAACTTCTAGTCAATACTATCCCAAGGACTTATCGAGGAGTTGTGAGATCCCTTCTCTAACACCCACCTTCTCTAACTATAGCCCTTCCAATCTTTTTGCTGAACTCCTGGTATGGCGATGTAGGATCAGCACGGGACTGCAAACCACAAGGTTGACGATTCAAACCCACCAGCTGTTCCTCAGAAACCCTATACAGGATCTCTGTGTGTCAGAACCAACTTGACAGCACTTAGCTGATTGAACAACAAACTTGATTGAACTCTGATCTCTCTCTCTTTTTTTTTTTTCAGGCACACGCTGAGCCAGTCAGTATAGCGCACGTGCATGCAGCCCCGGACATCTAAGTGCATCACAGACCTGTTATTGCTCACTCTCGGGTGGCTGAACCTATCTCTTTTTGAGCAGTAAAGTCTGTTCTTAAAAATGCATAAGAAGCTTCAGCTACCTCCGAAGTATTTATATCATATATCTCGGCCAATCCTCTATTGACTTGTTTAACAGCTTAATGTCAAATACGTTCTAGGCACTTGGCTGTGGTGGTGCTTATGTGCTGTGGATCCAACTCACAGCGATCCTGTACAGGGTTTTGGAACCGACTCCACGGCACATAACCACCACCGCCACCAGTATGGTATTACTATCCTTCCAAAGAATTGGGAAGGTATAATGCACAAAGGAAGTTAGAAAGACATGGGACTTAAGGGAAATGAAAGACAGGTTTACTATAAGCATGTTGTTGTTGTTAAGTGCCGTCAAGTCGGTTCCGACTCATAGCGACCCTGTACAGGGTTTCCGAGGGTGTAAATCTTTAAGGGAGTAGAAAGCCTCATCTTTCTCCCGCGGAGCGGCTGGTAGTTTCGAACCGCTGACCTTAAGGTTCGCAGCCCGATTCGTAACCACTACGCTACCAGAGCATAGATGTTCTTAAAGAAAGAGGTAAGAACAGGCATCCACCTTGCAAAAGAAAACAAGGTAGGGTTCTTAATACAGCGTGGCTTCTTCTTTATATACCCCTTTGTCATACTCCTGGGTTGAGGCGCCTAGGTAATCTGGGTAATTGGTCCGTATATGGTTTCCTAAATCTTGTCTTTCAGATTTCAGCTTATTATTAACTAACTTTATTTCCCCTCTCACCTACCCCTCTTAACAAACTTTATTTCCTCTGGCAGTCTCCTCTCTTCCCCACCCATCTTTTCAGAACTTCCTCGTTGCTGAGACTGGCTTGTTTCCTGCTAAGACAGGTCATAACAAAATGACTTAAGACCCCCTTCTTTCCCTGTTCTAACTACGTAATACTATGAGTTGTAACCAAATCAACGACACTTAAACACACAGAATAAGAACTTTCAATGCTAGAGGTCCAAGACAAATCAATTATTCTGTTAAACTGATTACTAAGTATGAGACCCAAATATAGGGGAATATTTTTGTTTTGTTTTTTAACTTCCCCCAGTGATTCTAATGTTCAGTCAGAGCTGAGACCTACTGTCAATCACTAGTGCTCTATGGGGGGTTATTCTTTTGTTTTGTTAACTCTAAAAATCAATGGAACTTAACACCAACAACAAAATCCAGTACCATCAAGTTAATTCCAGCTGTACATAGGGGTTTCTGAAACTGTCAGTCTTCATGGGAGCAGACAGCCTCATCTTTCTCATGCAGAGTGGATGGTGGGTTTGAACTGCAAACTTTGTAGCTACAGCACCACCAGAGCTCCTTTGTGTTAACTTTATTATTGATTAATTTATTCAACAACTATTTAGTGAGCTTCTATCATTTTCCAGTTGTATCATTTTCCATCTCCTATCATTTCCTGTTGTACACACTGGGACTACAGCAATGAAAAAAGTCTTAAAAAAATAAAATTAAAAAGTATTAAAAGTCCTTGCTCTCCTGGTACACACACCAGAGAACTGAAAACCACCCTCCATCTCAGTCAATTCTCATAACACACAGTGTTGCTGTTAGGCATTGTAGAGTCGGTCCCAACTTATAGCAGCCCATATAAGGTTTCCAAGGAGAAGCTGATAGGTTTGAACTGTCAATTTTATGATTAACAGTCCAGTGCTAACCCTACAGGTCTTCCATCACCAGGCCTCCCATAACACATGAGAGGCTTCAAAACGTTTATAGAAGGATGGATTTTTCCACAAACTTTTTGAAGCCCCCTTTTTTACAAAACCACTGCCACTGAGTTGATTCCGACTCATGGAGATACTACATGGGGTTTTCAAGGTTGTAAATCTTTATAATGCAGAAAGCCACATCTTTCTTTTATGGAGAGGCTGGTGGGTTTGAACTGCAGTTAGCAAGGTGCTTATCCTAAAGTGCCACAGTGAGTGTTTTTATCCTCATTTCCAGAAGAAGAAACTGAATTTCAGACAAGTTAAGAAACTTGCCCAAAGTCACACAGCCACTTAGCAACAGAGTTATGTGTCACACCCAGGTTTAGAGGGCTCAAAAGACCATATTCTTAACTTTTCTCATAATAGTATTTCTCACTTCTTTTCATTTTATTTTCAATACTTCATGATGGACCAATTTCAGAATATAATTTTAATGGAATTAAATGTGAGTAGCTCAAAATTGCATAATTGATTACATTCAGTTTCTATCACAAATTACTAATTTGCTTCACACCTGCTGGTATGACACCTGGAGGAAGCGCATAGAAGTAGGTGGGTGGTTAGGCCTTATTGGTCTCCCACATGTGTGCTAATTGCGTAAAATAAATGTTATTAAAATATCTCAAAAGGACCATGACCCGGTGTTAGGCAGACAAAATAGCTATCATCAGCTTATCTGTGGAACACCTGGGAATTATTGACTCAAGTCTGGTAAATTCTGAAATTAATTTTCATTAAGCCTCCCTCTATGTGAAACTATATATTTATAGAATATTCTAAAATTTTGATGAACATTTCACATTCCTCACAACTGTAAGTTTTTAAATATACATGCATGTAACATTTAATTCAACAATTAGTTAGTACTAAAATAACTACATAATTCATGGTCAGACAGAGTAGTAATTAATACATTTGAATTACGGTGTTAGTGAAGAATAGTGCAAGTATCATAGACTGCCAGTAGAACAGACAAATATCTCTGGAAAGAAGTGCAACCAGAGTGCTTCTTAAAAGTGAGGCTAGCAAGACTCTGTGTCTCGTGCTTTGGACATGTTATCAGGAGGAAGCAGTCTCTGGAGAAGGATATCTGGGTCAGCCAAAAAGAGGAAGAACTCCAATGAGATGAATCAACACAGTGGCAGCAGCAATGTGTTCAAACATAACAACAGTTTGAGGATGGTGCAGAACCAGGCAGTTTTGTTCTGTTGCGTGGGGTTGCTATGAGTCGGAACTGACTAGATTACTCCTAACAGCAGTAACAACATAACAAACAGCAATGTCTGCAATAAAACTACATTATTGGAGGATGTCATGGACCCTTTCCACAAGGAACTTTCAGTCTCTTGGAAACACACACAGAGATACGACGATTCGAGAATAATACAAGGGCCCAGGCCAAAGTGGGCAGTATAGGAAATGAATGCTACACTACAAGAATCAAAGCCAAGATTGAGCAGTAGGGCTCACAAAAGGAGTCATGTGAAAAGGGGAAAGGTTATGGCCAGGTAGGGAGTTGAAATCAACAATAGTACAACAGCACGAATGATTGTGAGACAATAAAACATAAACATGAAGAGTAGGTGGCAAGGTTAGCAAGAAAGTCAGGAGTATACGCTTTGGAGTAGCTGCTTCCACTTGAGTCTAGAATCTGCTACTTATTAATATGCGACCCAGGCAAGTGATCTTCTACTATGAAATGGAGATGATAATGCACACCTCAATGGTTGTGGTGGGATAAGGAAATGTGACAGTTTTATAGGAGCAACTTGCTGGTATTTACCAACCTCTCAATAGATGCTGGTAGCGTAGTGGTTACGAATCGGGCTGCGAACCTTAGGGTCAGCGGTTCGAAACTACCAGCCGCTCCGCGGGAGAAAGATGAGGCTTTCTACTCCCGTAAAGATTTACACCCTCGGAAACCCTGTACAGGGTCGCTATGGGTCGGACCCGACTCGATGGCACTTAACAACAACAACAACAACAATAGATGCAATAGAAGTCGAGAGGAACACTTTAAAAAAAAAAGAAAGAAAGAAAGAAAGAAAATCAGGTTGAGCAATAATGAAAGAAAAGAAGTATCCAGATTATAAAAAGCCTTGATGAGGTCTTGGGACTAACCTAAATCCTCCCAATAGAAGAGGTTTTCCAGAAAAGGAATATCTAATTTCCAAGTTGATAATACATCCATATAATAATAGTTAATACATTGAGAATGTGTATAAACCAGGCACTTTTAAAAATACTTCATGTGTATTAATTGCTTACATATTCATTGAGTAAGTCTGATTATGAAAATAATTATCCTACTTTTTGTTTAAAAGCTTGAATTGTAAATTGAGTGAAGATCTACAGGGCAGATCATCAGTTTTACATTCAACTGCTCATCACAATGCTTACAATCCCCTTCATGCCCCATCAGCTAACAGCACATCTCTATTATCCTTTGTTTTTATTATTGTACATATACCACATTGAAAGTATACATTCATTTAAATGTGCAAAGGGCACATTTTGCAAGCCAGCTTCTTGCCCGCAGGTACACTGCCTTTCTCAGTCCATGGATCTATAGTCCTCTGTTGCTCTATCTCTCTATGCTATGCCATCACCTCGGCCACCATCTCTAGTGCCACAGTTTTTCTGGTTAGGACCCCTCGTTCCTCTCATATTCTTTCCTCTTGATTGTGCTAGGACTCTGTTCCTGAAATGACAGATTAGCTGCTCCCCACTTTTAGATGCACCCCTTGTACATTTACACAGTTGTGATCAATGGCATTAGTCGTGATAACAATTAATCACAACAATATAGTAATAAAATTCTACACCATCATCATCATGCCCATCTGGACAAAAAGATAACTATTCAGTTGGGATTCTATCTCACCCCCCTCATTCTGACCCTAACCACCCTCATGAAAGCTTGTAAGCCAGTCACTTAGTGTCTTTATATCCCCCCAATTTTGATAACCAAAGTCTAAGTTGCCTGTCCCTATCAACCCAGTGTTCTGAGGAGATATGTTTGATCCTAGATATGAAGAAAGCTTTCCTTTTGGTTGGAATTTTGGGCAACTTCATTCATAAGCAAATGTCCAGTTCATCAAATTGTAGCAATTTATACTTGCTCCTGTATCAAACTTCTTTAACTTCATATGAACAAGTTCTGATCAGCAAACCATCCAAGCTAGGTCAAATGGGTGCTGTCTGCAAGTTGGTGAGGTCTTACCTGCCTCCCCCTTTCAGAACAGCTGGCTGCTTCACTCTTAACTCTAGCCCCCAGTGGCTAGGTCAGTGTCCTCGGGCTCAGGTGTTCACACGTCTCCATGGACTTCAAATCAGCCAGCCCTTCCTCCTCTTTCTCTCATCTCAAGGTCATTGGGTGTCTGTGGAGCATAGCCAAACTCAATCCGTATCTTCATCGCTGTATTCACAAGTTGACCAAGGTGATCACCAGTGAGCATACAAGACTATTCATGTGTTCCTTTTGGGTTTTAATCTTAGACTGGGGTTTACCTTGATGAGCTGACTTTTCTTGTCTTGTCTCCAAGTCAAACAGCTTGCTTAATACTGTCACAGCCAAACAGTCTGTTTTTTTGGTTTTCTTCCTGCTGTTCTTTCTTTCAAGAAGTGTCTTCTGTTTCTCTGGCCATTCAGGGTTGGTCTGCATGCCTTTTCAGTTGGGAACATCCCACCTCCGAAGGTTCTGGGTGGGGCTCAGGATTCCACCTAAGGTCGCATACTCCACAAAGGCTTAATAAGAAACCTATTTCCCTGGATACATTCTAGTACCCTTTAGCTAATCCAATCAGTTATAGGCTGAAGACAGGCTTATAAACTTTCTGTAATAATATTTCCCAATAATCCTTTCTATCCCACTTAAATGTCTATATTAAAATAGGAGACAAAGGAAAATATTATCCACAAGACAGTCAAGCACCTTAACATTATTTCCCCTCCTTTACCCATTCACACTATGTTTGGATCCCCATATCACAGAGTCCTATTGTTCCAAGACTGTACATACATCACAATTTACCTCCATTCCATTTAGCCCATGCATACCTTCCTAAGTCTTCTCCTATCATCCCCATTCATCTACCCTCCTTCTTGTGCATTGCCCTCCCCCTCTTTTTTATTGCCCTCCCCATCAACTGAGCTATATCATGTGCCTGTCCCCTAACCTGTGAATTACTGTTTCCTCCCTCCCTCCCATGGTAACCCTCAAAGAATTTTTCTTTAGATTGGACATCTTTTCTTTAGCTTTTACAATAATGGTCTTATGCAATATTTGTCCTTTTGTGCCTGACTGATTTCACTAAGCATTACGTCCTCAAGGTTCATCCATGATATTAGGTGTTTTGCAGCTTCATTGCTATTTTTCAAAGTAGCATAGTATTCCATTGTGTGTATGAACCAAAGTGTGTTTATCCATTCTTCTGTTGATGGGCTAGCCCACTTTTTAAATAAAGAAACAAAAAAACAAAGACAGTGATTATGTAACTTGCCCAAAGTTGTACGGTTAGTAACACAAATGATTGTGCTCCACAGTCATCCCATTAGGATGCACATTATTGTTGTTGTTACATATCTGGTTTTCTAGTCTGTGATCTCTATGTGGTGCTATAGGATAAGCACTGGACTTCTAACCACAAGGTTGGTGATTCAAACCCTATACAGCAGCCTATTCAGAAACCCTATACAGCATCACTAAGAGTCAAAAACAACTTGGTGGCACTTAACAACAACAGTCTTTATAGGAAAGGAGCTCTGGTGATGCAGTGGTTAAACACTCTGGCTGCTAACTGGAAGGTTAGTGGTTCGAAACATGTGGCAGTCTGCATCCATAAAGATTACAAAAACCTGTTGCTGTAAAGTCAGTTTTGCCTCATAGTGACCCAACAGGACAAAGCAGAACTGCCCCATATTATAGTTTCTAAAGTTTCAGCCTTGATGGAAGTAGACTTCCACACAGTTTTATCCCACTGGGCAGCTGGTGCGTTCGAACCGTGAACCTTTTGGTCAGCAGCCAAGCTCTCACCCACTGTGCCACTAAGGCTCCTACATGAAGATTGTTGTTGTTATGTGCCGTGGAGTCAGTTCCGACTCATAGCAACCCTGCACAGGGTTTCTGAGGCTGTAAATCTTTACGAGAGCAGAAAGCCTCATCTTTCTCCCGTGGAACAGCTGGTAGTTTCAAACTGCTGACCCTGAGGTTAGCAGCCTGATTTGTAACCACTACGCCCAGAGCTCCTATTACATAATCTTTATTGCATAAAGATTACAGCCCTGTAACCCTCTAGAGCAGTTCTACTCTGTCACATGGGCTGACTTTGCATCAGAATCGTCCCCATAGCAATGGGTTTGTTGTGTTCTTGTTCATCTTTACAGGAGCGTAGCTCCAGGTCTTTCTCCCTTGGAGTGACTGGATGGGTTCTAACTGCCAACCTTTTCTTAGCAGTCAAAACTTCACTTTTGCACCAGAAGGGCTCCTTATTAACATGCACACAAATATGTTGTTGTTGTTAAGTGCCATCGAGTCAGTTCTGACCCATAGCGACTCTGTCTAGGGTTTCCGAGGAGCAGCTGGTGAGCTTGAACCGCCGACCTTGCAGTTCAAATGGCTTTGCAGTCTGGCGCCTTAACCCACAGCACCACACCAGGACTCGATGGTTGTGACTAAATTACCTAAAATTGGATAGCAGGCAAGCCAGAACTCAGACCCCTGCCTACGGTCACATGCCGGCTCTAACTTCAGCCTCGGCTCTCCTTTCATCATCGAAAAATGGAAACTTCCAGGGACTGTCTGATCTTTGTTTTTAGAAAAATGCGCACTCTATGATCTTCCCAAAGAATTCTGTTGGTCTTCATAAGTTTCTGGGTACATTCTATTTGTCTATGAAACTATTAGAACAACGACAAAGGAAACTCTCAAAATATAAATTCCATAAGCATGGGGAAGGGAATTTAACTTCTCAAAATATAAACTCCATAACTATGTACACATAACAAAAGTTAATATTTATTATGAATTTACAACATGCCAGGCATATTAAATGTTTTCCCATTTAATTCTCACAGAAAACTTTATAGAAATATGCCATTATTAGCACCACTTTAGAGGTGAGGAAACAAAGAATCAGAGAGGTGAAGTAGCTTGTCCATTTTAGGTTTCCGAGGACTCAGACACCAGCGCTCACACTACAACCAAAAAATGCTTTATCACTGACACTCTCCTCTGTACTTCTTGATCTACTCCACTCATGAATGCCTTCCTTCCTCTCTAAATCCCAAACATACTCCAAACCACCATCATCCACCGCCCCTGCCATATCTACAGCTTATAACGCCAGCATTTCTCCACATATGGAATCCAAAACCAAACTAAATACACTGCTAAATCAATTCTGACTCATAACAACCCTACAGAACAGAGTAGACCTGTCCCCATAGGGTTTTCAAGGATGTAAATCTTCACAACAGCAGACTGCCACATCTGTTTCCCACAGAGCGGCTGGTGGGTTCAAACCACCAAACTTTTAGTTGGCAACCAAGAGTTTTAACCACTGTGCCACCAAGACTGTTCAATGTGTGGAATCTAAGCATCAAAGTCATCTAGGTTGCTGGGATGCTGTGTGATTCCTGTGCTCCACCCTGAACCCAATGAATTATAATCTAGGAAAATGTGACTGCAGATGTTTTGCGTTTTATCAAAGGGACTAGGGAAATTGAAGCTTAGTGATATTTAAAAGGAATACCTGCCTTGGGCAAGGAATGAACATATTCAGCTGTTGACTTAGAGGTTGAAAGTTCAGTCTACCTAGAGGCACCTTGAAAGAAAGGTTTGGAAATCTGCTTCAGAAAAATCAGCCATTGAAAACTCTATGGAGCACAGTTCTTTTACTCTAACACACATGGGATTGCCATGAGTGAAAATTAACCTGACAGCAACTTGTTATTGGAGTTCTGATGTGGTGCTGTAGGATAAGCACTGGACTAGACTACACGATCGGTTTAAACTGCAAGGCCATTGGTTCAAATCCTCCAGCTGCTCCTAGGAAACCCTACATATGGACACTATGAGTTAGAACTGACTCGACAGCACTAAACAACAACAGTTACTGGTAACATCTGAGGTCACTATTTCTGCACTACACTGCATAAAGTTTGTATACTTATTACCTATTGACCCAGGAGGCACTTGAGGTCTTGCAAGAGTTGCACCAGCCTAAGTAGGTTTGCTCAAACAATAACTGTTTGACATTCCCCATAAAAACAAGATGATACATGTTTGTTGGGCTCTCAGGTTAGCCCACCCAAGTTGGGTTACCCATGTTATTGTTGTTATGTGCCGTGGAGTCGGTTCCGACTCATAGCAACCCTGTACAGGGTTTCCAAGGCTATAAATCTTTACGGGAGCAGAAAGCCTCATCTTTCTTCCGTGAAACAGCTGGTATTTTCAAACTGCTGTCCCTGAGGTTCGCAGCCCGATTCGTAACCACTACGCTACCAGAGTTCCTTTGGGTTACCCATACTGTGATTTAACTATGGAACAAATTGGACACTGGTACTAATGACTAAGGAAACATTAGCTACAAGACACTAAAAAACAGAGAACATGGTAGCTTACAGAACACTTATTTCCTGGGGTTCATGTCTACTGAATATTTACAAGTCAAGAAGGATTCATACCTTATGCCATTTCCACTCCAAACATATAGATGTATAAGATAGGAAAATGGATAGCAGACATGTATCTCACGCTCTGTAAGAAGCTTCTGCCATACGCCAGGTGGCTAATTCAAATTAAAATACATTTTGTTTCTCTTCTGAATAACAAGGAGCAACAGAAAAGGCACATTTTCAATGGCATTTAGAAAGCACTGATTTCCTTTTCTTTTTAACCCAGATATGCTGTATTCACTCCAGAGGCACCACCCTGAATATGGTCATGATTAACAATGATGGCTTCAGTGACAGATGTGTTTGGAGTAATGCCGCTTCTTCATAACCACTGATGAGCATTTTAGTGAGCACCTACCACGTATAAGGAGTCCTGTGTGGCACCACAGGATAAACACTCTATCTCAAAGTTGGTTTGAACTGAAAAGTTAGTGGTTCAAACTCACCAGCTGCTCCTCAGAAACCCTATATAGTGTCACTATGAGTCAGAACCAACTCGATGGCACACAACAACAACACTATGTATAAAATAGCTGTAGGCGCTGTGGGTTAGGCATCGGGCTGTTAAGCACAAGGTCAGTGGTTCAAACCTACCAAGGGAGAAAGATGAGACTACCTGTTTCCATGAAGATTTACAGTCTTGGAAACCGTATATAAGGTCACCCGGAGTTGGAATCAACTAATTGGCGGTGGGCTTAGTTTGGTTTGGTTTTGGGTTTCTATGTATAGGGTATAAAATGAAATCGAGATTTGAAAACTATTTAGGTATTTAGACTCTATGCTTTGGAGGCATAAAAATGACAGTGTCTGGATTAAGCTGAGTCCCAGTGTAATTCTAATGCAGTTAGGTTGTTGTTGTTGTTAAGTGTCTTCAATTTAGTTCTGACTCATAGCGACCCTGTATAGGGTTTACAAGGAGCAGCTAGTGAATTTGAACCACCAACCTTGCGGTCCAGTGCATTAGGCAGCTTCTACATTTTGTGTGACCAAAGGAATCATAAAAACATTAGACCATACATTTTCCTGAACTGACTCTTCAACAATCAGGAATCCCTGAGCTGCACCTCCATTCTCGGGGACACCTTCTATCCATCCAGAACAACTATAATTGAGTCAGTGCTTCCTTGGCTCACTCAGTAAATGACTGCATAATTTGATTAAAAAAAAAAAAAAAAAAAATTTCATGCACTCTCCCACCCTCACCAAATTATCTTTACTGTTAATATTTTTAAGAAAAAAATTTTTTGAAAAGGTACTAATATAAATTCAACATAGTTTTAAGTTTTTGTTTTAAAAGAACATTTTATTAAGCACCAAGATATCTACAGTCTATATTCATCTGATTTTGTGTGTGTAGTCAGTCTTCAATGTTTGATGTATTTAGGAGTTTGTTGTTACTGTCCACTGCTGTTGAGTCAGCGCCAACTCATGGGGACCTTATGCAAACAGAATGAGCATTACTTGTTCCTACACCATCTTCATAATCCTGGGTAGACTTGAGTCTATTTTGCAGCTATTGTGTCAGTCCATCTCAGTGATCTTTTACTTTTTTAACCAGAACGTCCTTTTCTAGTGATTGGTCGTACATGATGACATATCCAAAGTAAGTAAGCCAAGTCTTATCATTCACCCTTCTAAGGAGCATTCTAGTTGTATGTCTTCTAAGACTGATTTGTTCATTCTTTGGCTATTCCACAATATACTCAGTATTCTTCACCAACACTAAAAGTCAAGTGCAATTTGAAGGTCCCTTTAATAGTTTCAAGGGTCCACAATGAAGGTTTGAATCACACATTTGAACAAGCTGAATGGAATTCCCCAATCTATTATCTTGAGAAACATCCTCCCAGATTCTTCTCTTTAATGGGGTTTGTAGAAAGAGGGCCCCAGTGCACAAGTGAAAGCAGGGAGTTTAGGCCTGTTAGGAAATGGGAAGGCTCACAACTAAAGCTAGGTTTCAGTAGATGCTTTAGATTAGTATTTTTCAAAAGCTGTCAGTGTCTTTACCATATTTAGAATTGGGAACTGAGCCTCTCGTATCTCAGAGCAACTAACTCTTTCTTTGTTTTCTGTAAAGATCTGGTTTCATCACAAAGGACACTCTGACAGGCATAAAGCATGGTGGGTAGTGGAAGTATGAGCAGAAAAACATTGTCAAGCAGGTCATAAATGTCCTGTTCTCTAAGGGAGACAAGTATTGTCCGTAGGAATACTTACACTATGAAACTATAGGCAGCAAAGAAGTAGGCTAAAAACAGCTTATTCTGAAGGTTTGTTCCTCAAAAGTCAAACATGATTTCAGTTTGGGGTCATCCTCCAAGCATGAAGGTTATGGATAACAGTATGATTAATATTCCATAAATTCTTTATATAGTACTCAGTGGAAAATCATCATTTGTAATATTTATCTGGTACTTGAATGAGAACATGCGATAATATGACAATTCAATTTTCTACTTTGACATTTCAAATATGACCAAGTCATGATAATCAATCAGTAACACATTTATCATCTACATGAAGCCAATTATGCACCAATAATCAGTGAAATTTCAAACTTGTAACCCATGTGCATAGCGACAGTGGAGGTAGAGACATTTGCTATAATTGCACTGTTATTGCTGCTAACAAAATGTTTTATACCTGAAAGGGCAGGCAGCGCTTTTAAAACCTTGATTCCAATCTGGCTCTTTATTACAAATTGCCTTTTGAATCATAAGCTTTTTAGAAGGGCAATCGGAGGTACAGTAATATCATAGTAAGAGAGCATGCATACATGGCTTTGAAATCAGATATACTGTGGTTCAAATCCCATCTCTGCCATTTAGTAGTAATGCAACCATGCGCAAGTGATTAAAGTGCTTTAAACCTCAGTTCCACCATCTACAGAGAGGATGCTAATAACTACTGTTGTTCAAGGATCCTCCACAATGTAGGGCGCATAGGTGCTCAATAAATATATGCTATTGGATAAGCACTGGACTATTAACCACAAGGTTGGCAGTTCAAACTCACCAGCTGCACCTTGGAAACCATATATAGGGTTGTTATGATTCAGAACTGACTTGAGGGCACTTAACTACAACAATTCAAAAAGAGGAGTCCTGGTGTGGCTCTTTAGGATAAGCACTGGGCCATAAGGTTGGTTTGAACCACAAGATCGGTGGTTCAAACTCACCAGACAGTCCTCGGACAGCTCATATAGGGTCACTATGAGTTGGAACCGACTCAACGCCACTAAACAACAGCAACAACAATCCAAAAAGAACATAACCAACACTTAAAGTTTAGATCATTTTTTTTGAAAACTCTCTGTGTAGGTAAATCAATGTTGAGAGGAGAAAAAAATAAACATTTAAAACACAGCACCCATTATAATCAAGTATCTTTTTAAAATATTCTGATTGCTAGACAACAATTATATGCACTATTTTAATAATGTCATAAAATGGTTACACTTTGTTCTTTGTTTATTACATTCTAAAATCCCATGTTAGAGTTATAGGCACTTAAACTGTGGCTATTAAAAACGCCTGCAGAAGATACTTTCTGATGCATCATTTAGCCTGTATCTTATCTTTGAAAGAGAGCAATACAGATGGCTGCTCTCTTCAAATATCATCCAGACATATAGTGTTCATTTTTGTTGTTATTAGTAAGTGCCATCAAGTTGGTCCTGACTCATAGCAATCCTGCACAGCTTTTCTGAGAAGGTGCTGGTGGATGTGACTTACCCATCTAGCAGTCCAGTGATTACCCTACAGCGCCACACCATCCAAATATTGTGTGTGTGTGTGTTTTCTAACTCAACTTTCCATGGACCTTCACAAGATTCTTTCTTCCACAAGAGCCCCAGTGGCACAATAGTTAAGGGCTCCATTGCTAATCGAAAAGTTGGTTCAAACCTACCAACCACTCTGGGAGAGGAAGATTAGGCAATCTACTTTCATCAAGATTTAAGCACTGGAAATTCTCACAGGGCAGTTCGACTCTGTCCTGAGTCAGAGTCGACTTGACAGCAATGGATTTGGTTTCTGATTTACAAGACAGACAAGTAAAAAATACTGAGACCCAGATGGAATTGGAGGTAGCCAATACAGAAACGGCGACAATCATACATTGACAGAGAACTTCCAGAGGTCCAAGCCAGATTCAGAAGGGGTCATGGAATGAGGGATATCATTGCTGATGTCTGATGGATCTTGGCTGAAAGCAGAGAATATCAGAAAGATGTTTACCTGTGCTTTATTGACTATGCAAAGGCTTTCGATTGTGTGGATCATGACAAGCTATGGACAACATTTTGAAGTATGAGCATTCTGGAACAGTTAATTGTGCTCATGAGACATCTGTACCTGGACCAAGAAGCAGTTGTTCGAACAGAACCTGGGAACACTGAATGGTTTAAAATTAAGAAAGGTGTGCGACAAGGTTGTATTCTTTCACCATACTTATTCAACCTGTATGCCAAGCAAATAATCCAAGAAACTGGGTTATATGAAGAAAAATGTGGCATCAGGATTGGAGGAAGACTCATTAACAACCTGCAATATGCAGATGATATAACCTTGCTTGCTTAAAATGAAGAGGACTTAAAACATTTACTAATGAAAATCAAAGAGCACAGCCTTGGGTATGGATTACATCTCAATGCAAAGAAAACAAAAATCCTCACCACTGGACCAATAAGCAACACAACAGAGAAAAGATTGAAGTTGTCAAGGACTTCATTCTTCTTGGATCAACTATTAACACTCATGGAAGCAGCAGTCAAGAGATCAAACGACATATTTCATTAGGTAAATCTGCTGCACAAGAACTTTTGAAAGTGTTGAAGAGCAAAGATGTCAGCTTGAGGACTAAGTTGTGCCTGATCCAAGCAATGGTATTTTCAATAACCTCATATGCATGCAAAAGCAGGACAGTGAATAAGGAAGACTGTAGAAGAATTGATGCCTTTGAGTTATGCAGTTGGAGGAGAATATTGAAAGTGCCATGGGCTGCCCAAAGAACCAATAGATCCGTTTTGGAAGAAGTGCAATCAGAGTGCCCCTTAGAGGCCAAGATGACCAAACTTTGTCTCTCATACTTTGGACATAATGTCAGGAGGGACCAGTTACTGGAGAAGGTTATCATGTTTGGTAAGGTGGAGGTCAGAGAAAAAGAGGAAGACCCCCAACGAGATAGATTGGCCAAGTGGCAGCATCGATGGACTCAAGCGTGGCAAGAGTGGTGAGGTTGGCCCAGGATCAGGCAGTGTTTCATTCTGCTGTGCATAAGGTCACTATGGGTCGGTACCAACTTGATGGCACTTAACAACAACAACAACAACAATATGCATGGGCTGTGTCCCTGTGGGAAGCTTCCCATGAATGTTTCTGATCCTAAAGAGTGGGTCTTTGGCCTCACTGGGCTATAGAGTCATTGCCAGGAATATATAACTCAATAACACACTCACTGTCTGCAGACTACATAGTGCATGTTATCACACAGACATGAGTACTTCCACTATCTATTGCTGAGTAACAAGCCTCCCCAAAAGGGCAATGCCAAACCTCAGAGGCATAAAACAAGACATATTCCCTCACAGCTCTTTGAGCACCCAGGATGGCTGCAGTCAATGTCTATGATGGGTCTTTCACATGGTTGTTGTTGGCTTTGGATTGGGAGTTCAGCAGAGGCCATCAGCCAAAACACCTGTATGTGGAATCAACATGTAGACTGGGCTTCTCCTAGACTGGTTTCTAAGAAGTAGCACCCAAAGTGGGTGCATTATAAAAAGCCAGATTGAAACAACAAGGTTTCTTATGACCCAGACTTAGAAATTACAGTGTCATTCCCACCTCATTCTATGGCCCTGCCTTTGACTCAAGAGGAGGACAATTAGACTTCACCTCTCAGTGGGAATGCTGGTGGTGGTGGTGGTGTGCTGTGGAGTCGGTTCCAACTCATAGCAACCCTGCATAGGGTTTCCGAGGCTGTAAATCTTTATGAGAGCAGAAAGCCTTATCTTTCTCCTACAGAGTAGCTGGTAGTTTCGAACTGCTGACCTTGTGGTTAGCAGCCCAACTTGTAACCCACTATGCTACCAGAGCTCCTTAATGGGAATGCTACTCTTCTCAAACATTTTTCAATATATAATTGACATCACACAAATTTATTGAAGGACATACTGAATTCTTCATAAAGTACTGGATGTTTTTCAACCAACACAGAAAAATGTAAAAGCAACCTACCAAGAGTTCTGGCTGTACAGCCATATGGGGCTGAACTTGAATCCCCTACGTCTCTTGACTGTGTAACATTGAACAAATCACTAAGCCTCAGTTTCTCCACCTCCAAATTGGGGATAGAAACAGACTTCACGTGGTTCCAAGGCTCACATGAGTGAATGCTTGACAGATACTTCTTGTTGTTATTGTTGTTGTTATGTGATGCCAAGTCAGTTCTGACTCATAGAGACCCAATATAGGGTTTCCAAGAAGCAGCTGGTGGATTTGAACTGCTGACCTCATAGTCTGCAGTCCAATGCTGATGCTAAACCCTGGGTAAAAGTTAGCAAGCACTGCTCTAGCTAATCATGTCTGCTCCTCTAGCTTCCATTTCCCCCCACCCTCATTCCTTCCCTGGCTTCATTGCACGTCGCATTCAAAAGGACACATGTACTGTGATTAGGAAGTGATTATAACTTGAAATTCACAGCAAAGATGTATTTTCCAATTTGTCTTATGCAAAAAAAATCAATAGTGAAAAACAATCTAAGTGACAAAAAGGAAAAACTACACTAGCCGTCCCCATTAACATCCACTATCTTTAAGTATATAGATACAGATATAAACCCAATTAATTTGACAAGGATTCCAAGAGCCAACTCCTACATGTGAATTATACATGGCAAGTTAGTTCTCTCCTCTTGCCAAGTTTCTGGGGACAACTACTGACCAAAAGGCAGAATCCAAGGACTCTCATGAAACTAAAATCAATATCTGAGTGCACAGGGGACAGATTAGGTTCCAAGTAATGAAAGCTTGTTCAGGAGGGTTAACAGGACAATGCAGAGCAGATAACTGGGAACAGAAAGAATATCTGGTTCCAACATATGCAGTTAAGGTAACAAGAATAGATTAAATAAATGTGAGGCAGAAAGTCAAACCGGGTTGGAGGCAAAGGTCAAACTATAGAAGTACTGGAAGTTCAGACACAATTCTGCTGGCCCCTTGGAACTGCTCCCCTTACTGTCTGTTCCAAGCAACTCTTCCCTCATGGGGTGGAACCTGCACTATATGGCATCTGACTCACGATCACTCCAATCAAGTCCAAGTTTAACCCAGCCAAGTTCCTGGCAAATAAAAAATTCAATGCAGATTTTAGAGTAGAAATTTTTGTTAAATTCAAATATATCATTGGAATAGAAGGAGAGAGCTATAGGCCCTGAACTGTACAAGTAAAAGTGACTATTTTATGAAGAAGTGAACTAGCCCCAGCATACATGATGCATGGAGTTTCTCCCCATATTCTGAAACCAACCAGAGTAATGCACATGAAGAAAGCCACGTTATTGCTGTTGTTGCTAAGGTGCCATCAAGTCACTTTCGACTCATAGTGGCCCTGTGCACAACAGAATGAAAGACTGTCCGGTCCTGGGCCAACCTCACAATTATTGTTACACTTGAATCCATTGCTGCTGCCACTACGTCAATTCATCTCATCAGGGGTCTTTTTCACTCTCCACTTAACACACATGATTTTTTTCCAGGGACTGGGCCCTTCTAAAAACATGTCTAAAGTATGAGAGATGAAACCAAGGAATCTACTTTGTAAAGTATTTTGGAAACTCCTGGATGAAAATATTTATGAAAACTTAGGATAATACAGCTCTTTGGCACGTCATGGGTGAAACAAGGACCTAACGACGCTCTCATTTTGTCCCTAAAATAAAGCTTTCTGAAAAAGGCTCCTATAATGAGCTGCCTAACTTGGAATTCTACACTGAGGTAAGTCTTGTTATGTATTATGACTACAGAGCATAAGGCATTTTCAGTAGTGGTATTTCTCCCAGTCCTTCGTCTATACCTACAAATTCACTGCACTGTCTGTTTTCATCATTCCCATGTTTGGTACTATATATTAGTAATGTGATACAACGGATTTATAGACAATGCTTTAGTCACTGAAATTAGACTCACACTAAGACTCTCTCATCTTATTACAGCATTTGTTTTACTGCTGAGAGCAACTTTTATATACTAACCCTTGCTTCATTTCTAAGCTAGATGGGACAGCCATCATCTAACATTCCTGGTGGTGCATTTCATATTCTGTTAGTGCCAACCAACAATAAACAGCTTGCTAGGACTGCCAGGAGCCCTTGAGAATTTCTCCCATATACTGGCAGCCAGGACAGTCCTTCAGTCACTATCTTGACATATATTGCTTGTATTATACATTTGTGTTGGTACTCAAGAGATTTTAGCTTGGATGATTGGGGTATTCAAATGAATCATATTGCTCCTCCTTCCCAGTACCAGCCTCAAGGAAATGCTTTTCCCAAATCCTTGTTGGCCTTACTATATTTTAATTGAAAAATAGGCTTCTGTCTAATCCTGGATACAAGCCTGTCAGTAATCCTTTGAAGATACCCAAATAAATGTCCCATGCCTTCAGGCAGCAATTTATTGAGCAAAACCATAGTATCAGAGAAGACTTGGTTTATATCTTGTAGAATGAAATTCCCCTGGCTCCACCGTGCCATTTAAATATGCACTTTAATTGAACGGGAGTTTAACCAGGCAAAAGTGGCAGATCTGCGGCCACCAGGCCATGTGGAATTGACTGTCACTCATTAAAGTTATCCTTAAGATAAAGATTTAAATCTATTTCATTTCCTTTCACAGTATCACTAAAGTAAATAGGACTCAGACAAGGGAATTAGAGGAGATTTCTCAGCCAAGAACATTGACAGCCGAAATATAATCAGTTTCTAAGATTTATAATGCTATTGACTTTTCTTTTGCATCATAAATTTCACTGCTGACTCTCAGCCTGGGTTTTATTATAATATCATATCATATTAGGGAGATCAGCTTTGCTGGTGACGAATGAAAATCACTGATATGAAAAAAAATTCCCATTATCAATTCATCACCTGATCGTATTAGCATCTTTGCATCCTATTATCTACTTTTTTTTATATAAAATAACATTTCCTAATGACAGGGATTTCACTAATGCTGTATGAGTGGTACTAATAACATTTGAAAGTTCCCATCATGCATATCCTACTTGAAGGCAGAGTATGTTTGTTTTCTACATAGATTTTGCACATTGAAAATGGTGTCTAGTAATTCAGGTAAAAATGACCCATTACAAAAAAGTTATCATCTTGATTAGCATTCAAAGCCTTTCACAATTTTATCTCAATCTTTGATTAATAGTAATGATAATTCACAGAAGTTTGAAGACGGTTATGGCAGATAGGAAAATAAAAACAAACAAATACCTGCTAACCTAGCAATTGCAAAGTAGAGTATATGAGTATCTAGTTTCTTTCATTATCACTCACATGACTCATATTCTGAGAGTCAAATCAGGGTGAAGTTCAACCAAGTTATTGCCTGAAACCTTAAATGTTTCATAACAAGTGTTTGCCAATGTCAATAAGAGGTTTCTACCTCTTACTGAATCCTGGTGTGGCGCTGTGGGTTAATGTGCCAGACTGCAAAGCCATTTGAATTGCAAGGTCAGCGGTTCAAGCTCACCAGCTGCTCCTCAGAAACCCTATACAGGGTCAGTATGGGTCGGAGTTGACTCGATGGCACTTAACAACAACAACCTATTTTTAACAAATGCCTAACTTTCTGAAGATTGGCTGAAACCTGGTTAAGAAAAGAAAAAAAAACCCAGCATTTTCTGAAGTTCACATTTTAGAATGTAATCAAGTCACTGGAGTTTGTGGCCTTATCTGCAGGATGCTGTACCAGTCAATCACCTCAGCAATTCGGTATGACAACCAGTCAATGCAGTGAGAAAATCAATTTTATCAGCTCAATGAACTGCACTGATACCTGTGGACACATGCAAATCAAAGGCCCTCCTTGGTTACCCATCACTGCTATGGCAGCTGCTGGCTCTCTCGCACTCTCTCTCACTCTCTTGTTTTATGAAGGGAAAAGGGTCTCACCTGGTCTGGCTCCTTCAGGCATTTTAAGATTAATTGACATCTGGCAGCACGGAGGACTCTCTCATAACTAATCCCACTGCAGGCCCCGTAGAGATGCCTAGACTTTCTTGATGAGTTCCCTGTCTACCTTGCTCATCTCTCCTTGAATTCAGGTTTAGACCCTGGCCATTCTATAAGAGTATAATTCTAAAGTTTCACAACCTGATGGACAGAAAAACTCCTTTCTAGCATTTCTTCAAGGGATCTTGCTTCATAGGTCCTATTTGTAGAACTGCATACCTCTAAAATCAGTCCTGATAGTCCAGCATTCCTGTTGCTATTGTTGTTAGGTGTCACGGAGTTGGTTTCAATTCAGAGCAACACTACGTACAACAGAACAAAACACTGCCCAGTCCTGTGTCAGCTTCAAAATTTTTGTTATGTTTGAGTCCACTGTTGTTGCCACTGTGTTGGTCCATCTCACTGACTCGCCATATTTCCAAGCATGATATCCTTTTCCAGGGGCCAATTTTTCCTGGCAACAGTCCCAAAGTACACAAAAATGCCATCTTTGCTTCCAAGGTACATTTTGGTCGTACTTCTTCCAAAACAGATTTGCTTGTTCTTCTGGAAGTTCATGTTACTTTCAATATTCTTCACCAACACCACAATTCAAATGCATCAATTCTACTCTGGTCTTCCTTGTTCATTGCCTAACTTTCACATGCATTTGAGATGATTAAAAGTACCATTGATTGGGTCAGCCGCAACTTAGTCCTAAAAATGACATCTTTGCTCTTTTAACACTTTAAAGAGTTTCTTTGCAGCAGATTTGATTTCTTGACTGCTGCTTCTATGAGCATTGATTGTGAAGCCAAGAAAAATAAATCCTTGACAACTTCAATCTTTTCTCCATTTATCATGGTGTTGCTTATTGGTCCAGTTTGAGGGATTGTTTTCTTTACACTGAATTGTAATCCATGCTGAAAACTGCATTCTTTGATCGTTATTAACAAGTGCTTCAAGTCTTCTTCACTTTAAACAAGCAACGTTGTATCATCTGCATATCATTGATTGTTAATGAGCTTTCCTCCAATCCTGATGCAACGTTCTTCTTCATATAGTCCACCTTCTCAGATTATTTGCTCACCATATAATTGAATAAGTACGGTGAAAAGCAAGGATTCTTAGAGTAGTTATATAGTTTGACTTCTCCATGGACCATCAATAAACCAAACCATATCAGTTGCAATCTAGTCAGTTCTAAGTCATGGAAATGCTATGTGTTGCAGAGTAGAGCTGTGCTATACAGGGTTTTCAAAACACCTTTGGGTGAGTTCAAACCATAAACCTTTTTGCTTAGTAGTCAAATACTTAACCATTTGTGCCACCATCACTAGCTAAACTCTAAGACCTTAGAATGGAGGCTCAATGTCTTTATAGCCCATGCAATGGCTGATAGATCACCAAACCCACATCTGTCAAGTTGATTCTGCCTCATAACGACCCTAAAGGACAGAATAGAACAGGCCAATACGATTTCCAAGGCTGTAAATATTTACTGAAGCAGACTGCACATTTCTCCCACAGAGTGCCTGGTGGGTTCAAATGGTGCCATGTGGGCTCCTCTGACAGATCACACAGCTTAATAAACATTGAATAAATGAATTAATTTAAAGTATTGGAGCTCTGATAGCGTAGTGGTTACGAATTGGGCTGTGAACCTTAAGGTCAGCAGTTCGAAACTACCAGAAAGGTAGTTTCTGTAAAGATTTACAGCCTCGGAAACCCTGTACAGGGTCACTATGGGTCAGAACAGACTCCATGGCATATAACAGCAACAACAACAACATTGTCTCTCAAACTTTCACTGGCTTGTTTATTGGGGTTATTTTTAATGTAATATTTTTCAGTTATAGACTTTGGTTTTTTTAGTTATGAACTCTACTGCCAGGAATTCTGATTTAACAAGTTTGGGGTTGGATCCAGGTATTTGAATTTTTAACAAGTACTAGGTGAATTTTTAACAAGTACTAATTCGTAGCGTAGTGGTTATGAATTGGGCTGCGAACCACAAGGTCAGCAGTTCGAAATTATCAGCTGTTCCATGGGAGAAAGAAGAGGCTTTCTGCTCCCGTAAAGATTTATAGCCTCGGAAACCCTGTTCAGGGTCACTATGGATCGGAATCGACTCGATGGCACTTAACAACAACACAACAAGGTGATAAGCTTTCATTTAAAACAGCAGTGTCTTCCACTGATCTTACCCATCTCAGTTTAAATTTTAAAAAATAATAATAATAAACTATGTATATATTTTGTCTAAGCAAAACTTTGAACAATTTCTGCTGAAATTATTGACTTTTGCAATTGTTTTTGTGCATCGTTTAATTAAGCCTAGGAGAATGATCTCCTGGTATGGCACTGTAGGATTAGTACTGGACTGTAAACCACAGGGTCAGCAGTTCAAATCCACCAGTTGTTCCTCAGAAACCCTATACAGGGTCACTATGAGTCAGAACTGACTGGACGGCACTTAAAAACAACTAAAGGGGAATGATCAGGAGCCCTGGTGTAGTGCTGAAGGATAAGCACTGGACTTCTAACCACAAGATCAGTGATTCAAACCCACCAGCTACTCCTCAGAAAACCTATACAGGATCTTTAGAATTCAGAACTAACTCAACAGCACTTAATAAAAATGACAACAGAATAATAGTCAAGTATTTTAAAAAAGATTTCCAGCTTTGTGCTTCAGTGGAATATAGGTGAGAAGGCATCCCAAGTAAAATGTGTGAAAGTATTTTCACACGGCATGCCTGAAAATCTTAATAAATGTCTCCTTCACTTGGCTTTTATGAGTTGTCTCAGTGTGTTTCAAGGCACCCAGCAGCAAAGCAAAGCCCACCCAAGTCATACACAGTTCCCACCTTTAGGGAGAAGTGAGAGCAGTCATTGAGAAGCCTAATTGTACTACGAGGCAAGTGAGCAGGAGAAAGGCAGACAACAGAAGCTTCCCCGGAAGAAACCAGATGGGGAAGGTGAAGAGTTTAGAAAGGCTACATCTCTGTAGCTTCCTTACTGCTTCCTAGCAAGGGGAGTTGCTCCCACTCAATGTAAGCAGGTCTGTATTCCAGTGCTTTCTGCAATACAGGGTATTTATGTCCCTACAGGATGATGAAATCCTTCATGACAGGACCTGGTGACTGACTTTTATAGTAAGAACTTGGAATCATAAAGGCAAACTCCCAGATTCAAATCCAGATCTGCCACATGTTGGCTGTGTGGACTTTGTAATGTAGCCTCCAAACCTCTGTAAAATGGAGACAATGGAGGGATGGGCGTGTGGGTCAAATAAGATAATCAATGTCAAATGCGTAGCAAACTTGCACTATATGTGTTTGAGAAATGTCAGATCATATAAATTATGATTTATCTTGGGTCCCCAGCACAATCTGTGATCAATGAAATCTAAATGAGAACCTCTTGACCCTATCACAACTGGGGCTGGGGAAGGTTTTTTGCCCCAAATTTGATGTCACCTGCCCACAAGGCAACACTCAGCTTGGAGAATACAGACACCAGCTATGGCCATGCTGGATTGAGGCTGGTCAGTCCATCTATAAACCAAGGCACTACTGAGCCCCCTTGTTCTTGTACAATCCAAGGGAGTTAGAAGAAATTATATATAATGAATGTGAATAATGTTCTTGCTCACCCTGGGAGATAGGCACTCACAATCGTATGCATGCTGACTTTTCAAAAAATAAAGAAATGTGAAATTCCTTCCATAACTTAATCTTGTATTTGAAATTTTGTTGAGTACACAGTAAGAAAAAAAAAATAGATGCCAAACATCTTTAAAAATAAAATAATAAAGCACCATATAGTTTAAGTATATGAATAAACCTTGTTTGGAATGAGACACATGGTTTATTAGGCAGCCTATTGACTGATGAGAGGTTCTCCCTTGGTTTCCTGTATAGATCTCAGATGTTTAACATGACTTTGGGGCTCTCCTGTCCCTTACTGACTCACTCGGTTATCTCTAACACCAGTTAACCTTCCTAAGTGCATTGATACCAAAGCAGCTTGCATGTTGCCTTGAAACCTCAGAGGAAAGAGGGATTTCCACCAGGCACATGTCGTTAAACATTCTGTGCCACAATGCTGTTCATCGGGATATAAAAAGTAGCTTACACCAATGTTCATTGCAACACTATTCACAATAGCAAAAAGATGGAGACAGTCTAAATGCCCATCGATGAAAGAATGGATAAACAAACTTTGGTACAATGGAATACTATGAAACTGTAAAGAATAACCATGAATCTGTGAAACCCCTTATAACATGGATGAACCTGAAGGACATTATGCTGAGTGAAATTAGTCAATCACCAAAAGGACCAACGTTGTATGAGACCATTGTTGTAAAAACTGAATAAAAGGCTTTCATGCTAAAAGAAACACTCTTTGATGGTTACCAGGGGTGGGAGGGAAGAGAGAGTATTCCACTGGCTAGAGAGTAGACACATTTTAGCTCAGTGATAGGGAGGGCAATATACAAGAAGAGGAAGGTTGGCAGAAGAATGATAAAGGCAGGTAAAGACACTGGGAGGTATGCAAGGGCTAAAGGAGATAGAGGTGGTTGTTGTTATTACATGCTGTCAAGTCGGTTCCAACTCATAGCGAAATTCATTAGGTTTTCAAAATGGTTGGTGAGTCTGAACAGTTGACCTTGCAGGTCAAACCAATCTTGAGGTCAAGTGCTTATTCTACAGTACCACACCAGGACTCCAAATGAGATAGAGCTTGCTGTTGTTGTTGTTAGGTGCCATCAAGTCAGTATGACTTATAGTGACCTTATGCACAGCAGAATGAAACACTGCCCAATCCTGGGACAAGGTAAATAGTGTTATATAGACAACTTTGGAGCAACAGTGTTCTGGGGGTAGATATATGGACAGATACACAGGCTGAACAGGTATGGGAAGAAGAGTTGGTGTATGCTCACAAATACATAAGGGTTTGAAAGAAAATATTTGTACATAGGTGTTTACCTGCAAACACATCTATGAATGTGGTAGAGCATACAACAGACAAAATTATGAAAAATTCTTAGATATTATCAAATATATTAAGGCAATAATTTGATGGCCCAGAAGTAGCCCTATGTTATGCCAACTGAGCACAGTCTCAGGGAACACCATGGTCAATTGGCATAACCTAGTCCACAAAACAATGTTCAACATTCTCCTTTGGTGAATAACACCTGGGATCTTAAAAGTTCGTGAATGACCATCTAATAAGGTGCAACTGTTGGTCTCTCCGTGTGCTGAAAAAAGAAGAGTGAAGAGAATTAAAGGTTCTTGGAACGAATTAGTCCACTGAACTAATAGAACATGTGAACATCAGTCTCTATGACTCTGAGACCAGAAGAACTAGATGGTGCCCAGTTACCACTAGCAACTGCTCTGAAAGGAATCACATTAGAGGGTCCCATATAGATTGGGAGAAAATGTGGACCAAAACTCAAAATTCTAAAAAATAGACTAGGTTTACTGATCAGAAAAAGACTGAAGGAACCTGAGACTATGGCCCTTGACCACCCTTCAGGTCTGAAAAGGAACTTACCCTTGTGGCCCTATTTTCAGCCAAGCAATAGATAGATATATAGGGGGACAACAACACTAGTCATTCAAAATCAAAAGGGCAACATTTACCTAAGGACAGAGTTGAGAAGGGATGGAAATGTGGCTGGAAGTAGGAAGCACAGGGAGGAAGCAGGATAACTGCTGTTGCATGGAGGGAATTGTAATCATTGAGATGAAACAACGTGCCTGATTTGTCTAATGTAAAGCTGATGATCTTATCTGTAAACCTTAACTCAATTCATAATAAAAAGTTTTAAAAAGCAGCTCAATTACATAGAATAATTCCTTGTCATAGAAGTGTCCATGATTATAAATTCACTTGATACCCAGCTTGCTGAAAATGTCTCCTTTCCAACACACAGTGACCCTACAGTACACAGAAAAACTGTTCCATAGGGTTTCCAAGACTTTAAATTTTACAGGAGCCCACAGCCTCATCTTTCTCCCACAGAGTAGCTGGTGGGTTTGAACTGCTGACCTTTCAGTTAGCAGCCTAATGCTTAACCCACTGTGCCACCATGGCTTCTCCTTTCCAGTAGCCAACCTATATTCTGTTCTCCCACTCTGCAGCACTCTGGATTTGGGATTTTTTTTCCTTTTTGGCATTTAAGGACTCCTTTTTGTGGTTTTAAACTCAGCTATATGTGAGGGACCTCAAAAAAGTTTATGGAAAAGTGGAATTAAAAGATAATGGAATTTTTCCATGAACTTTTTGAAGCCTCGTTATATTTAAAAGTTTCTTTCATATTTAATCCAGCATGTCTACAGAGGTTCAGAGTCCAAGATAAGTTTTCTTTGACACTCAAATTTATGTTCAGGAAATTTTCATAAGAATTTCACTCATCCAGAGTCATGAAAATTGAAGATGCTTAGAATCAATTATTCCAATGGACTAATGGAACACATGAACTCAACAGTGCCCAGCTATCACTGCCAATGGTTCTGAAAGGGATCACATTAGAAGGTCCTGGATAGAGTGGTAGAAAAGGTGGAACAAAACTAAAAATTATAAAGAGCAGGTTTCTTGTTCCCTCTGTGTACTGGGTTGATTGTTGTTGTTGTTGTTAGGTGCCATCGAGTCAGTACTGACTCATAATGACCTTATGCACAGCAGAACGAAACACTGCCTGATCCTGGGCCAAGCTCACCACTGTTGCCACACTTGAGTCCATCGATGCTGCCACTTGGCCAATCCATCTCATTGGGGGTCTTCCTCTTTTTCTCTGACTCTCCACCTTACCAAACATGATATGCTTCTCCAGTGACTGGTCCCTACTGACAATATGTCCAAAGTATGAGAGATGAAGTTTAGCCATCTTGGCCTCCAAGAAGCACTCTGGCAGCATTTCTTCCAAAACAGATCTATTGCTTTTTTTGGAACCTTCAATACTCTCCTCCAACACCATAACTCAAAGGCATCAATTCTTCTACGTTCTTCCTTATGTCCAGCTTTTGCATACATATGAGGTTATTGAAAATACCATGGCTTGTGACAGGTGCACCTTAGTCCTCAAGCTGACATCTTTGCTCTTCAACACTTTAAAAAGGTCTTGTGCAGCAGATAAGCCTAATGCAATACATCATTTGATTTCTTGACTGCTGCTTCCATGAGTGTTGATAGTTGATTCAAGAAGAATGAAATCCTTGATAACTTCAATCTTTTCTCCATTGATAAGAATGTTGTTTATTGGTCCAGTGGTGAGGATTTTTGTTCTCTTGACATTGAGATGTAATCCATACTGAAGGCTGTGCTCTTTGATCTTCATCAGTAAATGTTTAAGTCCTTTTCACTTTCAACAAGCAATGATGAATCATCTGCAAATCGCAGGTTGTTAATGAGTCTTCCTCCAATCCTGATGCCATGTTCTTGTTCATATAACCCAGCTTCGCAGATTATTTGCTCAGCATACAGGTTGAATAAGTATGGTGAAAGAATACAACTTTGTCGCACACGTTTCTTAATTTTAAACCATTCAGTGTTCCCATGTTCTATTTGAACAACTGCCTCTTGGTCCAGGTACAGATTCCTCATGAGACAATTAAGTGTTCCAGAATACTCATATTTTGCAATGTTGTCCATAGCTTGTCATGATCCACACAATCGAAAGCCTTTGCATAGTCAATAAAGCA
>NW_006408595.1:5997413-6064504 GCF_000296735.1 Chrysochloris asiatica
TGGCAGAGATGAGTGAGTGCCTCCTGTGCCGCCTCACTTTCTTGAAAGATTTCAATTTTTATTCCATCAATTCCTGGTGCCTTGTTCTTTGACAATTCCTTCAATGCACCTTGGACTTCCTCCCTGAGTATCATTGGCTCTTGATCATATGGTACCTCTTGAAATGGTTGAACACTAACCATTTCCTTTTGGTACAGTGACTCTGTATTCCTTCCATCTTCTCTTGATCCTTTCTGCATCATTCAATAATTTGCCCAGAGAATCTTTCAATAAGGAAAATCGAGGCTCAATTTTTTTCTTCAGTTCCCCCAGCTTGAGAAATGCTGAACATGGTCTTCCTTTTTGGTTTTCTGATTCCAGATCTCAGCACATTTTGTTGTAATATTTGGCTTTATCTTCTTGAGCTGATCTTTGCAATTTTCTGTTCAGCTCTTGTACCTCCTCATTTCTTCCATTTGCTTTGTCATCTTTACACTGGAGATAAAGTTTCAGTGTCTCTCTCTGACTGGGTTGATAGGGACAGGCAATTTACACATTGGCTATCAAAAAATGGGGGCTATAAAGGCATGAAGTGGTTGGTTAACAAGCTTTCGTGAGTGTGCTTAGATTCAGAACAAGAGGATCAACTATCCCCACTGAATAGTTTTCTTCTTTTCCAAATGGATCTGGTAAAAGGGGACAGAAGATGATGGTGATAGGATTTTATGATTCAGTTGTGAATAATTGAAAGCATTAATTTTGAATATCACAACTGTACTAAAGGGGGGCAGTAGCTAATCTTTAATTTCAGGAACAGACAATCCCAGGACCATCAAGAAGGAAAAGCATGCAGACCAACCTGGAGCAGCTAGAGGAACAGAAGATACTTCTTGAAAGAAAGGCAAGCAGAAAAGAAAAAGAAAAAAGAAAAAAAACAGACTGCTTGGCTATTAAAAGAACAAGAAAGCCATTCACCTAGGAGCCATCAAGGCAAGTCACCAACAAAAAAGAGGGAGTAGTCAATCTGACATTCCAGGAACACAGGACCCTAGGACCAATCAAAAGGGAAGACCATGGAGAACAAACAAGATGGCAGATCAGATAGAAGTGTAGTGAGGAGCTCTGTCAGCAACAACACAGAATATTGGACCAAACAGGCTCAGAGGATGGTGCCAGAACTCTGAACCACATATAAAGGAATATTTAGAAGGTTGGAAGGCTTACAGCTAGGGGAATTTGTAATAGCTGCTCCCGGAGCCACCATCTTGGATGAGACCAAGCTGGGGTAGGATCAGAGCAGCCTTGGATGCCTGACAGAACTGCAGAGATAAAGGTGTGGACATTCTTCACATCAAGTAGCAATGCTATCCCCTCTGTACAAGGGTAGATAGGGACAGGCAACTTACACATTGGCTACCTAAAACGAGGGGGCGATAAAGGCACAAAGTTGACCGGCTTACAAATTTTCAAGAGGGGGTTGAGTTTAAGAGTGTGTTAAGGGGGAGAAAGTGTCCCCACTGAATAGCTTTCATCTTGTCTAGATGGGTCTGGTGAAAAGAGATGGGAATAAGATTCTTATGATTCAATAGTGAATAGTTGTTATCATGACTAATTGCAACTGTCACAATTGTAAAGGTAGAAGTTTTGTAACAAAAACAGGGGAGTGGTTAATCTTACAGTCCAGAAACAGAGGACCATCAAGGGAGAAGAGCACAAGCAGAATGCAGGAATTTATCCAGAAAAGCAATGACGCCAGAGATGGAGGCAGAGATGAGGTCATGGAGAGGGGGAGTGGCTGAGGACTCTAGATTCATGGGAAGAGAGGGAATAGAGAGAAATACTGCTAACTGATGGTACATGGAGGGGATTATAACCATTGTAATGGAACAAGGTGTGTGATTTGTTGAATGTAAAACTGATGATCTACCCTGTATACTTTCACTCAAGCCACAATAAAAAACCTTTTAAAAAAAAAAAAAAAAAAGGGAGGGAGGGAGGAGAAGAGCATGAGTGGAACATGGGATCCTAACCAGAGACTGGAGGCAGAGGTGATGGCATGGAGAGATAGAACAGCTGAGGACTCTAGACTCCTGGAAAGAGAAAGGCTGTGTGTTGGCAGCCAGGAGGCTGGCTTGCAAAAGTGCCCTTTGGTTGTTTAAATGATTATATATTCCTGCGTGTTTTTGTGTACATTTAAAAAAAACGGGAATAGAGGCAAATACTGTTAACCGATGGCGCATGGAGGGAATTGTAATAATTAAGATGAAACAATATACAATTGGTTGAGTACAAAACTAATGTTTTGCCATGTAAACTACCACTCAATTCACAATAAAACCTTTGGGGCGGGGGATGGAGAAAAAGGAGAAGGAAGAGCATGAGTGGAGTGGGAGATCCTACCTAGAAAAGCAGCAACAGCAGAGACAGTGGCAGAGGAGGTGGCGGAAAAACAGAGCAGGTGTGGGTTCCAGGCCCATGGACTGAGTAAGGCTGTGTGCCTGAAGGCAAGAGGCTGGCTTGCAAAATGTGCCCTTTGGACATTTATATGAATATGTGTTTTTTGTTTTGTATGTGTACATCAAATATTTTTGCTTTGTCCATTTGCAAAACATAGGATGTATATCAGGAGCCACAGGGAGGAAGCAGGATAACTGTTGTTGCAGGGAAGGGATTGAAATCATTGCAATGAAACAAAGCATATAATTTGTTGACTGTGAAGCTGATAATCTTGTCTGTAAACCTTCACTCAATTCATAATAAAAAGCTAAAAAAATTAAAAGGAGTGGGCTTATCGGTTAGAAAGAGACTGGTGTAGCCTGAGAGTATGGCTGTCAGTCACCAGTCAAATCTGGAACTGAACTCACTTTTGTGGCTCAATTTCAGACAAGTGGTAGGTAGGTATATAGTGGGGACAGCAATACTTGTGAAGTATGCTCACCATGGAATGGCCAACTATTCAAGCAAAACTTACCTAAGAACAAAGTTCAGAAGGACTGAGAAGGAGAATGGAATGGAAATAAAAGCCAGAAGACAGAAGTGGGGTAACCGTTATTACATGGAGGAAATTGCAATCATTGAGATGAAACAAAGTGTACTGATTTGTTGAATGTAAAACTAAGGATCTGCTCTGTAAACCTTCATTCTATTCACTATAAAAAGGTTTTTTAATTCATTTATTCAATTAAAAGGCATTTTTAAAGTCTCACTAGGTCTTAGGCACTATACAAGGCACAGAAGGTACAAACATGAATGAGAAGACATGCCTGTTCCCAAATGAACTCCTAGCCTAGAGAAAACAACAAACTAAATCTAGTATACAGTGAAGTTCATGCCCAGCATAGGCATGAACCAAGGGGAAGTGGAGCAATGTGAAATGGGTCACATGCTCTTCTGGAAAAGCTGGGGATGAATTTGCACGTATGACTGTGTATGATGAATGCAACCAGCCAAAATCCACTCATGATCAGCATGCCAGTGAAGGGCATTAACTTTGACATTTCTGATCTTGTATCAAAATAATAATAGAGCATAGTGTAAAGTGGAGGGGTTTTTTTGTTTTGTTTTGTTTTTAAGATTAACCCAGAAGAAACCTGGGTCAGAGTCCTTTCTCTGCTTTTATGTGAACTTGAACAAGTCATTATTCATTTCTAGATGTCATTGTTGTTGCTGTTAAGTGCAAGCAAGTCAATTTCAACTCATAGAGGCCCGAAATGGAGTTTCCTTAGGAGCCGCTGGTGGGTTTGAACCACCATGTCAGCAATCCCGTGCTTATTCTACAGTACCACACCAGGACAATAGGGTTAAATAATATCTAAAATCATATCTGGCTGAAAATCTCAAGATCACCATATTTAACTGTCCCGCCATTTTTACACACACGCGCACACACACGAGCATTCTTATTAGAATTATTTAAGTATCAATAAAATGACATGTTTTCCAAGGTCAACAAGTGCAAATTATACTGAAGCAATAAACTCAAAAGTAGCAAACCAAAAGCCAAACTACAGATGAGTCCAAGAAGAATGAGCACAGCCAAATGGAACTGGTTAGAATCAGCGGGCAGGAAGTCGCTTTGACTGAGTATCTGAGGGTCACCTGCTTGCCCACTAACGTCTCAAGGCTACAAATCACAGTATTTCATTGCCGTCCGCTACCAATCACCAAAATGCCCTTAATAAATACAAATTGGTTATGAGGAACAGGAAGAGTGCTCGCTCGTTTCATTGTAATTAGTTGTTGAATGCTGCTGAGAACCGTCTTTTATCCCGCCCCAAGTACAAGTAGGTTCCTCCTTTCTCCTCACAAGCTGTGAATTCCTCTAGCGGTACTGAGCTTAGTTAATCCTACACACGGAGCTTCCTAGATGAAGGATAACGAAAACTGTCCTATCGAGCACAAAGCGGTATGAAGGAGTACAAATTGTCATTCTAAATGCGAGGCTTCAATTGTTCACCCAATTCTACATAAGATATTTACAACCTTCAACTCAGTTCCGCCAAACTTAGATTCTGCTCCCATCACCGAAAGCTGGCAAAAGGGGAAGCGCAGCGCCATCTGCTGTTCCACGGAGGAAAGAGTCGCGGCTGCTAAAGAATGGTTACTTTGTTTTATAGGGTGAGGAACCCTGATGGCACGGTGTTTAAGGGTGCTAAAATCGGTGGTTCAAGAGTTTCAAACCCACGAGTCGCTGCCCTGGACTAAGGGGTGGGAGAAAGATGAGGCAGTTGGCTTTCGTAAAGAATTACAGCCAGTTTTACACTGTCCTATCTGGTAGCGTAATAGTTATGAATCGGTCTGCTATCCTCAGGGTCAGCAGTTCAAAACTACCAGCTGTTCCTTGGGAGACAGATGAGGTTTCTGCTCCCGTAAAGATATACAGCCTCGGAAACCCTGTACAGACTCACTAGGAGTCGGAACCGACTCCACAGCACATAACAACCACAACAATAGGGTCACTTAAGGAGCTCTGGTAGCGTAGTGGCTAAGAATCAGGCTGCGAACCTTAAGATCAGCAGTTCAAAACTACCACCTGCTCCACAGGGAAAAAGATGAGGCTTTCTGCTTCTGTAAAGACTTACAGCCTCGGAAACCCTGTATAGGGTCGCTATGAGTCGGAACCGACTCCACGGCACATAACAACAACAACAATAAAAGGGTCACTTGGAGCCTTTGTGTGCCACTGTGGGTTTACGTGCTAGATTGCAAAGTGTTTGAACCACAATGCCGGCGGTTCAAGCTCACCAGCCACTCCTCAGAAATCCTACACAGCGTCGCTATGGGTCAGAACCGACTCGACAGCACATAACAACAACAACAACATAAGGTTACTTGGAGCCCTTGTGTGGTGCTGTGGGTTAATGCGCTGGACTGCACAGTGTTTGAACCTTCAAATTGGTTTTTCAAACTCACTAGCCCCTCCTTGAAAACCATATACAGGGTCTCTATGGGTCGGAACCGACTCGGCAACACTTAGTGTTAACATTGAATCACTTAATTGAAGGGGTTGCTTTGAATGTGTCTGTGACTAGATTTTTCAAAGCAATTTATCTACTATAAAGGAATGCATGAGATTCCTTTCTTTTAATATTAGCTCTATTATTTATTGTGTGATATTTGTTGTCTAATATTCTAAGTGTTGCCATTAAAATGGAATTTGAAATTTATCTAATTTATAATATTTCAATTTATGTCCTACATAGAACCACAACATATATTTTCTAATAAGGTATTCAACCTTAATTACAATGCTTTCCTTTGCTTTCATTTTAAATACCATAAAATGAATACCAAACACAGTTGATTTTTATTCAAATACAAAGAGAACTATTGAAGATGGAAAATGTATTCAAACAATGTTGTAAAAGAAACAGGATTTTTTGAGTTCTTAAGATGAGCGTTTTTAAAATCGCGTATTGAAACGGAAAGCAATTGATTCAATAGTACTGTTGTTTTCCTAAGCAAGTTCAAATTTTGCCCTCAGTTTAATGATCTTTTCTGAGCAGGAGTTGTAGTCTCATTCTGTTGATTAAGCCTAATTTCAAAGCTGACAGCAGGCATTGGGATCCTTTCAACTATAAATGAATCACCCTGTTTAGTACTCAGATACTGGTTTCCTGATTTGGATGATGTGTGGTTTGAGTGTTACCATTGGAAAAATGGTGAGCAGAAAGTCAAGGACAGCCACGAATGTGTTGGATGTCTTATCTGCTATAAATCCATTCCTGAAATTCTGGATCACTACTAGGGCTGAAGTTCCTAGATGGTTCAAACGATACTAATTGAAAGGCTGACGGTCCAAGGCCATCCAGGGGTGCCTTGGAAGAAAGACCTAATGGTTCGCTTTGGAAAAATCAGCCACTGAAAACCTTATGGAGCCCAGTTCAACTAACACACATGGCATCCCCGTAAGTTGAAGGCAATTCAGCGGCAACTGGTCTGGTTTTACCATGGCTGAAAGCTGGACATCAGTTCCAGAGCACACTACTGCTGGCCATCTCCTCCCAACAAATGAATCCAGTTGATATTATTTGCTCATTAAGCTTCTATTGCTATACCTTGAAGTAGAAATGAAAGCAAGAGGTAAACTATGCTTGATTTTTGTTGCTGTTTTTAATTTTGTCTTTTTCCAAGAGTTCACACACTTATCAGGAGAGGATCATAGGTCAGAGGTAGCAGTATTTGTAAGACAAATCATAGTTTGAACCATCAGAAAATTTTGCCACTTGTGTATTTTTACCCAAAACAAAGACATGTCATAGAATACTTAGGACACTCATGGAAAGCTGCACTGGCACAAATGGGCCTAGGAAATAATATCTCTTATCAATGCAGTTTTTAATTGCACAGAAGATTGTTAGTACTCAGGCCATGTTTACATGAAGTAAATTAGCATAGCCTGCTATAGGCAAATCTTTATAAATAGCACCAGCACTTAACAGAATGCCTCAGCTCAAATAAGTTTGCAATTAAGCCAACTAGGTCCACTGTTAGAGTCCTGGTGTGACACAGTAGGATAGAACTGCTAACTAAAAGATTGGCAGTTCAAACCCACCAGCCACTCCTTGAAAACTCTATACAGGATCACTATGTTGGAACAAACTCGACAGCACTTAACAACAACAACAACAAATTACTATTTTGTGTATCGTGACAAACAGTTTTTCATCCTGGTTTACTAGTTAAGTCTCTGGCAAACTTTTCATGTTGAAATGTAGATTAGGTGCGCCTGATCCAAGTCATAGTGTTTTCAATAACCTCATATGCATATGAAAGTTGGACAGTGAATAAGGAAGATCATAGAAGACTTGATGCATTTGAGTTATGGTGCAGGTGGAGAGTATTGAAAGCACCATGGGCTGCCAAAAGAACAAACAGATCTGTGTTGGAAGAAGTACAGCCAGAATGCTCCTTGGCGGTCAGGATGGTCAAACTTCATCTCTCATACTTTGGGCATATTATCAGGAGGGACCAGTCCCTGAAGAAGGATATAATGTTTGGTAAAGTAGGACAAAGAAAAAGAGGAAGACCCCAAATGAGATGGATTGGCAGAGTGGCAGTAGCAAAGGGCTCAGACGTAGCAGTGATTGTGAAGTTGGCCCAGGATCAGGCAGTGCTTTGTTCTGTTGTACGTAGGGTCACTGTGAGTCGGTACTGGCTCAATGGCACCTAACAACAACAATGTGGATAAGAATCACAAGTAAAATGAGTATTTTCATATGCCAACTATTAGACATGCTGCATTCAAAAAGCCTTTCTTTTTCTTTAAGTTAGTTGCTTGAAAATAAGAAAGCACATCTTCATAGATATAACATCATAAAAAAAGCCACCAAGTCCCAAGGCAATCTAAGAGACTGCATAATCTACAGAGCAGCCGCACAATGTCATTGGTTTACAAACGTGAATTGTGAGCCCAGGAAATATAAAGGCAAAAATAAGAAGAAAAGGGCTCAAAAGTGGCAGTGTGGCACTTAGTACTTTCGATACCATTTCTAGTATCTTAGTACATTGTTCTTTTAGAATATTGAAATTCATGTCACATTCCATGTGACACTGTTATTTGGGTACTTGGGGAAAAAAACCTGAAAGCTGAACCATTTATGAATTCAAAAGAAGATCAATGGCTCAACTGTTCAATGTATGCCACAAAACCAATCTGTGCTCATTCTTTACACCTAGACAGGTCCACACCCATGAAAGTTGTGATAAGCCACCAGATGTGCCATTTCAAACTTTCACTGAAACAATGCCATATTCCAATTCAAAGACTTTCGGAACAAGTATATTATGAATATGTCGATAATGAAATTGATAAAGATCTCCCAATCTCAGTCTCTACATGATGAAATTCAACAAGACAAAGGCAAACCCAAAATGCTTTCTTCAGAACAGAATATGTGGAAACATTAAACAGAGAGAGGAAATGGATGAGCACTATTAAACATTGTGGGGATTGCAATCAATGTCACAAAACAAAATGTGTATGACTCATTGCTTGGAAAACCAATTTGCTTTGTAAAATTTTACACAAATCACAATAAAAACTTTAAAAAAAAAAAAAAGAGCAAAGTATAATAATAGGACTATTTTATCCATAATAAAAGGATTACTACTGAAAAATAAGGGGGAAAAAAGCAAGCCATATATATGTGTGTGTGTGTGTGTGAAGGAAAGTATAAAAATATATATTGTTATTGTTGTTAAGTGCCATTGAGTCAGTTTCCATACATAGCAACCCTGTATAGGGTTTCCAAGGAGTAGCCAGTGGGTTTGAACCACCAACCTCGCAGTCGAACCGACCTTGCAGTCCAGTGTTTATACTACAGCTTCACACCATAACTCCATAAAAGCATATATATAAACATGATGGTGATGGTGATGGTGATGTGCCGTGGAGTCAGTTCCGACTCATAGCGACCCTGTACAGGGTTTCCGAGGCTGTAAATTGTTATGGGAGCAGAAAGCCTCATCTTTCTCCTGCAGAACAGCTGGTAGTTTTGAACTGCTGACCTTGCGGTTCGCAGCCTGATTCGTAACCACTATGCTACCAGAGCTCCATATGTATATATATAAACATACACAATATATATTCATATATATGTACATACACAATATATATATTAAACATATTAATATATATGTATATATTATTATATGTGTGTATATTTATATATATATAAACATAATAATATGTATGTATTATATATATATAGAGAGAGAGAGAGAGAGAGAGAGAGTGCCATCATGTTGGTTCCAATTCACAGTGACCCTGTATAGGGATTCCAAGGAGCATCTGGTGGGTTTGAACTGCTAACATCCAGTGCTTATCCTACAGCACCACCAGGGCAGGGCATGTTGTGTTGTCGCTGGGTGCCTAACCCAAACCATGGTATTTCCAATCTCCTCACATGCATGAGAAAGCTAGACATTATGGTGTTGTCAAAGAATACTAAATATATCTTTGTTGTTGTTACGAGCCCTAGAGTCAGTTCTGATTCATAGCAACCCTGTGTAGGATTTCCAAGGAGTGTCTGGTGGGTTTGAACCGTGACCCTGCAGTTAGCAATCCAGTGTTTGTCCTACAGCACCACACCAGGACTCCATTGTTGTTATTGTTAAGTGCCTTTGAGTCAGTTCCCACCCATAGTGACCCTGTGTAGAGTTTTCAAGGAACAGCTGGTGGGTTTGAACTGCCAACCAGTGTTGAAGCGAGGATGACAAGACTATGTCTCACTTACTTTGGACATTTTGTCGGGAAAGACCAGTCCCTGAAGAAGGACACCACGTTTGGTAAAATAAAGAGTGCAAAAAAGAGGAAGACACTCAGCAAAATATAGCAACACACTGGCTGCAACAGTGGGCTGAAACATAGCAATGATTATGAGAATGAGGCAGAACTGCTCAGTTTTCACTCTGTTATACATAGGGTCATTGAGTCAAAATCAACTGTATATATCTACATAAGTATATATACAAAGTTCTGGTGTGGCGCTGTTGGATAAGCACCAGACTGTTAACCCCAAAGTTGGTGGTTCAAACCCACCCTCCACTCCTTGTAAACCCTATGCAGGGTTGCTATGAATCAGAAAAGCATCAATATTTTTATTATGTAAAAAACTGTATATATATATGTATATATATATATATTTGTATATGTATGTATATATTTTTTCAATGAATACTTCTCAAAGTGATGAAAGAGGGAAAAAACAACATGTCTAGAACCAAAAAGAGACTTGTCAGCTGCTGGAAAATTTCTACAAAATGACCGGGGGTGGGGGGGGAATGTAGGGGACAAGCTTGCAGGGTATACCCTTTGTTTGGTTGATGATGCGTGGAAGGGATTGGAACCATTGCAATGAAACAATATACTATATAATGAATGTAAAACTAATGTTCTCCCATGTAAACTATCATATAATTCACAATAAAACATTAAAAAAAAATCAGTAATCACAATAAATTCAAATGGATTCCCTTAAAAAAATTTTTTTTGTTTGTAACTGAAAGATACCATTGACTTCATTTTAAAAAGTGGTACTTCTTTTGAAGAATTATAAGCTGTATCATACATTTGATTTTCTGTTTTTGTGACTCATTTAATATTCTTCATTCTAGAAAGAAACCATTTTTAACATGACTTCATCTGTTAATTTTAATGTTTCACGTGACTTTATCTGTTAATCTGTTAACAATGACAGTATATGCATATTTATTCTCATAAATTTTTATCTGTATTTTACTTGAGATTCTCTAAGTTCATAATTTTTATATTTGAAATGCATGGGTTTTAGTTCTAGTGATTTTTTTTTTTAATTCTTAAAATTTGTTTTAAACAAATTATAGATGATGCCTGTATTTTATTGATCATTTCACTTAAAATCAAAATAAATACTAAAGTACCAGTAATATTACTTTTTCTGATATATTATAATCTCTTGCTAAATGCCATGGAGTCAGTTCCGACTCATAGCAACTCTGTATACGAGGCTTTAAATCTTTGTGGGATCAAAAAGTTTCATCTTTCTCCTGTGGGGCATCTGGTGGGCTCAGATCACTGAACTTGTGGTTGGTTCAAAGTCCAGTGCTTATCCTACAAAGCCACCACATTCCCATTACAATGTCTTTGTTGTTGTTGTTGTTGTTAAGTGCCATTGAGTCAGTTCCAACTCACAGCAACCCTATAGAGTTTCCAAGGAGCTGCTGGAGGGTTTGAACTTGGTTCACAGTCCAGTACTTAACCCTACAGCACACACTAGGAGTCTTGTTGTTGTTGTTGTGAAGTGCTGTCAAGTTGGTTCTGACTCACAGGGACCCTGTATAGGGTTTCTGAGGAGTGGCTGGTGAGCTTGAACCACCAGCCTTGGGGTTTAAACCCTCCTTGCAGTCCAGTGCATAAACACACAGCGCCACACCAGGAGTCTTGCTGTTGTTAAGTACCGTGGAGTCAGTTCCGACTCATAGTGACCTTACACAGGGTTTCTGGGACTGTAAATCTTTACGGGAGCAGAAATCCTCCTCTTTCTCCCATGGAACGGCTGGTAGTTTTGAACTGCCAACCTTGAGGTTGGCAGCCCAATTCATAACCACTACACTACACCAGGAGTCTAGTGGTGCTCAAATAGAAAAACTAAATTGAGTATCAAAAAACAAGGAACTGATACTTTAGAAATCTATAGAGGCCATGAATAATGAAAAGAATATGATAGCCCCTCACCAGTATGTATTTAAAAATAAAAACAACATTGAACATTCATCTAATCCTATTTTTATCATAATTTATAAGAAAAAAAATGCTGACATCAAGTTCATTCCAGTTTATAGCAACCCTGCAAGACATAGTAGACCTGTCCCACGGGCTTAGGGACCAGTCCCTGGAGAAGAACATCATGCTTGGTAAAGTAGATGATCAACAATGGTCTCAAACATAGCAATGATTGTGAGGATGTCTCAGGACCAGGCAGGGTTTCATTCTCTTGTACATTGGGTTACTATGAGTCAGAAGTGACTCGATGGCGCCTAACGACAACAAATGGCCACATCTTTCTCCTGCAGATTGTCTGGTGAAATTAAACCACCTAAACAGTCCCTTTAATCAGTGTGCCACCAGTGCTCATAATGAGTAATAATATCTTTTTAGTAAAATGTTTCATTTGTCAAAAAAGATTATCCTAGTACTCCTGGTGTGTTGCTTCCCAAAGCACAAGTGCATGCCCCTTCTATCGACACTGAATCCAGCCTCTTCATCCTCTTCTCTTCCTGCTTCTAGTCTTACCCTAAAGTGTCTAAGAAGTAATCGAACCTCCTCCTGGTTCTCTGAGCAAGACTTTTCTGGCTACAAGTGAATAAAATACTATGAAATGGGAGGAGATGGTTTGTAGGATTTTCATTTTTTTTTGTAGTGGCAAGAGGAAGGAAACTACTTTTTCTCATGCTATCTGTTGAAAAAATCATCTGGGGTGCTTTAATTTCCTGATGGAGAAAAAGAAAACAAAATTGATGAAAGACCAAACCTAAAGTTCTTTCTGTGAAATCAGGAGTTTACTTGAGAGTGCTAAGAAGCTCATTTAAGTTGGGGGCAGTGATACTGCTGGTATATAGAACCAATGAGCTAGAAGCAGCAGGATGAGTGAATTCTCTAAGATAGAGGGGACATGTAGACTTCACATTTATTTGACTAATGCTCTGCCTTGGCCCATTTGAGAATTTCTAAGGAGCTCTGATAGAGTAGTGGTTACGAATCAGGCTGCTAATCTCAAGGTCAGCAGTTCAAAACTACCAGCAGTTCTGCAGGAGAAAGATGAGGCTTTCTGCTCCCATAAAGATCTACAGCTTCAGAAATCCTATGCAGGGACGCTATGGGTCAGAATCAACTCCACAGCACTTAACAACAATAAGAGCAACATAAAAGAAGAATTTTTAATAAGCCTAGCAGAGTTTACATACATTTTTAATCCATCCTAAAGAATGTCTAAGGAGCCCAAGTGGTGAAGTGGATTAAGTGTTGGGCTGCTGACCAAAAGACCCTCCATGGGAGAAAGATGAGGCCATCTGCTCCCATAAAGATGGCAACCTTGGAAACCCCATTGGGCAGTGCTCCTCTGTCCAATACAGACACTATAGGTCAGAACAGACACCACAGCAGTGGGTTTTAAGATATTTCTAAGATTTGCCAAGTAACCCCATAAAGATTCAAGCACGATACATCAGTCTGGATTTAGCCAGAAAAACAGAATCGTTGCAAATATGAAGGTATAAGATTTTTAACATAGGGATTCAATACTGCATCTGGAGAAGGAAAACCATCACTAACCTGTCTCTACATACACTCCAGCAGTGGAGTAGGCAGAGAAAGCAGAGCTGGTTGCAGAAGCACGAGAAACCATTGCATTTGATCATCATAACTGTCGGGGGCTCCTGGAGAAAACTGCCATGAGGGGTCTATCATAAAATCTACATTTTAGGCCTAGTACAAATGCTTCTTCTAAGCTTCTCTTAGAAATTTTAAAGTGAGCCAAGACAGAGCATATAGTTGTCTACATGGTCCCTCTATGCAACCGTGGTTTCCTGTAAATAGTGGCTTTGGCTTCACACCCACCTTCCAAATCTCAGGCATATTTCTGTCTTGCCTAACTGTAACCTAGAATCGTATAGGGATGCGGATTCTGGGAACCAAATTTTCAGCAGATTGCTAAATTGACATTACGCAGTTTAGAACTCAAAACCAAACCAGTTGCCATGGAGTCAACTCCGACTCACAGCAATCTGTATGTCTCAGAGTAGAACTGTGTATCATAGGGTTTTCAATGTCTGATTTTTTCAGAAAGAGATTGCTACACCTTTCTTCCAAAGCACCTCTGGGTGGATTCCAGTTTAGTACACAACAAAAATACTCTTTCCCTAAAACCTTCAGCATTTGACACAGTTAAGTACTTCCTCCTTCCAAAAACTCTCTTTGGACTTTGGAATATCACTTTTTCTTATTTCATCATTGGCTTCTTCTCCTCATTTGCAGTTTCTAAATTGACATATCTGTGGGGGAAAGGGTCACGATTCAACCTGCTACATGGCTTAAACAAGTTCTGTTTCTTTTTGTTTTTTTTTTTTTTTTTTTCGCAAGCGTGAACAGGACTTTTTTTTTTTAAGTTTTTATTGTGAGTTAGGTGAAGGTTTACAGAGCATATCAGTTTCCCATTCAACAATTCATATTCACTTTATTTCATGTCATTGATTGTCATCCTAACGATGTGGCATCGCTTGTCCCTCTTACCCATATGTTTCCTGTATCCATTTCTCCTTTTTTCTTAATCTTTCTGAACTTTGTCCTTGAGTAAATGCTGTCCATTTGATCTCAAATTCCAAGGTGTGAGTACCTCCCTAGTGTTATTGTTCCCCTTTGGACATGTCTATTGTTTGATAGTAAGTTCATTTCCAGACCTGAAAGGTGACTAAAGGTTCCACCAGTCTTTTTCTGATGTGTAAGCCTGGTATTTTTTTTTTTTTTTTTTATGATTTTGAGTTTTTTTCCACATTTTTCTCCCATTCTATCAGGATCTTCAAATGTGATCCCTTTCAAAGCAGTTGGTAGTGGTAGCCTGGCATTGTCTAGTTCTTCTGGTCTCAGGGTCATGGAGATTGATGTTCACATATTCCATTTGTCCATTGGACTAATTGTTTCAATGCATTTTCAGTTTTCTTCACTCTTTTTTCCTCCAGGCAGGGAGAAACCAACAGTTGCACTTTAGATGGCAACTCATGAACTTTTAAGACCCCAGTTGCTACTCACCAAAGCAGAATGTAGAGCTTTTTTTTTTAGACTATGTTATGCCAATTGACCTTTGTGTCCCCTGAAAATGTTGTCCTGAGCCCTTAGACCCAGCAACTCATTCCCTCAAGGTGTTTGGTTATGTGTAAGAAATGTTCATAACTCTTGATACCTGCCTCAAGAAAACCTTCTCCCTCAGTCCATCTTTCTCAAATTACAGCAACTCTATTTTTTCAGTTACTCGTATCAAATAAGTCACCCTTGATTTTTTTCTTTATTTCTCAACCCACATCCAATTCATTAGCAAATCATATCAGCTCTACATTCAGGAATCTACCTACTTCTTATCACCTCCATATCTGCAACATTGGTCCAATCTCTTCCCTGGATTTATGCAATTATCTCCTAAGGTACCCCCTTCCGTCTATTTCCAATACAACACGCAAAAGAATCATTTTAATACAACCTTGGTACCTTAGATCACATCATACCTCTGCTCAAAACTCTCCAATGACTCTCCATTTCATTCAGATTTAAATCAAAGAGTTTGCAATGTCATTTTCAGAAAGGCCTGCAATGACCATCTTAGAAAAAGCAGTGACCCCATCATCCTTCTTCCCTGACTTGCTTTATTTTTCCCATGGTGCATATCACCCACCACCTGATCTAATATGTATTTGTTTAATATTTCATAATCCACTCTCCCCAACTAGATTATAGTATCCACAGGGACCAGATTTTGTTTTGTTCAATGCTTGTCCTCAGCACCTAGTTGCCACTCAATGGCATATTTGTATAGTGAGTAAATGACTGAATGAATAAGTTGCCCAAGTACCTGGTTAGAAAGTGCCAAAGTTTGTGTTAGCTCAAGTGCTAACTGATAACTACACAATGAAGTTGGAATAAATTTTCTATATTAATAGTTTGATCTAGTTTGCAAATGACAATATAAGCAACCCATCTTGAATATTCTAGTACATTCAGAAAATGCAAATACAAATTCCACCTCTTCACCTGTCTCCTATTTGAAAGAGGTAGTCATCGATCTGATAAAACCTCATATCATATTTATCCTGCCAAAGACTTCACCTATTAAACAGTGTTTGGTGATTCAGAAAGCACAGCACTAAATTTCACTCCCTGTCCAAACCACAGAAATGTGTTTATTTCTATAAAGCTATGGTAGCACCATACAGCAAGGACCTGCCACTCATGGGGTCTTGTCTTTAAAACCACCACACTGTTTTCTTAATTCTTCAAGAGGGAATGAATGTTGTTAAAGAGGCATAAGTCTTGGTGTGAATTTGTTTCTGATACCAAGTCATCTGTTTCCACTAAAACAGGAAAACTCAAAAACATTCATACATGTTTCCTTGAAACTACTGAAAATCAGACTCTTTTTAAAGTAGTAAGCAGCAACTATTCTGAAAATTAAGGCCAAATGGGCCGTAAATGAAAAGCAGTTTGTAAATTCTGAGATTGGGCTGACTAGAGCCAATTACTCTAGCAGAGACAATCGTGATGTCTTCATCTGGATGCTTCAGATAGCCTGTTTATTGCAAGGTAAATGAATTGATGTGCTCTCTCAGTGTAATTGAGGAAAAACCTGTTGGATCACAAATTCATCCAGTAATTACTTTAGGATTCCTCTGAGAAAGTGTCTACATAATTTCCTTTGTATGTGTTTTCCAAGAGGACATTCGTCTCCTATCTAGTGTTCTCTAAACCACAAATACACCCCATTGATTTTCTCAGTCTACAGTGTGTTGATTTTTAGCCCATAGTGTATAAGGTGAAAGGAAACAATAACTGTATATAGAAAATATTGATTTGGAACCATTGATTCAAGGCCCCAGGGTGTCAAAAGATTAGTTACTTTTAAGAGAAGCACTAAAGGTGACTTTCAACTACTTTATATTGACTAACCAGAACAGATTAATCCTTCTGTCAAAGCCATAGGACTCTCCTCAAGAAGACATAATGAACAGACCATTTATCCACTTGCTTGAGATCTAAATAATACCTTCCACATATATATCCAAAATAAAAATAAGCATACATACTGCACTGTGACCAAATAATTCATGACTGATACTTTCCTTAACTATAATAATAAATATATATAGTGTGTACTGTGAGCCAAGAATTGTTATTTACATCTATTGTTGTTGTTACGTGCCATCTGTCAGTTCCCACCATAATTACCCCCTGTATAGGGTTTCTGAGGAGTGGTTGGTGAGTTCAAACCACCTACCTTTCTGTTCACATGTACCTTGAGGTCTAGTGCTTATCCTATAGCTCTAGATCTATAGGACTTCTTACATATATTAACTTATTAATATCTGGCAATTGCACAACACCACTCTGAGGAATATACAAATATTACCCTCATTTTACAGAAGAAGAAACGGAAGCACACATGATTTGGGCAAAATAACTTGTCCAAAATCACACTAGTAAGTAAGTGGTAGAGCCCACCTTTGACCCTCACTGTAAGTTCATATAAGGAGCCCTGGAAGTATAATGGTCATGTTTTGGGCTGCTAACTGAAAGATCAGCAGTTCAAATCTACCAGCTCCTCCATTGGCGAAAGATGAGGCTTTCCCCTCCTGTAAAGTTTACAGCCTCAGAAACCCTATACAGGGTTGCTATGAGTCAGAACCAACTCAACAGCATACCACCATCACCATAGGTTCATATTTGTACCCATTCCAAAGAGAGGTGACCCAATGGAAAGCAGAAATCATCTGACAAAATCATTAATATTGCATGCAAGTAAAATTTTGCTAAAGATAATTCAAAAACCACTGCAACGGTACATTGACAGGGAGCTGCCAGAGGTTCAATCTGGATTCTGACTAGGCTATGGTACAAGGGATATTGTTGCTGATATAAAACGACTCTTGGCTGAAACCAGAGAATACCTGTGCTTTATTGACTATGCACAGGCTTTCTATTGTGAGGATCGTAACAAGTTGTGGGCAACATTGCAGAGAATAGTGTTATGGAACAGTTAATTATGCTCATGAAGAACCTATGCATAGATCAAGAGGCAGTCTTAGAACAGAACAAAAGGGCACTGAATGGTGTGCGCCAGGGTTATATTCTTTCATCATACTTATTCAGTCTGTATGATGAGCAAATAATCTGAGAAACTGGATTATATGAAGAAATATGTGTCATCAGGATTGGAAAAAGACTCATTAACAACCTGCAATATGCAAATGATACAACCTTACTTGCTGAAAGCCAAAAGGACTTAAAATACTTACTGATAAAGATCAAAAACCACAGTCTTTGGTTTGGGTTGCACCTCATTGTTAAGAAAACAACATTTCTCACCACTGGACCAATAAATAACATCAAGATAAATGAAAAGGTTCAAGTTGTCAAAGACTTAATTTTTCTCTGATCAACCATCAACAGTCATGGAAGCAGCAGTCAAGAAATAAAACAGTGTATTACATTAGGCAAATCTACTAAACAAGACTTCTTTAAAGTGTTCAAGAGCAAAGATGTCAGTTTGAGGACCGAGGTGCACCTCACCCAAACCATGATATTTTCAATAGCCTAATATGCATGTAAGGAGCTCTGGTAGCATAGTGGTTATGAATTGGGCTGCTAAACTCAAGGTCAGAAGTTCAAAACTACCAGCTATTCCACAGGAGAAAGATAAGGCTTTCTGCTCCCGTAAAGATTTATGGAAACCCTGTACAGGGTCGGTATGTGTCGAAACCAACTCCACAGCACATCACCACCAACATGCATGTAAACGTTGGACAATGAATAAGGAAGACCATAGAAGAACTGATGCATTTGAGTTGTGGTGTTGAAGTGAATATTAAAAGTACCATGAATTGCTAAAACAAGCAAATCTATATTGGAAGAAGTGCAGCCAGAATGTTCCTTAGAAGCCAGGATGATGAGAATTCGTCTCTTGTATTTGAGATACATTATCAGGAGAGACCAGTCCCTGGAGAAGCACATCATGCTTAGTAAAGTTGAGGGTCAGAGAAAAAGAGAAAGACACTCAATGAGATGGATTGGCCCAATAGCAGCAGCAATGGGCTCAAACGTAGCAAAGATTATGAGATTGGCACAGGACCGAGCAACGTTTCGCTCTGTTGTGCATAACAGAACTGTGTGAGTTGGTATTGTTCTTTGTGAGTTGGTATCGACGCTAATAGCACCTAACAAACAACATAGGTGAGTTTAAAAATTTGAACACAAAGCCTGACACTAGAAACCACACTCTTAATCATAGGACCATTAATCTGACTAAGATTTTCAAGGACAAAATCCAAACTTTTGACCTAAAGTAAAATGTATACCCCACATTTACTCATGCAACATTTCCTACAGGCATTAGCAAGAGCCTCTGTCTGCTCCACTGAGTTCTTTTTAAGACTACATCATCAAGAGACTCAGTTCATCTCCTTGAAAACTGGACTTTTCACTGTCTTGTCCCAGAAATTTACTCTCATTGGCCACACTAGTATTTGCTACTGTCCAATTAAAAAGAGGCTGGGAAATGTAGGAAAGTAAAATAAACCTTTGACAAACGTTATGACTATCTCTTCCACACTTCAATTATCCAAGTAGAAATAATTTTCTCACTGCAGGTAAGTCCAAAAGTTTGTAAATTATTTATGGGTGGCCTTTTTTCACTCTCCGGAGATTATTTATTCATTCAACAAATATTTATGTAAGTCCTACTACATGCTGAATAAACAAATGAACGATCCCTAATTATACCAGGCATTGCTGCTTTTCTTTCATTGCAGTCCAACTACTGGAAATGAAGTAGGAAGATCAAATATGAAATGACTTCTTCTCAATGAGTCTCTGGAACCAGAGATCAAATGAATTTCCTACCCAAGGGCAAACGTTGGTGTTTAGGAGGAGAGCCATGATTACTGCTCAATTCAGAAGACACTTGGTAATTCTTATTGTTTCAAGGTCAACCCATGAACCAGGGTTGGCACTTCAATGTTTCAGCGTATATCTCACATTTGCATTTTGCACAAACATTATGCATAGGTGAGAGAAGAGAATGTGCTTCAGCCTAATCCAATAGCTAATTAGCAACACCTGCACCAAGGCACTATTAGCATCTTGCTATTAGGTTACTGTTTGAGTTACAGGATAAGTGATTAAGCCTGTCAAACTGTGACAGGACTTGCTTCGTTTTTCACTTCATGTATAAATTTAAATGTCACATTTTTAAATAGCCAACAAAAAATTTTTAATTTGACATGGCTATTTTTGAATTTCAGTGACAGATTTCAGTTGTTGATGAGGGGATTACAATCCAAGTCCTAAAAATCTGATAAGTTGTATTTACCTGAAGAAATACAATATCTCCTCCACTCAGTCTACCTACTCTCCAACAGCTAGATATAAACTCTGAATCGTGTCGTAATAATTATCATTTTATCCTTATGCATAGTAAGGTACCCAGTATGTGTAGGTGTTCGACACGTAGATATTTGTTGAATTAATTCAATTTCTGCTTCTAAGCTTATGACTCCCAAATATCCAATGTGGAGTCCTGTTGTGACACTATAAAATAAGCACTGGACTGCTAACTGCAAGGTTGGCAGTTCAAAACCATCAGCTGCTCCGTGGAAACCCTATACAGGCTAGGTAGATCTGAGTCAGAAGTGACTAGATGGCACGTAACAGCAACAATAACGCTCTTTAACTCTAGGTTTTGACGCACACTGCCTTCCCTTCAATAATTTACTATTTCACAGACACTACGTAGTCTACTAAGGAGCTCTGGTAGCATAGTGGTTACGAATCGGACTGTGAACCTTAAGGTCAGCACTTCGAAACTACCAGCCACTCTACAGGAGAAAGATGAGGCATTCTGCTCCCGTAAAGATTTACAGCCTCAGAAACCCTGTACAGGGTCGCTATGGGTCAGAACCGACTCGATGTCACTTAACAACAACAATAACACATAGTCTACTAGAATAAGCGTGTACATTGTTTTCTAAGTTCACACTAATGCAAATCAAGAATTCACAGTATTTCCCATCCATACTTGAGGAAAAGCCTTCTACTTCAAGCACTAGAGAGAGTGTTAAGTACTAGGTTAAGGCTTTAGAGAAGAAGCCTTAACCTGAGACCATAAAGAAGCCATAGCGAGTCCAGGAAGCCTCTAAAATTTATACATGTGTTGTGTTCATTTTCTCTCTGTCCCTCAAGGGGAGGGATGTGGTGGTTTCACCACCTTGAAACAATAAGGACCATGTATCTGGTGTTGACATGCTGACATGTTGGTGATCCCCGTTGTTATAGTGATGGTTGCTGCAAGATCAAGTTCAAGTTCACACTTAGGGCTGGCTACATAGTTTGCAGGACCCAGTGCACAATCCCTTATTTAAAAATTATTAAGAATTTCAAGAAATGACAACGAAGTGTTAAGCCAAGTGTGGGGCCTTTCTGAGTGCAGGCCCTGGTGACTGCACAGGTCATACTCCAAAGCTGGCCCTGTTTTCAGTGTCCAGAAGGTTGCTACAAGGCCGTGTTTGTGGTGGTGATGGTCTGTGGTGGTCGTCGTAGGGCCGTATTGATGATATCAGTGTGGGATGGGTAATTACTGCAGCTGGACCATATTTGTGGGGTTGGTATAGTGGCTGCAATGGTCCATCAGTACCATTGAGTTCTATTGAATTCTGGCAACAGCGGTCAAACTGTATCTTCCAGTGCTTGGAGGAAGTAGCAGTGATGGCTTTCTCATCAGTCACTTCTGTAAGGAGAGCTTGGCATTTCTTCCCAGCTGACTAACTAACTTTGTTCCTTGTTCTAAGCTATCCCAGTGATTCTATGAGCTACCAATATCTTAAAAACATAAAGTCTCCCTTTTCTACTTCAACAACCAGATGTAGCTTCCGTTGCTTACTACAAAGAAACCTAAATGACTTGTGGCTTACGTGTATATTACTAAAGAGAGGCGTTAACCTGATTCTCACAGAGATTCTACACTTTAAAATTAATCCTAACTAAATCCTAATTTCTGCCTTGTCTCTTATTACTTAGTATAAGATTTATATTCCCCTTATACAAATCAGGATTAATTATGTCTACTTAGCATGTTGTTGTGAGGAATAAACAATAATGCAGGTAGATTACCTGCTTGTACTTAAATAAGTTTAATTTTCTTTCTCTAAACTCCTTTAAACTATGGTAGCGTAGTGGTTACGAATCGGGCTGCGAACCTAAAGGTCAGCGGTTCAAAACTACCAGCTGCTCCGCGGGAGAAAGATGAGGCTTTCTACTCCCGTAAGGATTTACACCCTCGGAAACCCTATACGGGGTCGCTATGGGTCGGAACCGACTCGATGGCACGTAACAACAACAACAAGTTTCATTTTAAGAAAAGGTTGTTGCTGTTGTTGTTGTTAAGTGCCATTGAGTCAGTTCTGACTCATAGCAACCCTGTATAGGGTTTCCAAGGAGCGACTGGTGGGTTTGAACTGCCGATCTTATGGCTCAAGCTGACCTTGCGGTCCAGCGCATTATCCTGCAACACCACACCAGGGCTCCAATAAGGGGCTTGTAGGTGGAGTTAATAAAGACAAGAATGACTCAAGTAAATTTAATATTTGTAAAGAAAAATATTGTTGTCATTAAGTGCCATGGAATCAGTGCCAACTTGTAGCCACCTCTATAGGGTTTCTGAGGAGCAGATAGTGAGTTTGAACTGCCAACCTTGCAGTTTAAACTGATCTTGTGGTCCAGTATTTACCCTATTCTAAATTTACTAAGGTTGTTTTGAGAATACAAATAAAATACAGAAAACAGAAATGAGATAAAGCATTCTGTCAACAATTCAATAGATATATTTGAATAAGGTATAGTTCAAGATACATACAAATGTTTCATTTTCTGGACTGACAGGTCAGGTGATGGCTATCTATGTACAATGTTTCTGAATTTTGACCTGCTAGTACAATGGCTATCTTTGTATAATGGTAATTGGCAAGGTTTCATGATATTGTATGATGACCTGCAGACATGAGGAAATAAGAGATGTGTAAGACAAGTGACCCCACGGGGTGGGAGGTTCATAACTGATGAAGCAACCATAGCCTGAAGACTAGACTACGGATTAAGGGTTTCACTGGGCATGGCCTCGGGCAACATTATGAACCTTGTCTTACTCTGGATTCTCTAGAAGGGCAAAACCAGTGGAGGATAAACAGAACCATAGAGAGACATTTACTATTAGGAAAGGGCTCATGCAATTGTGAAGAAATCGCATCTGTGGGAGCTGGCAAGTCCCAAATTCATGTGAAGACCTGACTTACATGGCTACAGGGACTGAGGAACCCAAAGTCTGCACACCAATCAACAGACTGGAGTCCTCTACCAACTCACAGGGTTGCCAAGGTTGGCGAATTCAAAATCTGCCCATGAGGTAGCAGGTCAGAGACTGCTGCAGTTTTACATCCCAATGAGAAAATTATAAAGTTGAGAAAAGAGAGCAAACTTTAGCAGAACATCCATTTATATATTGGAGGCACACCACAATCCCACTCAAACTCCCCTTGTAACTGATTCGTTACTCAGCGGAAAGTGATTATGTAACATCTGCCAAACCACTAAGAATCATAGCCTAGCCGAGTTGACATCATAACCCCCTACATATGATTAACATTTTTATGATGTCACTTGGTTCATTTAATTACTTGCTCAAGAAATGGATAGTGAAGAGCTACTATGGGCCATGCATTGTGCTAGATACTAAATAAAATGGTGACTATGTATATAAATACATAGTTCCTGCCTTCAAGCATTTTATAGGTAAATGGGAATGAGAAGTCAAGAATACAAATCATTATATTGTATTTTGAAAACTGCTAGGTTTGTCACAAGTACATGTTGTTTGTTGTTGCTTGTTGTTGTTGTTGTCAGGTGCCATCGAGTCGGAACCGACTCATAGCGACCCCATGCACAGCAGAACGAAACAGTATCCGATCCTGGGCCAACCCCACCACCGCTGCCACACTTGACACCATCAATGATACCACCTGGCTGATCCATCTCGTTGGGGGTCTTCCTCTTTTTCTCTGACCCTCCACCTTACCCAGCATGACATCCTTCTCCAAAGACTGTTCCCTCCGGACAATATGTCCAAAGTAGGAGAGACGAAGCTTAGCCATCCTGGCCTCCAAGGAGCACTCTGGCTGCACTTCTTCCAAAACAGATCTATTGGTTCTTTTGGCAGTCCATGGCACTTTTAGTATTCTCCTCCAACACCACAACTCAAAGGCATCAATTCTTCTACGATCTTCCTTATTCACTGTCCAGCTTTCGCATCCATATGAGGTTATTGAAAATACCATGGCTTGGGTCAGGAGCACCTTAGTCCTCAAGCTGACATCTTTGCTCTTCAGTACTTTAAAAAGTTCCTGTGCAGCAGATTTGCCCAATGCAATACGTCATCTGATCTCTTGACTGCTGCTTCCATGAGTGTTGATAGTTGATCCAAGAAGAATGAAGTCCTTGACAACTTCAATCTTTTTTCCATTGATAAGAATGTTGTTTATTGGTCCAGTGGTGAGGATTTTTGTTTTCCTGACATTGAGATGCAACCCATACCGAAGGCTGTGGTCTTTGATCTTCACCAGTAAATGTTTCAAGTCCTCTTCACTTTCAGCAATCAAGGCTGTATCATCTACATATCGCAGGTTGTTAATAAGTTGTCCTCCAATCCTGACGACACATTTTTCTTCATAGAACCCAACTTCTCGTATTATTTGCTCAGCATACAGGTTGAATAAATATGGTGAAAGAACACAACTTTGTCGCACACCTTTCCCAATTTTAAAACATTCAGTGTTCCCATGTTCTGTTCGAACAACTGCTTCTTGGTCCAGGTACAGATTCCTCAGAAGTACAATTAAGTGTTCTGGAATACTCATACTTCTCAATGTTGTCCATAGCTTGTCATGATCCACACAATCGAAAGCCTTTGTGTAGTCAATAAAGCACAGGTAAACATCTTTCTGCTATTCTCTGCTTTCAGCCAAGATCCATCGGACATCAGCAATGATAGCTCTCGTTCCCCGGTCTCTTCTGAATCTGGTTTGAACCTCTGGAAGTTCTCTGTCAATGTATGATTGTAGCTAGGTGCTGTCAAGTCAGTTTCGATTTATAACGACCGTATACACAGCAGAATGAAACACTGTGGGGTCCCGCGCCATTCTCAGAATTGCTGTTACACTTGAGTCCAGTGCTGCTGCCATGGTGTCAATCCATCTCACTGGGGGTCTTCCTCTTTCTCTCTGTCCTTCCACTTTACCAAGCATGATGTCTTTCTCCAGGCACTGGGTTCTCCTGATAACATGTCCGGAGTATGAGAGACAAAATCTCAGCATCCTGGCTTCTAAGGAGCATTTGGGCTGTACTTTTTTCAACACTGATTTGTTTGTTCTTCTGACAGTCCATGGTACTTTTAATATCCTTCTCCAATACCATAACTCATATGCATCAATTCTTCTACGGTCTACCTATTCACTGTCCAACTTTTACATGCATATGAGGTGATTAAAATACTATGGCTTGGGTCAAGCACACCTTAGTCTTCAAAGTGTTATCGTTACTCTTAAACACTTTAAAGAGATCTAAAACAACAGATTTGCCTAGTGCATTATGTCATTTGATTTCTTGAGTGCTACTTCCCTGAGTGTTGACTGTGGATCCAAGCAAAATGAACATCAGTCTGTGTACCCAATCAACCAGCAATAAGAGAGTGCTAGAAAGAGTGATCTCTTGGCCAAGTCTTGAAGAACAAGAAAGAGTTAATAGATGAAAAGAGAGGATTGTATTGTGAAGCTGTATGTGTAATGTCTCAAAATTGGGATAAAGCATGTTCTGTTTCAATAATTTTATTTCTGATTTTATGTATGGTGTGGGAATGTCTGAGGGAGAGTAAAGAGAGATGAGGGCGGTAATTATGTAAAAGAGCTTGGTTGTTAAGTGCCATCAAATTGGTTTCGACTCATAGCTACGCTGTATAGGGTTTTCTGAGGAACGGCTGGTGGATTTGAACCAACGATCTTGTGACTAGCAGTCCAGTGCTTATCCTACAGCACCACATCAGGATTCCTAAAAGAGCTTCAGAGGATCACTAACATTAGATAATATAATAAAGATCCATAAATTTCCCTATGAACCAAATGATAGACTAAATACAGCAAGAAAGTTAATAGGGATAAATGCAAATTTTTAAATCTAGCTACACAAGTACAGGGTAAAAATACTTAAGAGCATGTGAAAAGGTTATCAATTTCAATTGACTATCAGCTTAATATGATTCAAATAGCTGAAGAAGCAACCCATTAAAAATACCTTCAAAATCCAAGTCCTAGAGGGAGAAGTCAGAATCCCACTTTGTGATGTAGCACTTGCCACACAGAGCTGAATGTTAACTTTCACTTAAAACTATATCCTATTTTTCAGAAAAGCTATTTCCCCTAAATATTGGCTTTTAAAGCTTTTTGTCTATAAAAAAAACTACATCCCCAAAATATTTTGTATGCCAGTTTTGTAGTTAAAATTGCACTGATTTACAACTGAACAGAGGAGTAGCGACACCCTGTTAAGATTGAAAAGCTGTTCCCTGTACATGTCGCCATGGAGACCCATTCAGTAATCAAGGCTCCATGCTTTCTGTGAAATGGACTCAGATTTTGCCTCCAGCAGCACAATATAAAACCGTGTAGACAGCATTTTTAAATTTCCTGTTAAAAGTATCAGAACGTTTTCCAGGCCCTACAGAAAACTACTCTTTCAGACAATGAGAGTCACCTTTTTCATAACACTCAACTGAAAAAGGCACAATAGGTCAAAGTCTTTATACTCAGAAAGCCCACATATTCATTTTCTTCAGCTTCCGTTGGAGAATGAACCACAGCAGCAATGACCTACAATTTTTTACAGACAGATTTATCCTGAAAAGATCCAAAAAGGGCTTTACACACAGCACACAGTATCTATTCTTCCATTGTGAAAATTTCAACTTTGATGCATACTTTCTACAGCTTGTGGATATTCTTTGTGATATTCACTTGGCTTTGATCACCAGTTTGATAGTTTGGCCTCTATTGCAGAGAATATTCTCCAGATTAAATATATATCATTAAGCAGAAAACTGTAATAGATTAGTTGGAGCAAAGCAATTATTTTCTATTTTGGAATTTTTAGAGACTTTTAAAGATAAGGACATTTTAGACTTCTGAATTTCTGCAGAATATATATATTTTTTTAATTAATTGATTTGTATTAGTAGTTTGGCCACCTTCCCCCTTAATATCAGGGAGTAAGAAGAATGGGGTTAAGGAGGGAAGTAAGCACAGTAATTTTTAATATTCTTCTTGAATGGGATGAGAACTCAAAATGTACTTTCATAACAAATGAATATATTTTTCAGAAATAAGTAAAAAATTGGCAGAAAATATAAACAATAAGACTTTTAAGTTTTACCTTGACATGCTGAGTTTAATGAAATTTCCTTAATTCCATATGCTGTAAACCATTTAAAAGTATTAAAGTGGAATGTAATTTGAAATTAATGACGGGAAGAATTTATTTCAGTTATCGTTTAATCAGACCAATTCAAAAATTTAGCTATTCACCTTGGCTTCCCAGACACTAATGAAAGAATTAGCTTCCCAAATTGGGGGTGGGGTGGGGGCGGGAACTTCAGCATCTGATTCTTGCCTGATACCACTGACTATAACCTTTACAATACACTTACCTTCTCTGGACTTAGGTTTGCATCTGAAAATCTACCTCGTAGATTATATTCATCTATAAGGGAAATTTGTGTTGAAAGAAGTACAATAAGAATGCTCCTTAGAATCTAGGATAGTGAGACTTCATATCTGATACTTTGGAGGAATTGACTCCATGGCACACCTGCACCATTTATTGAATTCCTTTTGTGTGCTTCATAAAGCACAGGTGCTTTATGTCTGTGATCTCATTTTATTGTCATTTTTACTATAGTACTGATCACATGGTCTATTATCCTAGTCTCTGTCTCTAGGCCTCATGTGTGTCCTGTGTAGTGTTCACTTTGATATGCAGTCATTTATTTATTATCCTGCTCAGGAGAGACCAGACCCTGGAAAAGGACCTGGTGCTTGGTAAATTGGAGGTTCAGTGGAAAAGGGGGAGACCCCAGCAATGAACTCAAGCACAACAACCATGGTGAGGATGGCACAGGACCTGACAAGAGTTTCGTTCTGTTGTGCATAGACTCACTGTGACTTGGAACTGACTCAACACCACCTGACAACAAGAGCATATGGCAAACATTTAGTGAGAGCTCACCTATGAGCTAGTAACATAGAAGTTAACCAAGTAATTATCTGTGAGTCAGTTCTGACTTATGGCAATCCATTTATGTCAGAGTAGAATTGGGTTTTTAGTGGCTGAGTTTTTGGAAGTAGAACAATAAGACTTTCTTCTGAAACACAACTGGGTAGGACTTGAACCTCTAAACTTTAAGTTAGCAGCTGATAGCATCAACCATTCATACAGCATATAGATCATACTAGATACAGGGACTCCACATAGATTCTAGAAATTCAATTAAGAATAACATAAACATGGCCTCTTTCTTCTTGGAACTGATATAGCAGAACAGGAAAAAAATTTTAAAAGGCAAGATAAAAAATAAAATAACTAAATATCAAAATAAACACTGCACAGGATACACACAAGAATAAGAGAGAATAAGATAGGAAGTCATGTGATCAGTACTACAGTAAAGATGAAAGTATGTAATTGTTGAAATATAAAACAACAGCATGCTAAATCATTTTTAAAATTCACCTACAAGATACCCAAACACCTACACAAATTGGATATGATACAACAAACATACTTTTAAATGCATAATTGGTCTCGTTTTAAAAAGAAAAAAAGGAAATTCCAAAGAGTCAAACTTGGCAAGTAGGCTATAATCCAGAGTTGTAGGCTAACACAACAAATACGACTGTCCCCAAATCAACTGTCAACTTCTGTTTTCTAAAGCTTTGTGTTTAATGGCTGCTTAACGACCAAACACAATACTTTGACTCTGCAAATACGGCATTTGGAATTAAAGTTTCCATGTTATCTACTCATCTTTAGTGAAACAAAATGCTACACAAAAACTGCTTGCCCACCAACAAAGAAGAAAAACTACATTTGTCTGTCTTGGCATCGATTCTAGGTGTCTGAAAATAAAAATTCATAACTACAGGCCCTGAAAATTCATAACTACAAACTTATCTTCATGGTGTTAGGATTAATATCTAGGCTCTGAATGGTTTTGGGAACTCACAAGAAAGAAACAACCAAGAAAAGTTCAGGCAAACATGATCCCACAATCCAAACATTTTAAAAGACAGCAACGAACAACAACCCACCATGAGCAAATGCAGAATATTTCAGTGATTGGAAATATCAAACAGAGATTACAAAATAACAATGTATAAAGAAAACATATAACTACCCCAAAATAAAAATCTGGAGAAGATTACACTGGTGATGAGGTAGAACACAAAATATTCGTTGAAAATAAAAAACTAATCTGAGGAAAAGTACAGAGAGAAGCTGACTATAAAACAGATTGGCATTATTTGCAAGACACCTTTAATTTAGTCAGATGTTTAAAACTATCTGTAACAGAGTGAAATTTGTAAATCATGAATTTTATAAGGATTCAGGGACTGAAAGTAAGTTGTTGGAATATTCTCTTCTTTATAGAATGATGAATGTTGTGCTTTTAATACAGTATAATAAGATGCCTAAGGAGACCTTAGGCTTTCAATGGAATTGTCTTATTCTGAAATGAAACAAATATTCATTTTACAATTTTGAACAAGCATAATTTTTTATAGAAATCCTCAGTTATAAAATTAGCTTCACAAAATGTGTATCATGTTATTCCATGTATATGTAAGGGTTGATTGGTGGTGTCTAAAACGTCCATTGTGAAAAATGTGGATGCATTTTTTTTTTTAAAAAGGTGGGGGTGTACTGCCATTTTGTTCTCCACTAGAACATCTGCTTGGAAAATGGTCTTGTCTTTCTTCTCCCATGCTGAGAAGAATAATGGAATCAAGGGACAAAAGGTGGGACTAAGAGAAGGGATAAAAGTGTAGGAGCCAGCACTTGTACATGGTGTGATTATAACACATGACCTTCCTGTGGATCTTGTGGAAACGAGATGGGCTCAAAGTACATGGGCTCGAGGCACCAGACCAATTATGTACCCAACAGGGCCATGTGCCAGGAATGGTGATATTCTTCAGCAGCCAGAAGATATCATGGAAAGAGGATGGTGTGGAGCCAGGTATACCACATATGACACTTTGCAGTGGGAACTCTGTGAGAAAGTCAACATTTGCACACAGAAAGGCATCATTTGCCATCAGTATTATCAGAAACTCACAAGCCACCACTCATCTGTCAGTTTGTCATACTGTGGTGGCATGTGAGTTGCTGTGATTCTGAAAGCTATGCCACTGGTATTTTAAATACCATCAGGGTCACCCATGGTGGACAGGTTTCATACGAGCTTCCAGACAAAGACAGACTAGGAAGAAGAGTGACAAACTACTTCCAAATATTTAGTCATTGAAAACCTTATGAATAGCAGAGATACACTGTCAGATACAGTGCCTGAAAATTAGTCCCTCAGGTTGGAAGGCACTCAAAATGTGACTGGGGAAGAGCTGCTTCCTCAAAGTAGAGTTGACTGTGATGATAGGAATGGAGTAAAACCTGTGGGAGAAAAGCCCACAGGACATTCATTTGCTGATGGGGTACAACTGAAAATGAAGAGAAACAGCTGTAAACACCCATTGAAAATAGGAACATGGTATGTACGAAGTGTGAATCTGGGAAAATTGGAAGTTGTCAAAAATGAAATGAAATGAATAAACATCTATATCTTAGGCATTAGTGAGCTGAAATGGACTGGTATTGGCCATCTTGAATCTGACAACCACATGGTTTACTATGCTGGGAATGACAAACCGAAAAGGAATGGTGTTGTATTCATTGTGAAAAAGAACATATCCAGATCAGTCATGAGATACAATGCTGTCTGTGATAGGATAATATCCATGTGCCTACAGGGAGTCCAGTTAATACCACTATTATTCAAATTTACACACCAACCACTAAAGCCGGTGAGGATGAGATAGAAGAATTCTACCAACTTCTTCATTAGGAAATTGATCAAACATGCAATCAAGAGGTATTGATCATTATTGGTGATTGAAAGGCAAAGGTTGGGAGCAAAGAAGAAGCATCAGTAGTTGGAAAATATGGCCTTGGTGATAGAAATTATGCTGGAGAATGCATGTTACAATTCTGCAGAACCAATGATTTGCACATTTCAAATACCTTCTGTAGACAGCATAACAGACGACTATACACATGGACCTCACCAGATGGAAAAGCTCCATATCATCAGTGAAAACAAGGCCAGGGGCAGATTGTGGAATAGACCATCAATTACACATATGCATATTCAAACTGAAGCTGAAGAAAATGAAAACAAGTCCACAAGAGCCAAAATAGGATCTTGAGTATATCCCACCTGAATTTAGAGATCATCTGAAGAACAGATTTGATACATTAAACACTAAAGACTGAAGACGAAAAGAGTTGTGGGATGACATCAAGAAAATCATACATGAAGAAAGCAAAAAGTCATTGAAAAGACAAGAAAGAAGGAAAAGGTCAAAACGGATGTCAGAAAAGACACTGAAACTTGCTCTCCAGTGTAGACATGCTAAAGCAAATGAAAAGAATGAGGAGGTCCAAGAGCTGAACAGAAAACTTCAAAGATCGGCTCGAGAAGATAAAGCCAAATATTACAACAAAATATGCCAAGATCTGGAATCAGAAACCAGAAAGAAAGAACATGTTCAGCATTTCTTAAACTGGGGTAAATGAAGAAAATATTCAAGACTTGGCTTTCGTTATTGAAAGATTCTCTGGGCAAATTATTGAATGATGCAGAAAGCATTAAGAGAACACAGATTCATTGTCCCAAAAGGAAATGGTTAATGTTCAACCGTTTCAAGAGGTAGCGTATAATCAAGAGCCTATGATACTGAAGGAGGAAGTCCAAGGTGCATTAAAGGAATTGGCAAAGAACAAGGCACCAGGAAATGATGGAGTAAAAATTGAAATCTTTCAGGAAAGTGAGGCGGCACAGGAGGCACTCACTCATTTCTGCCAAGAAATTTGGAAGACAACTATCTGGCCAACTGATTGTAAGAGATCCATATTTGTGCCCATTCCAAAGAGAGGTGACCCAATGGAATGCAGAAATCATCGGACAATCTCTTTGATATCTCATGTGAGTAAAGTTTTGCAAAAGATAATACAGAAACGGCTACAATCATACATTGACAGAGAACTTCCAGAGGTTCAAACTGGATTCAGAAGAGGACGTTGAATGAGGGATATCATTGCTAATGTCCAGTGGATCTTGGATGAAAGCAGAGAATATCAGAGAGATGTTTACCTGTGCTTTATTGACTACGCAAAGGCTTTCGATTGTGTGGATCATGACAAGCTATGGACAACGTTTCAAAGTATGAGTATTCCAGAAAACTTAATTGTGCTCATGAGGAATCTATACCTGGACCAAGAAGCAGTTGTTCGAACGGAATATGGGAACACTGAATATTTTAAAATTAAAAAAAGTGTCCAACAAGGTTGCATTCTTTCACCATACTTATTCAACCTGTATGCTGAGCAATCTGTATGCCGAGAAGCTGGGTTCTATGAAGAAAAATGTGGCATCAGGATTGGAGGAAGACTCATTAACAACCTGCGATATGCAGATGATACAATCTTGCTTGCTGAAAGTGAAGAGGACTTAAAACATTTACTTATGAAGATCAAAGAGCACAGCCTTCAGTATGGATTACATTTCAATGTAAAGAAAACAAAAATCCTCACCACTAGACCAATAAACAACATTCTTATCAATGGAGAAAAGATTGAAGTTGTCAAGGACTTCATTCTTCTTGGATCAACTATTAACACTCATGGAAGCAGCAGTCAAGAAATCAAATGACGTATTGCATTAGGCAAATCTGCTGCACAAGACCTTTTTAAAGTGTTGAAGAGCAAAGATATCAGCTTGAGGACTAAGTGTGCCTGACACAAGCCATGGTATTTTCAATAATCTTATATGCATGCAAAAGCTGGACAGTGAATAAAAAGACCATAGAAGAATTGATGCTTTTGAGTAATGGTGTTGGAGGAGTAAATTGAAAGTGCCATGGGCTGCCAAAAGAACCAATAGATCCATTTTGGAAGAAGTGCAGCCAGAATGCTCCTTAGAGGCCAAGATGACCAAACTTCATCTCTCATACTTCGAACATATTGTCAGAAGGGACCAATCTCTGGAGAAGGATATCATGTTTAGTAAGGTGGAGGGTCAGAGAAAAAGAGGAAGACCCCCAACGCAATGGACTGGCAAAGTGGCAGCATAGATGGACTCAAGCATGGCAACAGTAGTGATGTTGGCCCAGGATCGGGCAGTGTTTCGTTCTGCTCTGCATAAGGTCGCTATGGGTCAGTACAGACTCGATGGCATCTAACAACAACAACATTATCAGAAACATAATAAGGAAAAGCAATCTCACCCAGAGAAGATAATCATTTTTCTCATCCCTTTCCCTTCACTCTAGATAGAAGGAGGCAGAAGAGTTACAAGTCTGACCCATACTGGATTGTTTATTGGTCACATGGAGGACTTTTGTTTTCTTTACATTGAGGTACAATCCATACTAAAGTCTTTGATCTTCATCAGTAAGTGCTTCAAGGCTCTTCCCTCCCTATAACCAAGGTTGTGTCATCTATATATTGTAGGCTGTTAATGAAACTTCCTCCAATCCTGAAGCCACATTATTTTTCATATAATCCAGATTCTCATATCATTTGCTCAGCATGCAGACTGAATAAGTATGGTGAAAGAATACAACCTTGACACACACCTTTCCTGATATTATACCATTCAGTACTCCTTGTTCTATTTGAATAATTGCCTCTTGATCTATGTATAGGTTCTTCATGAGCATAATTAACTGTTTTGGAATTTTTACAGTGTTGTTCCCTAGTTATGATCCACACAATCAAAAAGCCTTTGCATAGTCAATAAAACACAAGTAAACATCTTTCTGGTATTCTCTGCTTTCAGTCAAGATCCATCTGACACCAGCAATGATATTCTTTGTCCCATGTCCTCTTCTGAATCTAGCTTGAATTTCTGGCAACTCCGTATCTTTTTTAAATTATCTTCAGCAAAATTGTAGTTGCATGTGATATTAATGATATTGTTTGATAATTTCCACATTCTGTAGGGTCACCTTTCTTTGGAATAGGTACAAATATGGATCTCTTTTAAGTCAGTTGACCAGGTAATTGTCTTCCAAATTTAATGGCATAGACTAATGAGTACTTTCAGCACTACATCAGTTTGTTCAAACATTTTAATTAGAATTCCACCAGTTCCTGGAACCTTGTTTTATGATAATGCCTTCAGCGCAGTTTATACTTCGTCCTTCAGTACAATTGGTTCTTGATCATATGCTACCTCCTGAATTGGCTGAGCAATGACCAATTCTCTTCGGTACGATGACTCTGTATTCTTTCCTAGACCAATCTTTTTAATACCAAAAAGTCACCAGAAAAACTGTGGGATCTGCCCAAGCTATCTTTTAAGAAATCAGAAGTAAGATTTGATTTAGGATTATTACAAGTGGCTTACCCAACTTATTCCACAACCCAATAATACAGTTACAGTTATGTAGAAAGCAGAACAATACAGTGCTTATTTCTCAAGTCCCCAGTTGAATGTTGTTGTTAAGTGCTGTACAGTCAGTTTCCACACATAGAGACCCTACATAGGATTACCAAGGAGTGGCTGGTGGGTTTGATCCAACAACCAGTTCAATGGTAACCAGTTCAGCACCACATCAGGACTGAAGTTTATTATAGACTTGCATTTTCTAGTTGTTGCTGAGTCGATTTCGACTTAGGGTGACCCTATTTGTGTCAGAGTAGAACTGTGCTTCAGAGGGTTTTCAGTGACTGAATTTTAGGGAGTAGACTGACAGACTTTTCTTCCAAGGCACCTGCATGGACTTGAAGCTCCAGCCTTTAGGTTAAAACTCAAGCCATTTAACTATTTGCACCCTTCAGGGACTCCTGTGTCTGTCTATATTAGAAAAGTTTACAGTCTACCTGAGGGTAGACAGTATATATTGTTGGTAAGTGCCTTTGAGTCTGTTCTGGCACAGAGTGACCATGGTAAGGTTTCTGAGGAGATGCTGGTGACTTTGGATCTCTGACCTTGCCATTCAAACCAACCTTGCAGTTGAGTGCTTATCCTACAGCACCACACACTACAAAATACTTTACATAGCAACAAATGATTATGTACTGAAGGAATGTGGGCGTAGACTATGAGCTGAGAGAAAGAAAAGACTTGTGGGCTACCCAGTAAGGCTTCTGGGGCGAAGTGGCTTTAGGGCCTAATCTGGGCCTGGAGAGATGCTATGCATAAATCACAATGATACAGAGGTGGTGGTATGCTATGGAGTCAGTTCTGACTCATAGCAACCCTGCGTAGGGTTTCTGCAGAATGGCTTGTAGTTTTGAATTGCTGACCTTGAGGTTAGCCCCTTGACTAGTAACCACTATGCTACCAGAATGGGGAGGATTTTACAGATGAAGAGGATATATCCTGAGCACAGATGCAAAGGGGAAAATTCTGGCATTCCCAGCTGCTATGGAATTCCAATGAGACATAAATTCAGAGCAAGAGTTTGATGTGAGATTTTGAGTTTGAGGGGAGAGTTTTAGAAGGTCTGACATCATCAGTCGCTCCTCAGAAATCCTCTATACAGGGTAGTGCTATGAGGAACTGACTCAAGGGCACTTAGCTAAAAAAATTACATTAGCAAAAGGAATTTGGGTTTGATTGGATAAGTGATTAGAAACCAGAAGAGTGTTTTGCACAGTGGCTTTGGAGATGGTTGTTAAAGGAAGAATTGGAGAAAGAAGCATTTAGAAAAGGAAAGATATCATTTATTTTCCAAAAGAGCAAGTGAAACAGACTTCAGAGAACTGGCTGAAACCCGACAACTATTTGCATTAAAAAGCTATAAAACTGCCTGGGTTCCCCAGCTTACATTAAGAAAAACATGAAAGAAAAGATCGCTTTCTCCTTGTTGTTGTTGTTAAGTGCTGTCGAGTTGATTCTGACTCACAGTGACCTTGTAGAGGGTTTCTGAGGCGCGACTGGTGAATTTGAACTGCCTGACCTTGAGGTTCAAACCGAACTTGCAGTCCAGCACATTAACCTGCAGCACCACACCAGGACTCCTAAGATTATAATATCCACAGAAGACTGATGTGTCTTCAGACACTAGTATGGCAAACATCAAAGATAAAATGGTTTATGGGTAATATTCAAGGTTTTCCTTGTCTATGGACCAAACCCAGTTTTTGGCTTTTGACAGAGTGGTACATGCTTCTCTAACTGTGGGATTTGAAGGATTTAATCGCATTAGAAGCAGGGCAATGTCACATTTTGTGATCAAAGTGGAATGCAGAATTAACAAATTTGACACAGGTATTCATTCTGGGTTATTAGGGTGAACAGAGACAGGAAGACCAGACTGCTACACAGGGTGGATACACAGGCTACATACACTTAGGTCTTATCCAGCTTCACCACTAAGAAACTGAGGCAGAGGAGAGTAAGTGACCAGCTCAACAGAATATTATGTGAGATAGGGAGGCCACAGCATTGAATTGATATTAAAGGCTGTCTAGCCCTTCTAATTAACCTCCTGGACTATTTAACTTCTCTTTCAATAACTACCAGCGCATGAATTCAAGTATAGGGTGTGTTTTGGAGTTACTATCAACAAGACAAATGATATAAGTCTCCCAAGCAGTGTTTAGAATTCAATTATTCTTAATTAGGCAGTGCTACTCTAAAGTAAGAATCATCCTGCACGATTCATGATGGTTCCCTAGGTAGATCAGCACTATTGTCAGGGCATCTGTCTCCTTTACTGCTAATTCCAAAATACTTGATCTACCTCTACTTTTAATACATTTGGGGATTTTACCCCCTTGAACCTTGGTTGTACGATTGGTATCCCATTATTACATTCTTATTCCGGCCACAGAGAGATGGGGAATTATAAATACGCCTCAGTGGTACCATTCAGATTCCAACATTAAGAGATTCCCATCATTTTTGCTACCTGACTCCATCTGCTTTCACGCTGATAGAAGGAAGTCCTTTCTATATTTGTGACTGTGTTTATTTGCTCTTTGATGCACTATGGGCTTTCTATTGTTCAATAATTATTCAGCATGAGAGATGTATGAATCTTCTCCACAGCTTAATTTATAAAGCAGAGAATCATTTCTGTATGTGTTACTAACCCCAAGAGCAAAAATACACATCTTTTCTAGACTTCCTTGTGTCTGTCACATAAAGATTTTTTTTTAAACAGAATGTTGAGTGGGATATTTTTCTGTTATCCTGATACTGCTATTAATTTAGTTTAATATTTGAGGTATTGAAGATACAAAGATGGCTGAAGCATGGCCCCCCTGTTGTCTAATTTTTAAAACAACAATTTTCACAATGCCAAAGAAAACCAAGATATAAACAAAAACAAATAGTGGCCATATACATTGTAATACCCTCAGTCATAATCTGAATTACCATGAGGAGCACGTTGGTTCAACAGGATTTGCACTGGACTGCGAACTACAAGGTTGGTGATTTGAGCCCATCAGTCACTCCATGACAGAAAGATGAGGCTTTCTGCTCCTGCAAAGATGTGTACACTTGGAAACCCTGTTCAGGGTCAGTATAATTTGGAACGGACTCAACGGCACACAACAACAAAATGTCTTTCAGCTGTGTCTGAGCAGTTTCCAGGGTTCAACTTTGTGAACACCCAGGAGCAGAGACCTTCGGCCCCTACTGCTCTGGGCTCCTTGTGCCCATGGGCTACTATTTTCAATAAGAATGACCATTCCACTGAATCCAGCCACTGTCGTCATCACTCCCACCTCAGAAGAATGGATTGTCTTCCATCTTAAATTTATAATAGCACATTAGAGAAAGCATAATGCATTTAAATGATAATTTATTTAAAGTCCTTGTGTAATGTATTTAACTTATCACTACTACATAGTCTTGGGAGAAAGATGAGGTTTTCTGCTCCAGCAAAGATTTAAAGCCTCAGAAACCCTATACAGGGTTGCTATGAATCAGGACCGGCTCAACAGCAGTTAACAACAGCAGCTCATAGGCCTGGTCTATCCTAGTGGCTTTGGTTGTTGGTCAATTTGCTGCTTCACCACCAGAAGCTCTCCAGCCTAAACATCTAATATTAACTGCCATAAAAATTAATAAATCATTAAAATGGTTTGCTATGCAGCCTTTAAAATGATGATAAAGATGTATAGTAACATGGAAAATGTTCACAATGTTGTGAGAAGATTTATACAGAATATGCTGAAGCCCTATGGGAGCTTCAAAAAGTTTGTTTAAAAAAAAATCCATTATCTTTTAATATTTCCACAAATTTTTGTAAGCCCCATAGGTATGTAGCTAGGTATCTAGATAAATAGACAACAATTTTGTTAACCTGGTAACTGTGCAACTATGCACCCAGATTCCCCTCCTGTGTATGGTTCTGAGTTACAGTTCACAATCATTCCTCTCTGAAGGAATTCTCAGTCAGATCAATGGACAGACAGACAGAGATGCTGTGTCTACCTTATCCTCTCTTTCCTCCATTACACATTCAACTGTGGGTCTACCTCACGACCCACCCGTGTGGCCGTGGACCCCCCATAGGACGCAGCTACACAGAAGCAACAGCTCTCACAGACCTACTACAAGCTCTCAGTAGTGGGTTGTGCTTGGCTTCACTGATTTCCCTGAGTGCTCCAATTTGTCTACATATTCCAGAGCCTCAGAATGACTGGTTAATGGCTTTCTTTGATTTCAAACACCCCCTCTTTTCCAGACTTTGCTTCCCTAGACTGCCCCGCAACTTAAGGTTTAATAATCTCTTATTCCAGGAGTCCTGGTGTAGCGCTACAGGACAATTCGCTGGAACTCAAGGTCAGTTTGAGCCACAAGGTCAGCGGTTCAAACCTACCAGCTGCTCCTTGGAAACCCTATACAGGGTCACTATAAGTCAAAACCAACTTGACGGCCCTTAACAACAACAACAATAATCTCTTATTCCAGGAGAAAGATGAGTCTTTCTACTCCAGCCAATATTTACAGCCTCGGAAACCCTACACAGGATCCCTATGAGTCGGAACAAACACGACAGCACTTCACAACAATCCCTTATTCTATAACGTTCATGACGACTGTGCTTCATGACTGAACCATGACTGATAAGATATATATGGGGACTTCAAAAAGTTCGTGGGAAAAATCCATTACCTTTTCATGCCATTTTTCTATGAACTTTTTGAAGTCCCCTCATATGTATATATATATAGAAACGTTTGAAAAAATACATACTGAAATGTAAACCCTGGTTCTGAGCTGAAGACTTCTGAGAGCTGTTTTTTCCTTTTTTCCTTGTTTGTGTTACTTTTTTTTAAAGAATGAACACAGGCAAGCTAAGTTTTAAACAATTAAAGAAGAAATTTCTATTTAGATGACAACACCCGAACATCACCATTCTTAAGCATTTGTTAAAACAGAAACTACTAGGAGTAAATGAGAAGTTGTTGGCATCAAATGAGATGCTCTTTTTTATATATGGAGCTACAATACTCAATGTGTTCCCTAGAACAATTAAGGCATCTCTGAAACACCATGGATTTTTTTTTTAAAGGAAAGAGATGACATAATTATAAATTTTCAGACTTTTGATCACCTTCACATTTCTTCATTCTCTTTCCACTCTAGGAAGGTAGATATACAAATCTTAACTTTACACAGGACAAATGAGATTGTTTAAAAAACTCACAATAAAAATTTTATACTGAATGTTTTTCTAAAACCATTCCAAATAAAAATCAAGGTATTAATTAAGTGCCGTCAAGTCGATTCTGACTCATAGTGACCCGTATAGGGTTTCCGAGGAGCAGCTGGTAAATTTAAACCACCCACCTTGCAGTTCAAATGGCTTTGCAGTCTGACGCATATGCCAAATTCTGTATATATTTGGTCAACCTTTGGCCAGATGGTCGTCAAATTCACCTGCTTACTTTTATAGGGCACATTGGTTTTCAGCAGGCAAAGTGAGTCTGTGTTTGAAACCATTTATATTGTTATTGTTAAGTGCCTTTGAATTGGTTCCGACTCATAGTGACCCTGTATAGTTTCCAAGGAGAAGCTGGTGAATTTGAACAGCTATAAATTCATTTTACAGGTAATATTTTGATTTTAAAATATGCCAAAGGATCAGCAGGTTTGGCAATTCTTTAACAATGAACATTTTATCAAATGAATTTGTTGTGTGCAGTGGATATACTATTAAACTATCAAAATGAAAAGTATGAGAACAATTGGCTTCCTGAATCATGAGGGTAGGGAAAACAACATTATAGCACCTGAATAAATGCCCATCTGAAAATACTTAAAAGGGTATTAATACAGAAACCAGTGAAAATTTCTTAAGAAATGAAAATTAGATAATCCAATTAGTAAAGGTATTTCCTCCTCCCCAGAAAAGACAGTATAGTAACAGAAAGAAAGAATATGAGGAAAAACAAAAGAATACATATTTTTTTCCTTATGGTTAATAGTAAGAACACTGAAGTCTGGTTTTGCCTGGTTGTTGTTGTTAGTTGCCGTCAAGTTGGTCGGATTCATAGCAACCTTATGCACAACAGAATGAAACACTGCCAGCCCTGCAATAACTTCATAATCATTGCTACACTTGAGCTGCTATTGTGCCAATCCATCTTGTTGGGGGTCTTCCTCTTTTTTGATGACCCTTCACTTTACCAAACATGGTATCCTTTTCCAGGGACTGGTCCCTCCTAATAATATGTCTGAAGCATGAGAGACAAAGTCTGGCCATCTTGGCTTCTAAAGGAACTATGTGGTTGTACTTCTTCCAACACAGATTTTTTGGGGGGTTTTTTGTGTGTGTGGTCCTGGTATGGCACTGCAGGTTAGTGTGCTGAACTGTAAGGTCGGTTTGAACTAGAAGATTAGCAGTTCAGGCTCACCAACTGCTTCTCAGAAACCCTATACAGGGTTGGTATGAGTGGAAACCGACTTGATGGTACTTAACAACGGTACTTTTAATATTCTTGTCCAACACCATAACTCAAATGCATGAATTCTTCTACGGTCTTCTTTATTTATTGTCCAACTTTCACAGGCATATGAGTTTGTTGTAAATACCATGGCTAGGGTCAGGAGCACCTTAGTCCTCAAACTGCCATCTATGCTCTTCAACGTTTCAAAGAGGTCTTGTGCAGCAGATTTGCCTGTTGCAATATGTCGTTTGATTTCTTAACTGCTGCTCCCATGAGTGTTGATGGTTAATCTGAGCCAAATGAAATCTTTGACAACTTCAACCTTTTCTTCATTTATCTTAATATCATTTATTGGTCCGATGGCGAGGATTTTTGTTTTCTTTACGTTGAGGTGAAACCTAAACTGAAGGCTGTGGTCTTTGATCTTCATCAGTAAGTATTTTAAATCTTCTTCACTTTCAGCAAGCAAGGTTGTATCACCTACATATCACAGATTGTTAATGAGTCTTCCTCCAGTCCTGATACCATGTTCTTCTTCATATAATCCAATGTCTTAAACTGTCAAAATGCAAAGTATGCGATAAATTGGCTTCCTGAGTCATGGGGGTAATGAAAAGTACATTAGTTGTTCAGCATACAGATTGTATAAGTATGGTGAAAGAATACAACCCTGACCCACAACTCTCCTATTTAAAACCATTCTGTGTTCCCATGTTCTGTTCAAACAACTGCCTCTTGGTCAATGTACAGGTTCATCATAAACACAATTAAGTGTTCCAGAATACTCATTCTCCTCAATGTCATCTGTAGTTTGTCATGATCCACACAATGAAAAGCCTTTGTGTAGTCAATAAAGCACACATAAACATCTTTCTGGTATTCTCTGTTTTCAGCCAAGATCCATCTAATGATAGCAATAATTTGTTTGTTGCTCAGATTCCTCATCTAAAAATAAGGATAGTTTTCAATCTATAAACAAAGATACTATCTAACTCCTACAACTGTGCTCAATAAGTACACACTGTACTTATTTGAAAAGTCTTTGCTCCTTTAATAAACTCCTATTTGTGAGGCAGTTTTCTGGAAGCAGATAGAATTATCATGGCCAGAGTTTAGCTAAATGATTCTTTTGCATGTAAGCATTTTCACTAAAAATGTATAGATAGGAATGAGAAACTATATCCATAGAAACTTAAAACTGCTTATGTTGAAAACAACAAAAAAAAAATCTGAATTAAGCATAATGAGGTGAACTTCTCTGATAAACCCCACTATAATGATAATTAAGCAGGAGAGGCATAAACCCCAGGGACAAAGAAAACAGGTTAAGAGGTCAAAACAACCACAATCATTTGAAAGCTGGAAAGAAAATGAGCAAGTCCTTTCTTTGCTGAAATGTAAGGAAGCCCCTTAATATACCTAGTCATTTCTCTACTGCTGGACACTCTACTGCTGGACATTTAGGTAGCTCTGATTGTTTACTATATGTCAGGTTCATGTCTGTGTATGCATCATCCATGATTCCCAAAAGTGGACAAGAGTCGAACCACCTTCACTGCCATCATTACTTCCAGAACCTTGCCAGCACTGGGTTTCCTAACATTAAAAACAAAACAAAAATTTTCTTTAAGTTTAAAAAAAAAAATCACCACTTCTGGTTTAATTTTTAATTTCTTCCATTTTCAGTGAAGTTAAACATTTTAAAGTTTGACTTAATGTCTTCTCAAATAAAGTTGTTGTTGTTGTTGTTATGCGCCGTGGAGTCGGTTCCGACTCATAGCGACCCTGCACAGGGTTTCCGAGGCTGTTAATCTTTACGGGAGCAGAACGCCTCATCTTTCTCCCACGGAACCGCTGGTAGTTTCGAACTGCTGACCTTATGGTTCGCAGCCCGATTCGTAACCACTACGCTACCAGAGCAGAGTTCAAACCCTTTTCCAGACTGGCACAAGAGATTAGTTTATGCATCTTTCAATGAAAACTCATTCTTTCAACAAATACCAATGTCTACAGGAGGCCTAGTGTGGTCCTGGCTAGCACTAGACTGCTAACCACAAGGGTGGCAATTGAAACCCACCAGCCTATCCTTAGAAACCCAATCTTGGGTCGCTGTAAGTCAAAACTGAGTTGATGGCACGTAACATAACGACCATGTAGTACCCAGAGAGATACTGCAACAATAACAGCAATAGCTTCTTCCTTCACCACGTTTACATTCTAAAGCTGCTCTATCTAACATGGTAGCCACTAGCTAGCTACATATGACAAGTTCAAACTCAGATGGGTTGTATGCGTAAAATACATGCTTAGCATGAAAAACAGAATGAAAATACCTAATAATATTTTGATTATTGATTACATGTGCAATAATATTTTGGACATGTTTGTTGTTAAGTGCCATCAAGTCGGTTCCGATTTATAGCGACCCCGGATACAGTTTCCTAGCAGTGACTTGGTAGGTTTGAACTGCCGACCTTGCAGTTAGCAGTCCAGTGATTATCCTTCAGCACCATACCAAGGCATGAAAAGTTAAAAAAAAATACTATTAAACTAATTTCAAGTGCTTCCTTTTTTTATTGTGGCTACTAGAAAACTTGGGAGCGAGGTGGTTCCATATGATAAGCACTAGATTGGAACCACAAGGTCAGAGGGTCAAGCCAAAACAGCTGCTCTTAGGGAGAAAGATAAGGTTTTCCAATCCCAAAAAGATTGTAAAACTCTTGGAAACCCTATACAAGGTCTCTATGAGTGGGAACCGACTCAACGGCACTCAACAACTAGGAACTTTAAAAGCACACGTTCCTGTTGTTATGTGCCCTGAGTTGGTGCTGACTCATCTCCTATGCACAACAGAATGAAGCACTGCCCAGTCCTGAGCCATCCTCACAATCTTGTTACCCTTGAACCCGTTGCTGCTGCCACTCTGCCAGTTCACCTTGGTGGGGGTCTTCCTTTTTCACTTACCTTCCACTTTACCAAGCATGATATCCTTCTCCAGGGACTGGTCCCTCCTGATAACATACCCAAAGTATGAGAGATGAAGTCTCATCATCCTGATTTCTCAGGAACATTCTGGCTGTACTTCTTTCAACACAGATAGAGCTGTTTGTTCTTTGGGCAGTTGATGGTACCTTTAATATTCTTCTCCAAAACCTTAACTCAAATGCATCAATTCTTCTATGGTCTTCCTTATTCACTGTCCAACTTCCACATGCATATGAGGTTACTGAAAACACCATGGCTTGGGTGAGGCGCAACTTAGTCCTCAAACTGACATCTTTGCTCTTCAACACTTTAAAGAGGTCTTGTGCAGTAGATTTGCCAAATGCAACATGTCGTTTTGATATCTTGACTGCTGCCTCCATAAATGTTGATAGCGGATCCAAGCAAAATTAAGTTTTTGACAACTTCAATTTTTTCTCCAGCACACATGGCTTGCATTATGTATGTACTGGACAGAACAGTTCCAGATGTTTAAAACCTCTTTAAAAACGTAAGTGGCCCTATTAATATATTTTAATTCCTAAAGAACAGTGGTCAAAGAACAGGCAAATTAGGAAGCAATCTTTTGTTATTTTCTACAAGCAATTTTTTTAACTCTTCAAAATATTTTTTAAATGACCATGTTGGTCACCGATAAGATGAGGGGGAAAAAACAGCAATGAAGTTGCAAGCTAAGTCTGACCACATTCAATAGAACCCCGGGAACCTGGGTGGAGACCTGGATGGCCAGCAGTATGGCAAGACCCAGGGACTCCTGGGCCCAGAGGCAGTGACATGGCCACAGAAGACTAGAGTGGAGAGTGAAGCGTCCAGCTGATATGAAGTGAGGGAAGACGCACAAGAACATCCATGCTTGTAGATATTACCCACTTGACCAGGCTTCAATGGCTGGATGATCAGAACTTGACTAGAAGAAGAAAGAAGAGGGGGGAAAAAGTAATCTGCTACAATTTGATGAAGTTTACCTATGCTTACGGATGTAGTAGATCAAAAAGGGGAACAAATCTTAACAGCAAGGATCACTCATACCCACAGGGTTGACAGGGATGGGCAACTTAGACACTGTCTACCCAAAATGAGGGTAGGGGGACTATAAAAGCAGTGACTGGTTTACAAGCTTTCAAGAGGGAGCCTAGTTCCAGATGGGGTGGGGAAAGTAGAATCACTACTGAATGATTTCCAATCTGTTGGGACCGGGCTGGTGAAAGGAAATGGGGTAAGACTCTCGTGGTACAATAGTGAATAATTGCCATCAGGACTGATTGTGACGGTAGGAAATACAGAGGTAGATGTTTTTTGACAAAAGGAGAGTGATTGATTTGCAGCCTAGGAGCAGAGGTCCCTGGGACCATCAAGTGAGAAGAACAGAGAGCAGGACCCTACCCAGAGAGGCAGTGACGCCAGAGATGGAGAAAGAGATGATGACGTGGACAGATGGAGCACCTGGGGACACTGGACTCAGGGAGGGAGAAGGGCTGTGTGTTGGCAGCTGGGGGGGCAGGCTTGTATGATGTACCCTTTGGTTATTTGATGATGCATGAAGGGATGGTAATCATTGCAATGAAACAAAATATGATAGGATGAGTGTAAAACTGATGTTCTCCCATGTAAACCTCACAATAAAAACTTTTTTAAAAATTTTAAGAAATAAAGTTAACAATTCTCAGACATGACAGTCCCATAAATTATAACTATTGCTGTTTATCTGACTAGTACTTTGCTGAATTTAAATGGCAAAATACTTGAATTAAAAATAAAATATAATAATCTGACACTGACTTTAATGTTTTAAGTATAGTTGTTTGTTTTTTTTTTTAAATAGTCATATTTATTTACATAATGGCAATCCTTAGGCTAAGTTAAAGCATACTTAGCTAGAAAAATGGGGAAAGTAGTTATTTCCCCCTATCAATTTAAAACTTATTGCTTGCACTTTTGAACTTTAGAAGCCTATGTACTAATCTCTACTTAGGAACACTACTATGAAATAATAAACACCTAGAAGGAAGAATGAGGTGGCTAACATATTGACAATGTCATGACATATTATATGGAAAAGAGACTATTTGTAGATGTGTATTCCAGCAACTGCCATCAAGTAGATTCCAACTCATAGCGACCCTATATAGTGTTCCCATGATTAAATCTTTATGGGAGCACCAGCCTTATCTCCTCTCACTGAGCACAGGGTGGGTTTGAAGCGTAAACTTTGCAGTTAGCAGCCCAATACCTAACCCACAACATCAGGAGGACTCCTTAACAATGTGTACAGTAACCATTTTTGTTGTTGTTGTGTTTTTAGATGCTGGTCCATTGGTCCAGACTCATAGCGACCCAATGCACAACAGAACTAAAACACTACTCAGGCCTGTGCCATCCTCACAATTGTTCTTGCTTGAGCCCATTGCTGCTGCCACTGTCTCAATCCATCTCCATGAAGGTCTTGCTTATTTTCGCTGACACACCTGACCAAGAATGTCCTTCTCCAGGCACTGATCCTTCCTGACAATACGTCCAAGTACAAGAGTCTGGCAATCCTCACTTCTAAGGAACATTCTGGCTGTATTTCTTCCATGACAGATTGGTTTGTTCTTCTGGCAGTCAAGAGAATTTTCAGTATCTTTCTCCAACATCGTAATTTAAATGTATCAAATCTTCTAGGGTCTTCTTATTCAAACTGTCCAGCTTTCACATGTATATGAGGTGATTGAAAATACAATGATTTGAGTCAGGCACACCTTAGTCCTCAAAGTGACCTCTTTGCTCTTTTGTATTAGATTTGCCTAATGCATTATGTCTATTGATTTATTGACTGCTGCTTCTTTGAGCATTAACCATGACTTGAAGCAAAATAAAGTCTTTGACTACTTCAATCTTTTCTCAATATATCATGATGTTATTTATTGGTCCATTTGTGAGGGTTTTTATTTTGTTTACATTGAGGTGCGATCCATACTGAAAGTTGTCATCTTTGATCTTCATCAGTTTTTCAAGTCCTCTTCCCCTTCCAGCAAGCAAGGTTGTTTCATCTGCTTATTGCAGCTTGTTAATAAATTTTTCCTCAAATCCTGATGCCACATTCTTCTTCATATAATCCAGCTTCTTGGGTTACTTGCTCAGCAAACAGAGTGAATAAATATAGTGAAAGTTTACAGTCTTGACACATACCCTTTCTAATTTTTAACTGCTCTGTATCCCCTTGTTCTAATAACTGCCTCTTGGTCTATGCACAAGTTCCTTATGACTACAATTAAGTGTTCTAAATTTCCCATTGTCTTAAGTGTTATCCATAGTTTACTTTGATCCATATAATTGAATGCCTTTGCATAATCAATAAAGCACAAGTAAACATCTTTCTGGAATTCTCTGCTTTCAGTCAAGATCCATATGACATCAGCAATGATATTTCTTATTCCATGTCCTCTTCTAAATTCAGCCTGAATTTGGGCAGTTCGCTGTCAATGTACTGCTGGAAACATTCTTGAATTGTCTTCAGCAAAATTTTACTTGCATGTGATATTAATGATACTGCTCAATAAATTCTTCATTCTTTGAAACACCTTTTTTGGAAAGGGCATATATATGGATCTCTTCCAAACAATTGGCCAGGTAGCTGTCTTCCAAATTTCTTGGTAGATGTGTACTTTTAGTGCTGCATCAATTTGCTGAAACATTTCAATATTTTGACTTCAGTGTTGGGTTTTTTTCTTTCTTTCAGCTTGAGAAACACTGAGCTTCCCTTTTAGTTTTCTAACTCCTGATCGTTGACTATTTCACTGTATTACTTTACTTTGCCTTGTCAAGCTGCCTTTTGAAGTTTTCTGTTCAGCTCTTCCACTTCTAATTCTTCCTATTGCTTTAGCTTCTCTAAGGAGCTCTGGTAGCGTAGTGGTTACGAATCAGGCTGCAAACCTTAGGGTCAGCGGTTCGAAACTACCAGCCGCTCCGCAGGAGAAAGATGAGGCTTTCTACTCCCGTAAAGATTTACACCCTCGGAAACCCTGTACAGGGTCGCTATGGGTCGGACCCGACTCGATGGCACTTAACAACAACAACAACAAGTACACGAGCAAGTTTCAGTGTCTCTCCTGACATCCATCTTGGTCTTTTCTTTCTTTCCTGTCTTCTTAACTACCTTTTGCATTCTTCCTCTGTGATGGTTTTAACGTCATCCCACAGCTCTTCTAGTCTTCGGTCATTAGTCTAATGCATCAAATCTGCTCTTGAGATGGCTTCTTGAAGGTTATATTTTGGCTCTTGTTGACGTTTTAAAATTTTTTTCAGCTTCAGCCTGAACTTGCACATTGAGCAATTGATGGTCTGTTGCATAGTCAATGCGTCTTGTTTTGGCTGATGATATAGTTTCTCAATAATCTCTTTCCACAGATGTAGTCAATTTGGTTACTATGCACTCTATTTGCTCATGTGTGTAGTAACCATTTATATTGTTAAAAAAGGTAATTGCAATGAAGAAGTTGTTGGTTTAACAACATGCAATATCCACTCATCATTTCTACAACCAAGGCCATATTTTCCAACTATCAATCCTTGATGTTTGTTTCCAGCTTTCATATTCCATCACCAGTAATTATCATTGCATCTTGATTGCATGTTGATCAATTACTGACTGAAGACATTGGTAGAATTCAGTTTCATCATCACTGGTTTTAGTGGTTACTAACTGGTCTTCCTTGTAGGTGTGTGGATATCACCCTAGCACAGACAGCATTGTACTTGAAGAAAAATCTTGAAACGCTCTTTACGATGATTAATGCAATACCATTCCTCTTCAGTGTGTTCTTGCCATAGTAAACCGTATGACCACTCAATTCAAAATTGTCCATTTCAGCTCACTAATATCTAGGATACCAATCTTTATGTAGTCCATTTCAATTTTGTTGAACTCCAGTTTTCCTAGATTGATACTTCATACAGTCCATGTTCTGATTATTAATGACTATTTACAGCAGCTACTCTCAATTTGAGTCGTGCCCAATCAACAAATGACGGTTCTGGAAGCTTTGCTACATCCACATATTAAAGTCAACTCTGCTTTGAGGAGGCAGTTTTTTTCCAGTTTTGAGTGCCTTCCAACCCAAGGGGATCATCTTCTAGCACTATATCAGACAATATTTCTCTGATATTCATAGTTTTCAGCGGTTAACCTTTCAGAAGTGGCCCATCTCTCCTTCTTCTTAGTCTGTCTTAGTCTGGAAGCGCCACTGAAACCTGTTCACAATGGGTGCCCTACTGGTTTTTAGAACACTTATGTCATTGTCGGATCAGTACTAGACTGCGAACCACAAGATCAGCAGTTCAAAACCACCAGCTGGGGGACTTTAGACACAGAAAGGGAGAGGGGCTGTGTGCTGATGACCAGGGGGTCAGGCTTGTAGTGTATAGCCTTTGGTTGGTTGATGATGCATGGAGGGGAATGTAACCATGGCAATGAAATGATGTACGATAGGATGAATGTAAAACTAATGTTTTCCCATGTAAACTATCGCATAATTCACAATTGTTGTTGTTATGTGCCATCGAGTCGGTTCCGACCCATAGCGACCCTGTATAGGGTTTCCGAGGGTGTAAATCTTTACAGGAGTAGAAAGCCTCATCTTTCTCCCATGGAGCAGCTGGTAGTTTCACAATAAAACATAAAAAAAACCCAACAGCTGCTCCTTGAAAACCCTATACAGGTTCGCTATGAGTTGTATCCGATTCAATGAAACTTAATAACATAGCATAGCTACCAGCAACACACAAGCCACCACAGTATAACAAACTGACAGGTGAGTGGTGGAGTCATTTTTATAACCATACTTGTATGAACATGTCTTGTAATCAATCAGGTGCACAACAAAAGACTGAGCGAGAATACAACTAATGTCAATAGTGGTGGATAGATATGGTCTTTTACTATTAACTTCATATATTTTTCTTTTTTTAAAAAAATTTTTGTTCAACAAGGGTTAATTTTAATTACTGTTAAAATTTTACAGTAATTAAAAAATATAAAGATTGCTAATGAACATTACAAATTTTTTCATCACAAATTCAAAGAAACTTTTAAGCTTTTCTTGAAAACCGTTATTACCTTAACATACTAAAACTCATTTATACAACGATTGAAACCATATTGCATTAAGATAATGAGTATGGAGATGTTTTAAAGCAAAATTAGTTATTAGTAGCTCACATACAACCACTCCACAAAGTCCATAGCTCAGAAATGGTGCTCTTCTCTAAATGTGAACTCTAATCGCCCTAGAAACTATAAGGAACACCTGAGTCAGTAACTTATGACCTGTTGCCTACCCCGTGTCTATCTCCCCAATTCCCTATTCCCTCCTCGCTTCCCCATTTTCTTCCTTGCTACCAGAATCCTAATGTCACCCTCCTTCCTCTGAGTGGCTTACTTCCTCAAGGGGAGGTTCACTTTCAAGTCCAAGGGGTAAATCTTCATGGCCTGAGCCAATCATGATAGCATATTTCCTTTGTAAATTGACCGTCTTACATATAGCCATTGCTTTCTTTGGCTATCAGGGGAAGTGAGTAGGAACAGGAAGAAGCTTCCTCGTATCAAAAGGACCTATACCTGCTTGTCTGTGTCTGTGACCAGGAACTTTGGCAGTCACTTTGGAAGACTACCAGGGAAGACCAAAGTCACATAGATAGGTTCTTAATGGCAGTGCTATACTGCTCAGTTTGCCAACCCAAGACTTCAGAATTCTGAAATCATTGTAGACTTCTAGAATAATTAAAACATATAATTTGAGGAAATTGTTTATTGGATAAATATTTATTTAGTAACAGCAATGCTCAGTTTCTCAAGGAAAAGATTAATTGAACTACCTACCCCAAAACAAAAAGCACTTTTCACATTGTTCTCAGGTTAGACTTGAATCTAATACAATGAGGCTTCAGAGAATTTGTGGAAAAATTCCATTATCTTTCAATTCCATTTGAAACTCTTTGAAGTCCCTTTAAATTCTTGGAGGAAGATATCCCTATTATTCAAAACCCATAGTATTTCAGCATAAAAAGCAGTGTAAGGGTAGTAATCTTTACACATCACAGTATTACCAAAATGCCTTTTTGTACCTTTAGAATTTTTACTATTGAAATTATCACTATGTTAATGCAAAATGCTTGTGAACAATTCAGTCACCTGACACATTTTCCCATTTTTTATTTCGCAAACAGGTACAAATGGCCATCCGTGCATGTATCTGAGCGGTATGTCCAATCTCCTTCAATGGATCTTCTGTTACAGCGTCCATCAAAAGTGTCAGTCGTCCATGTCTCCAATACTGATGACAATGCATATGTGTTCTGCTAAGTTTTGAAAGGATGTCATATTCTACTAAAGACCTGATTCTTTTTGCATCACATTCTAATATTCCCTGAAGAGATTTTTTTTTTTTTTTTCCAGATTTTTATTAAGCTGGCTGGCTCAGAGGAGCTAACTTCTCCAGATTCTGAGCCTCCCTGAAGAGATTTTATACAAAGGTTAAAAACATTTATTTTCCATGGTAAAGTCAATTTATTTTTAAAATGGAATATATACTGTTGCATTCTTTGTGCCATCATCTAAAAGGGGTCTCTATGTCTGTGAATATGGCTCACATCATTTGATCATACATATAAAATCAAACATGATCATAGGTTCAGTATCAGTTAAAAGTTTGATATTAAGCATCTGTTCACACACCCTACAAACTAGTATTTATACTGTTTATCAGCATACCATATTTTTACACAAATAACAGTTGATATGATTTTTTTTGCAAACCTTGCACACTCCCTGCATGTTAGCTTCCTATGAGCTCTGTGTGTGTTACATGTATGCATGTATGCATGCTGTTTATAGATGTACATTATATATGAAAACATGGATATTTTTCATTTTCCTTTTCCCCTAAATCTTTTCAAAGGCTCTCTTGTCTGCAAGCTAAGGTTATGTAATATTCTAAAGAAATAAATCATTTGCAATTACCAGTAGAATTGAAATAACAATACACACAGTTCCATTTAAAAGTAAGTTTTACATTGGTTTGTAATCAATTTTAAATACACTAGTTGAATATGCTAAGGAGCTCTGGTAGCGTAGTGGTTACGAATCGGGCTGCGAACCTTAAGGTCAGTGGTTCGAAACTACCAGCCGCTCCGCGGGAGAAAGATGAGGCTTTCTACTCCCGTAAGGATTTACACCCTCGGAAACCCTGTACAGGGTCGCTATGGGTCGGCTCCAACTCGAAGGCACTTAACAACAACAACAACAGTTGAATATGCTAATCTATAGTTTTCTCTTGATTTTCTTATTGCTAGATATTTGCATAACATCAGTATTCATTTTTAAAAAAGGAAATTCTTGTTCTACCCTTTAGACTACTGTCTTAAGTTTATGTAACTTAGTTTTAAAGATCTAGTTTTATGTTCTATGAATTAAGAAACAACAAAAACATCAAAACAGTTTAGCCAGACTTTAATAGGAAAAAAAAAAAAAAAAGGTTGCTTTGGCAATGTAGAAAAAAGTATAAATCATGATTGAATATACTTTTATTAAATATTAAAACGCAATAAGGCAATTACTGTTTTAAGACACTTGAAGTTACATTTAATAAATATATGACTGGTCCCACACCTGGTTCATGGCATCACTACTTCTCCCTTCTATTGACTTAAGGAACCCAAAGTTGTTTTAAAATCTGATCAGTGGTCTTTCTAGAAACACCTCAAAGAGGTTCTGATGATTACTAAAGTATTAACTCCTTACAATACAAATTTCTGAAAAAGATGACATTGGATAGTATCTTTTATGTTGTTTCCCTTTAATGTATTGCTGCATTCCCTGCACTGTTGAGTCCATGAGAAAGAAACAGATGTTACATATTGTTTATGCTGCCATTTAAGGCAGGGCACTGATTCCTAAATCCTATCAATATCATCTAGGAAGATTGTTAAAATAGATCCCTCTCCATCTCTAGTTCTCATTTTTCTCACATTCATTCCATCCTTTCTCTTACTCTGCCATTTGTCATTCTCACTCTTATTCCCTCCATCCCCTCACTCTTTCTCACTTCCTCTTTTCCTTTTTTGATCATCCTTTTACATTACTCTCTGCTTCTCTACGTTCTCTTCCCAAAAATTCCTCCTTACATAATATAAACAAATTCATTTGTTGTTGTTGTTAAGCGTTGTCAAGTCGGTTCCGACTCATAGTGACCCGGTACAGGGTTTTCTGAGGAGCAGCTGGTGAGGCGCCACACCAGGACTCTAAATAAATTCATACTGGAGACATGATATACGTTTTAAAAAAAAACATGTAACCTAAGTAAACAGAATGATCAGTTCAGATAACGACAGGGTAAGACAGAGAATTTCAACAGTAACACTGGTGTGGCATTAGATAAGCTGCACAAAATGCTTTCAAATCCACTGCCTCCACTGAGGCTCATTTTCCTGTGAGGTCTGAAGGGCATACTGATTGTACTTTAAAACCTAAGGCACAGAGGAAGTTAAACGATATGCCTGAGGTCCATAACCAAGAAGAAAACAGTTCTAATTCACAACCTGTTCTTTTCATTACACCAATAACACCTGACTGAAGGCAACACAGAGCAATAGTAAAGCAGAAATATTGTTCAGGCTCTAAAGCATCCAAAGATAACTTGGTTACCTTATACATAATGAACTACTCTTCACAGAGGGTAATAAAAGTATGCCCTTTATTAAAATGTGTATCATAAAACATATTTTCTAAAGATTTTAAAATTCTTTTAAGATGGCTACTTCCTACAAGTTTGGCTACTTTTAAAAGTCATTCCACTTTGGTAATACTGTAACCCAGAGATAGTTCTGAGGTCAGAATTGTTCTAACAACATAGACTCAAAGAATATGTAATGTTATTTACATAAACTGCATAGACACACTATGTTCTATGGAAAGAACACTTATGCTGAAGCACAATGTTGATAATTCTCATTAATTTTGAGAACTGTATTTCTTGAAAACGCTCAAGAAAAAAATGACATTGCCAAAAGGTTAATTCAGAAAATTAATTTTAGTATTGTTATAAAATTTCTATGATGCCCTTAATGTTAAGTAAAACTAGTCCTTCAATGGATAGTTTTCATCATAACACAACTTGTGGTAAAATGTCCAATTAGGTCAGGGCTGAATAAACCAGGTGAAGAACAGTCCAAAACATCCACAATGTAGACTGTGTGACAGTGTAAATAACCACAATACATGTGTTAGATCACAGTGTATATGGTCCAGTGGAATAAACTACAAACACACTCTGTAGGGTCTCAATCTATCATTAGAACCCCTGGGGCTTAAGTTCTCCTTTCACTGAGGAAATGAGATCTTAGGGAATTTACAAATAATATGAATTCCTATGTTGTCAGTAGCCCAAGTGCTTCTCCTATTATATTTAAGAATTCATACTTCATAATCCACCAACTATGTCAAGAATATCTAAACTTCAAGCTTCAAATGGTTAAAAATACTTTTTGGTGGTTCCCAAACTAGCTGACATCAAAATCATCAGAGATACTTGTTTAAAACAATCATAAACGAATATGTGATATTTTTCTGCACCCCAATTCTAACAAACCAACTATAAAATAGTATATTCGAAAAATCAGTAAAATTTGCTTAAGCACAGATATTAGAAGAAATCAAACTGTTCATATGCAGAGTTCATGGCAGTAAAAAAACTAGTCTGAAGCTTTTGAAAACATATTTTGGCAAGGGCTAAAACAAGCAAATATGACAAAATATTGATACATGTTTCATCTGGCTGATAAGTAACAAGATATTATTTGTTCTCTCTACTTTTGTGTGATGTTTAAATCTTTTCATTAAGAAAAAGATTTGCAGACCCTGTCCTATAAATGGCATAACAGAGTCTCTTCTCCGATGGATGAGCCATTCTTAACAAGCTCCCATGAGTCATATACCAGGCAGGCATGGTGTCATTCAAGAACCATTAGAAATTATTTCAGATATACCCTTCAAACTTCACAATTCTAGGATCCCCATTTTCTACTCAGAAGGCTCAGTTTCAACACAGTTCCCAGATTCATATATCAACCAACAAAGTATAGCTCATGCTCTCTAAAAATCCATCTGTCACAAGTGTTGGATTATCAACGTCTTAGTCCTCTCCTCAGTCTCAACTTGTTTCTGAATGATAGGAGAAGATGCGGGACAAATGTGCCAATCCTCTCTTTTGGCATTTTTGATATCTCTACAGAGGGCACTTAGAGCCAATCACCACAATTTTCACATAAGTGATCTTTTTCCATCATAATTTTCCCTTCTCTATTAAACACTGAAGAGAAAAAATGACGATCTTACAGCATTTGGTAAAATGAGCCATGTGTCGCAGGACAGTTCACGCTAAGTAATCAGAAACTAGAGCTCTATTAGTTAACAGGTCAACAATGCCAAGAGATGTAGTATTATTCTGGTCTTCAAGATTTAAAAATAACTGTCTTTAAGTAGTGGCCCAAAAAGTAGAAGATATGCCAAAACTATTTTTTTCTGTAAATTGGATGTGGCAATCTTCTTCATCAAAATCATTCACCAAAGTTGTCTAACTTACAGGAGGCTCTAGACATTTGTTTCTTTAAAAATTTCTTGTAACACCATTTTGAGGTAGATGAAAATATTTACATGGACCCCTTGTTCTGCTCCATTATGACTAAAATTACTGTTCACAGAAAGTGTATAGCTTATGCGTTTTGGTCCATTACATTTTCCACTATCACATTAGCACATACCATCAAGGTTTTCACTTTATTATCAACTTAATATTTTTTGTTTCCAGAATGCCCAGTAAAGCTGAATTTTTTCAAAAACTTTCCCAAAATATGTTTAGCAATCTTAGATCTGAGTTTTGGCAAGACAGTTGAACACATACAAAGTGAAAATTAGACACTACATTTCACAAATACACAAACAAACAAAACCTCAGAGACTAAACGCCTACAGATTCATTGTTGTCTCACCTTCTTATACAGCCGTTTTAAACATGCAGCTTACTTACAATCTAAAAATAGTTTCACGATTGTCACAAAAATATTTTAAAACAGAGATGAAATGTATAAAGGCACACATAGATTGTCAACAGTTACATCGGTTACATCACATTTCCTTAGAAACAGAACCTTTTCTGCTCCTGTAAACAAGTTTGTTCTCACACATTTAAAGTGAGGTTAGTGCTGACATAAAATTATTGCTGTACTCACAGTTTGAGTGTTTTCATTGTGTATGAGGTATATTTTCTCCATCCATACACCCCTACTATTCCTACTCACTTCAGAAGAATAGTCAACAGAAGTTTGTAAGCTATCACCATTCAATAATATTTTCATCAACCTTGGAACGATAGCAAATAATGCTACAAAACACCAGAGATCAAAACTGTCTTCTTACTGAGGTCCAAGATTTTAACTTATTCTTCTTTATATGAGCTTATTGCTCATTGACCCCATGAGGATTTCTGAATTATTTTGTCCCAAGATTATTCTGTCACACTCATCCTCTGATATTCTGCTTTTTGATTCAGTTGATTTAGCATTCACCAAGAATCATATTTCCTTTGGTGGTCTATTATAACGGTCTCTTATGCTTTTTGTTAGTTGTTTGATAATTATTTTGTAGATTTTTCCACAGTATGTATGCACTGTCTTTTGTAGTTCCAGTTCTAATGGTTTTAATAAGGAACGAACCTTGTCATCTTCAAAAGAGCACTAGAGAAAGAAAACAAAAAGACAGAAACATATGAAAGTTTAATTCAGATATTTTTCAAACTTAAGTCAATTTAATATTCACAATCTCTACCGAAATGTTCACAGACAGTATAAACAACACATAATTTTACTGAATTGCACAGAACTATGATCTCACAGTAGAGAAGGGAAGAAAGTCATGGTAAATTCCTGCGGGAATGAGGGTAAACTTTTCAGAGCAGAGATAATGGGCTGAGGGATTCCATCCCAAGAAGAGGTGTTCATGAGCAGAGGCCTCAGAGACACTGGTGTTGGAAGACAACCAAGAGTTCTGACTGTATCTGGGATAAAATATTGAAAGGTCAGTATTAAAACACCAACCAAAAAAAAAAAAAAACCCAGAAAAGGAAGGAGGAGGAGACCCAGGATTTGAAGAAGGAAATGGACTATAGGTTTAATTTCCTCCATAAACTACTACTTCCATTACCTTGACACCAGAAGAAATGCATGGGGCCAAACTATCATTATTGACCATTTTGATCAAGGAGCCAACAGATGAATCATAATCAAAAGGAAAAGCATGGACTAGACCTTCAAACTCACATGGAAACATTTACTGGATCCAGTAAGACTGAGGGAGCTCCCAAAACTAATGGCTAGATATAAACTTTCAACCCTGAAAGCCACTGTGAAACTAAACAACAGTTTCACTCAATTAATAAAGAATGTTTGCCTTAAGCATAGAACTATTAGAAAGAATTATCTATATGAGCTTAAGCTGAAAATAGTTCATCTAAATCACAGATGAAAATTCAGGCAGAGAGTCTAAATTAGTGGGAATCAAACAATAAGGGTGGAGACCGTGAAAATGGTAAACACAATGTAAAGTACGTAGCCTGTTGTTATTAGACTGTTCATGTAGAAATTCTGAATGGATGTATGTTTGGTCATGCATACTACCACCTAAAATAAAATACATATTTTTATAAAGGGGGAGGCCCTATATCTCATCCCCAGTCCATGTTCCAAAAAATCACTCTGATAACAGTGTGCAGACTGGACTGGAGAGGAATGAAAGGGAGGCATGGACTGGGAGGAAGGAAGTATACCAGCATAATTCAGCTTTTCCCAAAGAACCCTAAAACTGTTAGGTACTCTGCACAAAAGGATCCCATAGATAAACACTGAATATTACGCACTCTTCATGGAGATTCATGTTGGCACATTAAGAATTCTAAAAAGTAAAACAGAGAACACACCTGTTGAACGTTGTTTGGCCATCTATTTCCAAAACATATTTTGACCAGGAAGTCTTATATTACTACAAAATTACATTAATGTCTTGAGAAATATATTTCAGAAATATTTTAGTAATGTCTTAAGTGGACATAGTGTTCATAGCAAAGATGTCAGTTTGAAGAATAAGTTGCACCTGACCCAAGCCATGGTATTTTCAATAGCTTCATATGCATATGAAAGTTAGATAGTGAATGAGGAAGACTCTAGAAAAATGTATGCATTTGTGCTATGGAGCTGGAGAAGAATATTAAATGCACTATGGACTGCTAGGAAAACAAACAAATTTGTGTTGAAAGAAGTACAGCCAGAATGCTCGTTAGAAGCCAGGGTGGTCAGGCTTGGTCTCTCATACTTCGGACACAAGTCCCTGGAGAAGGACGTATGCTAGTAAAAGTTGAGGGTCAGTAAAAATAGGAAGACCACCCCCAATGAGATGGGTTGGTACAATGGCAGCAGCAATGGGCTCAAGCATTAACAAAGATTGTGAAGATGAAGCAGGACCAGGAACTGTTTCATTCTGTTATGCACAGGGTCACTATGGGTCGGAACCAACTTGCCAGCACTTAACAGCAGCAACAGGTGGAAATAATTTGTGATCTATTATATTCAGCAAGGTATGTGACTTGGTGGCAACTAACAACCACCACGACAAGAAGATATTTTCAGTAAGAAAGATGAATGGTACTGGCAAATAAGAAATTTTGTGTCAAAGTTAGAAGTCAATGAAAAATGTAAGATCCTGGAGGTAATTCAGAACCTGAGGCTTACAACCATGACAATGACTGAAAGCATCATCCCAACAGCAATTAGTGAGTCTACAGGGAGCTGCAGCCAGTCTACTGAGAACAAGTGTACTTGTTGTCAAGTGCCATCAAGTCAGTTCTGACCCATAGCGACCCCATATAGAGTTTCTGAGGTGCAGCTGGTAAGCATTAACTAATGACCTTGTGGCTCAAACCAACCTTGCAGTCCAGTGCATTAACCCACAATACCACCCAGTGTACTTAGTTGCTTGTTTTATAGCAAAGACCCTCAACAAGATGGACTGGCATAGTGGTAATAAAAATGAGCTCAGGCATAGCAACGATCAGGAGGATGGTGAAGGACCAGGCAGTGTTTCTTTCTGTTATGCATAAGGCCTCTGTGAGTTGGTACCAACTCATTGGCACCTAACAACAACATGAGATGCAAAGAGATTTTAACCTTGATATTTCTTGAGCAATAAATCATGAGCAATGAGTCTATTCTGACTCACAGCAACCCTTGAGGAAAGAGTAAAATGCTCCAGAGGGTTTCTCAATGGCACCTAACAACAACATGAGATGCAAAGAGATTTTAACTTTGATATTTCTTGAGCAACAAGTCATGAGCGATGAGTCTATTCTGACTCACAGCAACCCTTGAGGAAAGAGTAAAATGCTCCAGAGGGTTTCCGAGGCTGTAAATCTTTACAGAGGAGGCTGCCCCCTATCTTTTTCCAGTGATGGGTTAGTAGTCCAACACTTAACCCACTATGCCACCAGAGCAGGGCTCCTAGTAGGAAGAGATCATTTCCTGAGTTACAAAGGTGCAAAGTAATTAAGCCAGGATTTTACCCCAGCAGTTTAGCTACAAAAGTCCTTAACCATCCCTTAAGTACTGTTAACCAAAGAAGCAAATGAGACTTTACAGAGTCTGTTTAAAAAATCCTGTTGAAAGACGTAGTCAGTGGAAAAGTAAGAAACGTGCTGTGTTGCATATTCCACCTCACTACCATCAAGTTGACTCCAATCCATAACAACCCTCTAGGACAGAGTGAAGCTGCTCCCTAGGGATTCTGAGTCTGTACATTTTTATGGGAGCAGACAGCCTCATATTTCTCCCACAGTGTAGATGATGTTGGGTGTGAACCATCAACTTTGTGGTTAGAAGCCTAACACAACCCACTACGCCACTAGGAAGTTTTGTACCGAGTATGTTGATGCCTGTTATTGTCAGGTGCCACAGAGTGGGTTTGATTCATAGCAACCCTACGTACAACAGAACGAACTACTTACTACCTGGTCCTGTGCTGTATACAGATATGCCTAACTCTTTTGGGGATTGCAGGTGACAGCCAGGAAAAAGAAGGTAACTTTATTAACTGATACTGACAAGTAACATTTCAATGTGTACAAAAACCATACTTGAACAACTGGTTGAAAGGCAGATAAGCACAACTCTGAATTCTTTCTTACTATACCATGACAACAAAATGAAAGCACTGCTAAGGTATTTAAGAGTCAGAGGAAGACTGCCAATTATCCAGACTATGAAGTACTTTAGATTCAGCTCATTCAATTTCATGGGACGTAAATCACAGTGACATGATTTTTTTTCTTTTCCTTTAGTGAAAAAGAACAGTCTTTTTATAAATATTTTCCTTATATTTATTAAAAAGGAAATATGTTTATTTCCTTATATTTCATTACTTATCAAAGTAATAAAGCCCAGGCTTACTGGTCTGATAAGACACTGGAAGAACCCTAGAGACTATGGCCCTTGACACTCTTCAGGTCTGGAACTGAACTCACTCCATGGCTCAACTTTCAGCCAAATGATAGGCCTGTACCTTCAGGGAGGTATGCACCCCTTACAACAGCCAACTATCTGAGATCAAGACAGAATCTGCCCAGGGATACAACTCAGAAAGTAGAAAGGGACAGGAAAGAAGGATGAATGGAAATGGTAAACACAGGGAGGACATGGGAAGAATGCTGTTGTTACATTGTGAGGACTGCAATCAACATCAAGAAACAAAGTGAGTATGAATTATTGAATGGAAAACGGAAAACCAATTTGCTCAGTAAACTTATCTAAACCACAGTAAAAAAAAAAAAAAAGTTTAAGTGCCTCATGAATGAGTCTTAATTTGCCACAAGCAATTGGACCTTCAAGGAAGAAGATAAACTATAAAAATGTCCACCTGTATAAAAATAGCCTAAACACGCTGTATTCTGCCATTCACAAACTACCACAACGTCCACAGCAGTGTGCCGTATGTAACTTGCATCTGGCTGTCCCCATTTCCTGAGAGCCACATGTGTCCTTACCTGTTCTCACCTGTCCTTCTCTGCCTGGTACTCATCATGCCTCAAAGCTCAGTTCAAATGCCACCTACCCTAAAAAGCCTTTCCTGACACAGTTAATCATTCCTTCTTCTCACCTGCATAGTTCCCAACCCCAAACATTTAGGAATGCTATGCTTATACTTAATACATAAGACTGTAGAAAGACAGAATATGCAGTGCAGTCAAAATCAGGCAATTCTAGGCATTCGCATGTTTTGACAGTATGGCAGATGCTGACTGTAGGCACTGTTGTAAGGGAACAAATGCTGACTGTAGGCACTGTGGTAAGGGAACAAAAATGCTTAAGGTAATGATACTCATATTCAAGACTCCAGTGCAGAGACAGTCATGCAAATATAAGCAGGGTATGAATTAAATCAAAGTTAACACACACACCAAGAAATATAATCATTCAGAAAGAAATATATGAAGTACAAAATACCTTATGGAGCAAGAAAATGTTGTGTTCCTATTGTGAAATCTGCGATTTTCAAAGTTAAAATATCTTTATTCAACAACTAATATTTAACAGATATTTATGGATCATAAAAGCAGATTTGCTGGCAAGCATAGCCAGGCATTTACATTTTAAACAGCATTCACATCTTTTATAATTCATAGATTGTTCATTGCATTCCATGGCTATGACTAAGCTTCTGTCTGAACTTGCATAATTACCCTTGTCTCAATGCAATTCTTTAAAAAATTACACTTCTCATTGAATTATAGATAAGGGAATATAAAAGCACTAACCAAGAGTACTATAAAAGATTAACTTCATTAAGTTGAAAAATGGATAGATATAAACTGTAGTTAACACATACCCAAAACAAACACAAAAATCATTCAGTACTTGAAATTATTTTAAAGGTATGATTTTTTTTTTTTAATTCAAGTGCATAATTGCTCAGTTTAAAACCATTACTCAGTTTTTAAAAGATATATAAACCAAAGAAAAGTCCAAATAAAACCAGGGAGATTTAGTTCACTAATAATGGGCTTTATAAAGGCTCAGAGAAAACAAACAAAAGTCACATTTTTATAGGAATGCATTTCTTTTCTATCTTGCAAAGCCTCAGATCCCCAAAAGTACTTTTCTTCATTTTTATCGCCTTCTGACAAGCCATAATAAAGTACTATTAGAATGTGATATTGATTTCAAAGGGCATATAAGGCCTACCACATTAAAATGAACAACAACACTAAATTTATAATTCTTCAGTGAGTAGGGCTATCATGATAAACTAATTATTTAGAAACCTTAGTTGTCACATTTATAGGATAAAAAACTAAGCAAGAATACATAGAAAACTGAGTTTATCTGGCTATTAAGACTTTGTTTGCTACTAAGTTTAAGAAACACAGATTTCCAAGAGAAAAGTTCAATTCTGTATCATAATCATGGAAGATCATCACCATCTCCACTGCCGACCTTCATCCACCATCCTGTCAACCTACACAGCTCAACACTTGATTGTACCATGCGTTTTTCAGTCTGTGAACCTCTTCTTAGGCTGCTCCTATTCACCTGGCAAATGCATACTAATTCTTCAGGGCCCAATTTCAGTGTGAGCAATGAGTCTTTTCTGGCCCTTCAAAGCAAAACCAAGATATTCTTTCTCAATTATAGCTGAGTCGTTTTATTCTCATTCTTACCAATAAACGTTACTAGACCAGAGGTTTTCTATCACTAGCAAATAGTAAGAATGGGAACCAAGCAACTAGGAACTATAGCTTTTCTAATTCTCACTTTAACAAAGCCAGAACTCCTTTTGTTTGTCTTTACTCATTAGGAATATAGCTTAGCAGAGGAGACAGCAAATCTATTGCAAAGCTGGCTGACAGCATGTACCTCTTTCCCTAGGTATCAGAGAATGAGCTGACACAGATAGTGAGACAGCACATTAAGCAAAAGCATAAATCCAAACCTCCTTTGGATTTGCATCAAGTCTTAGTCCTCAACATATTCATACAAATTGCTCACACACCAGTCTGGGGGTGTGCTATTGTTAAGTACATCTGAGTCCATTCCAATTCACAATGACCAAAGCTATAAATCTTTGTGGAAGCAGTAAAACCTCATCTTTCTCCTGGTTGGATTTGAACTGCCAACCTTGCAGTTAACCGCTCAATGCATTATCCACTATGGTACCAGGAAGTATGTTTAGTACAAATGTTTTCCCGATCAACCATCTTAATGACACAATGGTGTGGATCATAAGAACAAGAGAAAAAGGGAACAAATATATGGGAAAGACGCAATGGAAGGGCAGTTTAATTTCCCCCCAGGTTAATGTAAAGCAAATATTTTAGAGACAAAACGCAATTAAAATGTTAATTAAGATAAAACTCTTAAGCATACACTTAAATTCAAAATGTATATGAAGACGAATCTAAGGCATCCCTAAAAGACACAAATGGAAACACAATCCTTGATCTTGCTTAGGATATTTCAACATCATCAAAATGTTCTCTCTCCCTGTTAATATACAAGTTAATACGCTTTCAATAAAAATACCAACAAACTTTTTTATGAAATGAAGTTGATACTTGTGCAAAATATACAGTAGTTAGAAAAACACTGAAAACAAAGAGCTACAAAAAGGAAATAGCTCTACTAGATATTAAAAGATTATATAAAGACTTTATAACTAAAATAGTATGGCTGTTATTATTGATAAATGCTGTTGAGTCAGTTCCAACTCATAGCAACCTGGTATAAAGTTTCAATTTTTCCCAAGTAGTGAATGGTGGACTTAAGCCAATGACCTCGTGATAGACAGTCCAGTTCTTATCCTCCAGCAGAACACCAGTCGTGAGGCATATATGGACTAATGGAACAACAGAAAATGCAGACATTAAAAATGAATTTTAGGAAGGTCAAGTAGATTACAGGATAAAATAAACTGTCTAAAATGGAGGGGAAATCTAATGGAATATAAGGTAACCACAATGGTGGGGTGGGGGTGGGGTTTAGAGGGAGGTAGACGGAGGTGATGGTAGAACACAGGATAAGGGCAGACACATCATTGTTCGGGTGTTGGGAAGGGCAATACAAGATGTGGGAGGAGGTGGAAGAACAAGGTAGATAGGGGAACACTGAGAAAGGTTTGTATGGGCTGAGTGGGACAGAGGTAAACAGTGATGCATGCTCAACCTTGGAACAACAGGGTTCTGTGATACAGGGATCTAGGCATAGTTTGAAGAAGGGAAATAATACTAAAAGATGCTTGACTGTCTTATGAATATTGGTTTCCCTTGCCTATTATTGTAAAATAGACACTTGAGCGAGATAGAAAGGAATGTCGGGAAACATAATTACAGAAAACTTGTAAGCCCATCTTCAGCCTATAACTGATTGGAACACCTAAAAGCTGTTCTAGAACTTGCCCAGTGAAACAGGCCTCTTGTGGAACCTCTGCAGACCTTAAGTGGAATCTTGAGTCCCATCCAGAACCTTCTGATGTGGGACATCCCCACTAGAAAGGAAAAGGAGACCAGCCTGAAAACAGCTAGAATGACAGAAGATACATCTTTAAAGACAGAGCATCAGGAAAAACCCAAAACAAAACTGTCAGTATGACTGGCTACTACAAGAATAAGCAACCTGTTCACCAGGAAGCCATCAAGGCAAGCAATCAAGTTCCTTCAGGACACACTCCCCTCTAAGACTAAAACTCAAAGGGAACAGGCATGTAAGCTTGCTGGCGACCACATTGGTCCACTGATGAGTGGAAGAGGGGGAAAGGCAGCAATGAAGAAATGGGCTGAGTTCAACCACAGTCCATAGACTCCCGTTAACCTGGAGATGAGTGAGAGGAGAGGAAGGGCTGGTTGGTCCAAAGTGTGGTGAGACTTGGAAACACTTGAGCCCACGGACAAGGACAGAGCCACGGAGTGCTAGAGCTGACAGTGAAGCATCTAGCTGATAAGAAGTGAAGAGAGACGTACAAGAACACCGTCTGACTGACGGGGGACCACATGTGTGCAGAGAACTGCTCCACAGAAGTTTCTAGACTGTGAATCTTTCAAAAGCAGATCTCCAGGCCCATCTTCCAAGGTGCCTCTGGGTGGGTTCAAACCACCAACCTCTTGGCTAGTAGCCAACTGTTTAATCTTTGGGGCTACTCGGGGACTCGGTTTTAATACTCTACATATTCAAACAGTAAAATAAAATTAACAAGGAAAAGAAGAAAATATCAAACTAAAACTAAAATCATATTGAAATTAATAATTGTATTTCAAATGAATAAAAAACCACATTGAAGGGAATTTAAAAACAACTAATTCAAGTAACTTCTGAACACAGTATTCAGTTAGTATGCACCCTCAGTCTGGGGGGGGGACGACAAGGGAGGAGCACAGGCAACAGCTGGAAGCAAATCTTGAATTCTGATTAGTAAATTGTAGTTATTTGGGGAGAGGAGGAACAGGAGGGCAATAGTATGAAAGAAGCATTTCTGAAATTATTTTAAGTATATTTTAGGATTAAGTAAATGAGGAAATGTTGATGACAGGAGTCAGGATTCTAACTGCAGAAGAAAGAAGACAAAAATAATAGAGTAGCAGAAGTTTCAAAGGACAGACTGAAATTAAAGTCATGAGTGTAAAAACATGATTTCGCGCGTGTGTGTGTGTGTGTGTGTGTGTTTCTTAGCTCTGTCACTGAACAGACCTTGAAGTTAAGACACTCTTGTAACTATAAGCATACCTAACAAAGAGCACACTAAAATAAACCAAGACTCTGGATAAATGGCTTACTTAAGGGTGAGGGCAAGGGTATTATAAGATAAGCTTAGAACACACTGCTGAGTAACTAAGATACTCCAAGAAAACGATGAGGACACATTAAAAGGGCACAGGAGGCAGTCAAAAGGGGCACAACACTAGCCAAATCTGGAACAGCTTCATATCACCATAATTAAAAGAGAATAATGAATTAGATAAATCCAACAAAATCAGGAATGAGTACAAACCGATAAGAGACGAGCAAGGAAGAAAAAGGTCTGTTTATTACAGAATGCTGAGTGCCAACTGGTATATGTGGAAGTTACAGTGTTGCAGTCTTAAATTTGCAACTACCATAGCAAAGAATGGTTTGAGCAAGAATCACAACAGATGCTCAATCTAGGAGGCAAGAGGAACAGGATATTTGCAAAGCTTTAAAGAACAACCCTATAGACTACTTACAAGAGGAGAACTACACAGGAAAGGAGACAATTATTTTAACGGGAAGGTCAAAAATCCTCATCATCAATGACAGACAGTTAGACAAACTGACTCCAAAAGTATTCAGAGGAGGTCACAACATCACTTATAGAGTATTCTGATCAGGACCGCATAACGGGAACCTAATTATAAGACAACTTCAGACTAGTCAGAAAAAAAATAACAGACGAGGGCTCAATCATCCAAAAATGTCACCAATGACAAAGAAAGCTAAGAAACCATTACAGATCAAAGGAGACTACAGAGACATGGTTGGTAGATTACTGTATCAACATTAAATTTCCTAAGGTGGTCATTTGAACTGGGGTTAAGAAGAGAATATCCCTGTTTTTAGAAGTTTATTTAGGTGTAAAAGGGCATTAAGTTCATCCCATCGGCACACAGGGTAGACAAGGATGTGCAACTTGGACACTGTTGTTGTTGTTGTCAGGTGCCATCGAGTCGGAACCAACTCATAGCAACCACATGCACAGCAGAACGAAACAATGTCTGATCCTGGGCCAACCTCACTACCGCCACCATGCTTGAGTCCATCAATGCTGCCACCTGGCTGATCCATCTCGTTGGGGTCGTCCCCTTTTTCTCTGACCCTCCACCTTACCCAGCATGACATCCTTCTCCAGCAACTGTTCCCTCCTGACAATATGTCCAAAGTATGAGAGACGAAG
>NW_006408595.1:6066699-6068448 GCF_000296735.1 Chrysochloris asiatica
CATGGATATTATCCTATCACTTATAGCATTGTACCTCATCACTGATCTGGATATGTTCTTTTTGACGATGAATGCAACACCATTCCTCTTCAACTTGTCATTCCCTGCATAGTAAACCATGTGGTTGTCAGATTCAAAATGGCCAATACCAATCCACTTTAGCTCACTAATGCCTAAGATATCAACGTTGATGTGCTGCATTTCATTTTTGACAACTTCCAATTTTCCCAGATTCATACTTCATACATTCCATATTCTGATTTTCAATGGATGTTTACAGCTGTTTCTCTTTTGATTTGTGGCCCATTAGCAAATGAAGGTTCTGTGAGCTTTTCTCTACTTGGAGGAGGCATTTTTTTTCCCCAGTTGCATTCTGAGTACCTTCTCACCTTCCGGTCCTGTATCTGATTGTGTTTCTCTGCTATTCATAGAGTTTTCAGTGACTAGCGATTTGGAATCGGAAGTGGTTTGTCATTCTTTCTTCCTAGTCTGTCTTTGTTTGAAAGCTCATCTGAAACCTGTCCACCATGGATGACTCTTCCGGTTATTTAAAATACCGGTGGCATAGCCCTCAGAATCACAGCAATTCAAACCACCACAGCACGACAGACAAACGAGTGGTGGCTGAGTGGTCGCTGTTAAACACGAATCTCCTTGAGCTACGGCCTTTAAGTCCAGCTTAAAGGTGGGATTTCCGTCCTAGGATGTCACGTCAGTCAAGAGGCGGAAGCGCAAGCAGGGGCGACAGGGTTGTAATGAGACGCTTTGGGCTGCGTTACTTGGACATTAGCTACCCAAAATGGGGGCTACACAGGCAAGAAGTTACTGGCTTACAAGTTTTCAAGAAGGAGCCTAGATTCCAAGGGCGTGGAGGAAGGCAGAATCTGCACTGAGTAGTATCCAATTTGTCTAGGCGGGACTGATGAAAGGAGATGTGGATAGTTCTCTTGTGATACAATAGTGAACAATTGTTATCAGGATTGATTGTGAGGGTTAGAAATGTAAAGGTAGACTTTTTTTGTTTTAATGTTTTATTGTGAATTATGTGATAGTTTACATGGGAGAATATTAGTTTTACCTTCATTCTATCGTATATAGTCTCATTGTCATGGTTACAAACCCCTCCATGCATCATCAACCAAGCAAAGGGTATACCCTGCAATCCTTCCCCTGTACCCCCCAGGTCTTTAGCACACAGTCGCTCTCCCTCTCTGGATCTAAAGTCTCCAGCTGCTCTATCACTCCACGTCATCATCTCTGCCTCCATTTCAGGCATCACTGCTTCTCTGGGTAGGGTCCCGCTCTCTGCTCTTCTCCCTTGATGGTCCTAGGGACCTCCACTCCTAGACTGAAAAGTTAATCACTCCCCTCCTCGCTATAAAATATCTACCTTTACATTTCCAACCCTCACAATCAGTTCTGATAACAATTATTCACTATTGTATCACAAGAGCCCCGTCTGCTCATTGCATCAGCCCGGCCTAGACAGACTGAATACTACTCACTGGAGATTCTACCTTCCTCCAGGCCCTCTGGATCTAAGTTTCCTCTTGAAAGCTTGTAAGCCAGTAACTTCTTGCCTTTACAGCCGCCCCCCACCCCACCCCATTTTGGGTAGCCAAAGTCCAAGTTGCCCATCCCTGTCTACTCTGTGTGTAGAGGGGGTGGGAATGATTCTTGCTGTAAGGACTTGTTCCCTCTTTTGAGCTACTGCTTCCACTGGTGTAGGTCAAGTTCATTAAATTGTAT
>NW_006408595.1:6072193-6093580 GCF_000296735.1 Chrysochloris asiatica
TGAGTGTTTTTATCAGGAATGGATGTTGGATTTTGTCAAATGCCTTTTCTGCATCAATCGATTTGATCATGTGGTTCTTTTCTTTTTTCTTATTTATATGCTGGATAACATTGATCGTTTTTCTAATGTTGAGCCATCCTTGCATCCCTGATATGAATCCCACTTGACCATGATGTATTATCTTTGTGATGTGTTGCTGGAGTCTGAAGGCTAGTATTTTGTTGAGAATTTTTGCATCTATGTTCATGAGGGTTATTGGTCTATAGTTTTCTTTCTTAGTGGAGTACTTGCCTGGTTTTGGTATGAGGGTTATGCTTGCTTCATAAAATGTATTAGGAAGTTTTCAATCCTCCTCTATAATTTGGAATAATTTGAGTAGAACTGGTGACAGCTCTTCCCTGAAATGTTTGGTAGAATTCACCAGTGAAGCCATCTGGGCCTGGATGTTTTTTGGTTGGGAGTGTTTTGATGATCTGATCAATTTCTTCTTTCGTTATTGGTCTGTTCAGGTTTTCTACTTCACTTTGTGTAAGTTTAGGTAGGTCGTGTTTATCTGAAAATGTATACATCTCTTGAAAGTTTTCAAATTTGTTGGAGTATAACTCTTCATAGTATTCTGTTATTATCCTTTTGATTTCCTTTGGTTCCATTGTGACATCTCCCATGTGGTTTCTAATGCATGGTATTTGTATCTTCTCCCTCTTTTCTTTTGTTAGGTTTGCCAATGGTCTGTCAATTTTCTTAATTCTTTCAAAGAACCAGCTTCTTGTCCTATTGATTGTTTCTATAGTTTTTCTGTTTTCTATCTCTGCTCTAATCTTTATTATTTCTTTTCTTTTGGTGGCTGTGGGTTCCCTCTGTTGGTCTGTTTCTAATTGTTGCAGATGCTGTGTTAATGTGTTAATTTTGGTTCTTTCTTCTTTTTGGATGTGTGCATTTATTGCAATAAACTGTCCTCTCAGCACAGCTTTCGCCATGTCCCAAAGATTTTGGTATGTTGTGTTTTCGTTCTCATTTATTTCTAGGAACTTTGTGAATTCGTTTTTAATTTTTTCTACTACCCAGTCGCTTTTCAGCAGGGTGTTATTCAGTTTCCATGTATTTGACTTGGTTTCCTTGGTCTTTCTACTGTTGATTTCTAATTTGATAGCATTGTGGTCTGAGAAAATGCTTTGTAGTATTTTGATATTTGTAAATGTATGTAGATTTATTTTGTGGCCTAAAACATGGTCTATTCTGGAGAATGTTCCATGGGCACTGGAAAAGAATGTGTACTGTGTTGTTGTTGGGTTGAAAGCTCTGTACACATCTAAAAGGTCCAGTTGGTTGATTATATTTTTTAGTTCTTCTGTGTCTTTGTCAAGTTTCTTTCTGGTTGTTCTATCCATTTTTGAAAGCAGTGTAATAAAATCACCCACTATTATTGTAGATTCATCTATTTCTTTCTACAAATCTATTAGAGTTTGCTTTATATATTTTGGAGCTCTTTTATTGGGCGCATAGATATTTATTATGGTTATCTTTTTCAATTATCCCTTTAATCATGAGATAATGTCCAACTTTATTATGCTGTTTTTTGCCTTAAAAGTTTATTTTATCAGAGATTAGTACTGCCACTCCTCTTTGCTTTTTATTGCAATTGGCTTGGTATATATTTTTCCATCCTGACTTTTAATCTGTTTTTGTCTCTGTGTGTGAGATGTGTTTCTTGCAAACAGCATATTGAAGGATCTTGTTTTCTTATCCATTCTGCCACCCTCCGTCTCTTAACAGGAGCATTTAATCCATTTACACTCAGTGTAATTATTGATAGGCATTGATTAATTGCTGGCATTTTTTGTGTGGTGTTGCTGCTTCTTTGTGTCTTCCTTTGTTGAGTAAATGATTTTTGTGTTCTTTCTTGTGAGTTTCCTCATAGTTTTAATGTTTCCATGTTCTTCTTGGATTTTCATTCTCTTGGTAAATTGTGACTTGTTAAGTTTCTTTGCGGTTGCCTTATAGTCCATTAACTTTTCTCTCCATTTACTGCAGTCTATTTTATCCTGTAATCAACCTGACCTTCTCACTATCTGGATCTCTGTTCCTACATGTTTACCTTCTTTTACTTTGAACTTGTTTTGATCATAGACTGATCTCCCAGATTCTCAGAGTTTGTTCTTACAATTTTGTTCTGTTCTCAACTCTTCCTTCTGTTGACTTAATTCAGGGAGATGCTGCCACGTATGTCAATCTCTGGTTGTTGTCTGTTCCTGTTGGTTCTCAGTCCACAGAACTCCCTTTAGGATGTTTTGTAGCGCAAGGTTGGCTTTGGCAAAATCCCTTAGCTTCTGTTTATCTTGGAATGTTTTGATTACACCATCATATCTGATTGATAGCTTTGCTGGATAAAGGATTCTTGGTTTGCAATTTTTGTCTTTCAGGGTTTTATAAATGTTTCCCCATTGCCTTCTTGCTTGCATTGTTTTTGGTTTTAAGTGGATACTGTCTCTTTAAATTTCGAGGAGATCTATGCACATGCGTAGTAGACCCCTCCGAGGGTGGGGCTGGAGTATCTACTAGCTCTGGCACCCCTATAGTTACCAGAATGGAGGTACGCAGACAGCAAGGGACCAACGAAAAGATACCAAAAGAAAAAAAAGAATGTCCACACCTCTATCTCTGCGGCTCTGTCAGGCATCCGTGGCTGCTCTGATCCTTTCCCCGCTTGGCCCCACAACAAAATGGCGGCTCCTGGAGCAGCTGAGTGTCCTGAACCAAGAAGCAATGGATTTCTTGCTTCTGCCACAAACTCCCCAGCTGTAAGTCTTCCAACCTAAATATTCCTTTATATGTGGTTCCGAGTACTGGGACTATCCCCCTGAGCCTTCTTGGTCCTGTATTCTGTGTTGTCTCCGGCAGAGCTGGTCACTGCACTTCAACCAGATCAGCCATCTTTTTCCGGAAACGCAAATCCAAAGGTAGACACGTTGTAACAAAAGGAGGGAGTGGCTGACTATGAATTCCAGGAGCAAAGGTCCCTAGGACCATCAAGGGAGAAGAGTGGAGTGTAGGACCCTGCCCTCAAAAGCAGTAATGCCAGTGATAAATGCAGAGATGATGACGTGGAGAGATGGAGTGGCTGGGTACTCTAGACCCAGAGAGGGAGAGGGGCTGTGTGCTGATGAACAAGGGACAGGCTTGCCGATATACCCTTTGGTTGTTTGATGATGCATGGGAGGGCTGTAACCATGGCAACAAAACATTATGCGATTAGATGTATGTAAAGCTAATGATCTCCCATGTAAACTGTCGCATAATTCACAATAAAACACTTTAAAACAAAAAGGTATGCAGTTATGAAAATTTTACTCAATTAATTCAGGGGGAAAGCTACTAGTGTGTTTATATATGTATGTTGAGAATCAATCATGTAAGTAGCATATTACTAACTGATGAACCTAGATAAAGGACACATGAAAATTCTTTGGACTACCCTTTTTCAAGTTCTCAGAAGGCTTGAAAATGTTTCCACATAAAAAGTGTAAAGTATATAAAAAAAATTTTAATGTTAAATGCTTACATTTCTTATTGCTTCATAAACTGCTCTAAAGGCTGGTTGTTTATCATCGTGGTAAACACCTCTGTTCCCATGAAGAATAAAGATTCCTTCTTCTTCTGCTTCTTGGCAATTGCTTCCATATATACAATGATCTGGTCGATAATTCCATTGACACGGAAAAACAAAGAGGCTTTCTATGTAAGGAAAAGGGGGAAAAAAATGAAGCAAATTCCTTTACTTCAACAGAATAACATTTTGCCATATTTTTAGTTTAAAACTACACTTCTTAAAAGATCCAAAATAATGAAAATGATCTTTGCCATTTAGATCTCTTCAAACTTAATCGTATTCAAGAAAAGTTTTATTCTATTTTAAACATAAATGGTTACAATTATATCATCAAAGCAAACAGTGTTCTTCACTTAAAACTAAATACTGTTTGTCATTCCTTATTTTAATTCAAAGGATAAAAGATTAAAAAATGATTACCTGGATTATGAAAAAACATGATATTCAATAAATCTTGGTCTCCCCATGTGATGTTTAGTTTGTATTTTTTAAGCAATGGCATAAGTATATCTCCCCATTGTAGTCGGACAGTTGTCATATCGTTCTGTTAACAAACACATTAAAAAGATTCTCAAACTTCCAGGTTTCAAGTGGTGGCACAAATATATTTAACCATCACTAAATAATTCCTTTTGTTAGAAAATTGGACATTTGTAACCCAAACTATGAGGAAAGCTGTCCACGAGTGGGACACACCACATACTTGGTTGTGCCACCGAGTTGGTTCCAAATCATAGCGACCCTGTATAGGGTTTCAGAGGAGTGAGCAGTTGGTGAGTTTGAACTTGTGGTGTCAATTATCTGGGAAGTTTGTGTACCAACATCATTTTCAGCAGGAAATCCTACCATGCTACTAGAGAAAGAACTCCTGGAGTTATCCAACTGATAAACTGATTTGTCTCTCCTTTAAAAGTAATTACGGCTGTATTTTAATTTTTTCTCGATCATATTAACATATGTTAATATTATTCACCATAGTTTTCAACAGATCCTTTTGAGTTTTCCAGGTATACAGACATGTTAATCACACATAACGCTAATTTCATCTTCTGCTACCTAATATCAGTACTCCATGGGAGAAAGAGTCTGCAATCTGCTTCTGTAAAAATGGAAAGCCTTGGGAACCTTACATGGCAGTATTACTCTGTCCTCTAGGGTCCTTATGAGTGCTGCTTTTTAGTTTTTGTTTAAATCCCACCATGGAGAATCACTGATGCAGTATTATATAACGGTTATAGCAAGAGATAGGCTTGCCTTGATTTTAATTTGAATGTTCCTACTGTTTCACCTTTAAGTACAATGCTACCTTCTGAGCTGAAATTAACATGCTATATTAATCAATGATTCTTTGGTTTATATTTTATTCTTCGTTCATAAGAAAACTGGATACTAAATTTAATCAGAGGGTGTCTTACCATCTATGGAGATACGTATAGTAATTTTAAAACACAAAGTCAAATACCGCTGGGTAATGCAAATCTGAGGTGAGAAATAGTGTTGTTGAATACATTTAAACTTGTTTGATGCTTTAAACAATCTAAACTATAAACCACTGATACTCAGTTCTTCCCCAAGTGAGCAGATCCGTGAATTTTTTATTCGTCCTAAACAAAATCAAGTTATAAGAAAATGATGAGAATTTAGAAACTTTTTAAAAGTAATTTAACAGAGTAATTTTATGTCTGTTTAATCTAATATATTCTCCAGTAATTTCATGTTTCATAATAGTATTGACTCACAATAGATGGAAATTAAAAGCAACACTGATCCTTCGCCATATATACTTTAAGAAGCATAACTATATTCAATGAAACATAACAAACTCAGTGAGGATATCAGCAATTTATCTTTTAAAAATTAAAAAGAAGAAACAAACAAACAAGATGGTGGAGAGGATGGAAGTGTAGTGAGGAGCTCCATCAGCAACAATACAGAATACTGGACCAAGAAGGCTAAAGGGATAGTGCCAGAAACTCTGAACCACATATAAAGGAATATTTAGAAGGTTGGAAGGCTTATAGCTTGGAGAATTTGTAGCAGAAGGAAGAAATCCATTGTTTTCTAATTTGACAGGCTCAGCTGCTCCTGGAGCCACCATTTTGGGATAGACCAAGCGGAGGAAAGATCAGAGTCGCTACAGACGCCTGACAGAAAGCAGAGACTAAGGAGTGGGTGTTATTTATTTATTTTGGTATCTGTTCATTGGTCTCTCACTCTCTGTGCACTTCCATTCTGGTAACCAGAGGGGGTGCCTGAGCAAGTGGGCACCACACCCAAACCCCATAGTATACAACTACTCATGAGTACAGATCTCCTTGAAATTTAAAGTAACAGTTTCCACTTAAAACCAAACAACAGTATAAAAAGGCCACAACCGGCCCTGAACTGGTTATCACTAGGAAAAAGGCCTGAATGGGAACTGTGGAGCAGGACAGGCAGACTAAAAAGGAAATAGGGTGAAAATTAAATCCTGAGTTACAACACAGCGACCAACAGTGGAATTTTTAAATTTCTCAGGAAGAAGAGTGAAAAGGGAAGCCCATCTCCTAATCACATCTACCTAGAGGCAATCAGAAAGCATAAAAAAATGCCAAAATACACATCCATCTAAGTATTAAGGCCACAGATAACTCCTGAATATACCCAAAAATTAGAAGCAGATGACCATATCAGCACAAATCCAGAAATGAGATAAAGTGACTGAGGCAAATGAGCTGGAAGTAGACCTACACTCCATACTGGAAGATGGGCAGGCTTTGGAAATGCCTGAGAAGGAATTCATAAAAATGATTACAAAATGTATCAAAACACTATACAATGGAGTTGAGAAAAATAAGGAAGAAGTCAGCAAAGCATGACAGGAACAATCAAATAAGATACAGCATTGGAAACAATTCAAAGCCTACAGAAAGAGGTCCAAACGATTAATAATAGAATAGCAGAAATGGACAATACACTAAAAGGGCAAAGGAGTAAAACTGAAGAGACAGAAGCCAGAACTAGTGAGCTAGAAGATAAATCTCTCAACACTACTAAGATAGAAGAGCAAACAGAACAAAGGATTAAAAAATTTGAAGAAGGCCTAAGGTTCATGTTGGACAACATGAAGAGGAATAACTTAAGAATTCCCGAAATTCCAGAACAAGTATAATCACACAAGTCCACAGAGGAGATAGCTGAAGAGATGATGGAAGAAGATTTTCCTAACATCCTGAAAAGTGAAAAGATAAGCATTCAAGAAGCTCAACGAACCCTAAGAAGGATAGACCCTAAAAGAATAGCACGAAGACATATAATAATCAAGCTCTCCAAAATCAAAGATAAGGACAGAATCCTGAAAGCAGCTAGGGAAAAGAGAAGTGTAACATATAAAGGCAAGCAAATCAGATTAAGCTCAGGTCTCTCAACAGAAACCATGCAGGCAAGAAGGCAACAGGGAGACATATATAAAACACTGAAAGAAAAAAACTGCCATCTAAGAATCCTCTACCCATCAAAGCTGTCAATCAAATACAATGGTGTAATCAAAAGCAACAATTCTTCTATGGTCTTCCTTATTCAATGTCCAGCTTTCACATGCATATGAGGTTATTGAAAATACCATGGCTTGGGTCAGGCGCACCTTAGTCCTCAAGCTGACATCTTTGCTCTTCAACACCTTAAAAAGGTATTGTGCAGCAGATTTGCCTAATGCAATACGTCGTTTGATTTCTTGACTGCTGCTTCTGTGAGTGTTGATATTTGATCCAAGAAGAACGAAGTCTTTGAAAACTTCTATTTTTTTTTTTCGTTGATAAGAATGTGGTTTATTGGTCCAGTGGTGAGGATTTTTGTTTTCTTTACATTGAGATGTAATCCATACTGAACGAAAGCTCTGGGGTAGCTATGACTCTGTCATGGGGGTAGCTATTAGTTGAAATCAACTCATTGGCATCTAACAACATTCATTAACTGTATTTATCCTTGGGTAAAATTTCTCCAAATGGAGTAAATAACACAATAACTATAAAATTATCAGAAAAAAAATCAGGGTAAGTAATGAATTAAGCATTATTTTCATTGTTATGTGCCGTACAGTCAACTGCAACTCACAGCAACACTAGAACAGAGATGAAGTGTCTCACAGGATTTTCCAAGGCTGTAAATCTTTACAGAAGCAGACTGACATTTTTCTCCTGCAGAGCGGCTGGTAGGTTTGAATGGTCAACCTTTTGGCTAGCAGTCAAGCATTTTATCCACTGTGCCACCTGGGTTCCTTAAAACCAAGCTTCACTTAACAAAATAATAAGAAAGCACTTTATTGAAAAATAACTCTGAGTAAGACATTTAGTATATCAACAACATGTTCTTAAGATCTGAAAAGGAAATTTTAAATTGCACTCACAGAAACCAGTGACATATTCAACACAGAGAACTGATGAGGCCTCTTATGTCAAGTCTGATTGGTTGGTTATGTGTTGTGGAGTCAGTTCCGACTCATAACCACCCTGTATAGGGTTTCTGAGGCGGTAAATATCTTCATGGGGGCAGAAAGCCTTATCTTTCTCCCACAGAACAGCAGATAGATTCAAACTACTGACCTTGAAGTTAGCAGCCCAATTCGTAACCCCTACACTACCAGGATCGGGCAGTGTTTCGTTCTGCTGTGCATAAGGTCGCTATGAGTCGGTGCTGGCTCGATAGCACCTAACAACAACAACAACACTACCAGAGCTCCTCCTTTATTTCAAGTCTACACCAAAATTTATTTATTCAAAGAAAAAAAAGTTGTTGAAAGATCAAATCGCACGGCCTAATGCTGTCACAGGAAAGAAAAATCAAAAGAGAAAAAAACCACCTTATATATCTTAACGGAAAGTAATACTAGAAGAAGACTGGAAAATAATTAATAACTCTGTTATTATTTGCTAATGATATAACCTAGAAAATCCAAGTCAATCAATGAGAAAATGCAAGAAATTAGTTTAAATTATATAGTTTGACTTATGGAGTCCTGGTGCCAGGTTGTGGATTAATCCACTAGACTGTAAAGTCGGTTTGAACTACAATGTCAGTGGTTCAAGCTCACCAGCCGCTTCACTATGGGTTGAAAACAACTTGACAGTACTTAACAACAAGTTTAATTTGTATAATGAGGCATTATACAGATTTCAAGTTAGTAAGCAGCAGAAAAACAACCAAATAGAGAAACAGACAAAGGATATAGAAAACCATTTACAAAAGAGGAAACAGAAATGGCTGCTAAATACATCTTTTCAACCATTATAATACAATCAAGAAAATAAAATTAAAATAAGACATTTTTGTCATATAGCTATATATTCAGAAACAGTACATACAAACAATAAAGCCAAACCATTCATTCTCCACAATATCATACAAATACTAAAAATCATGTGGTATACTATGTGTACTTACCTAAGAACCAGCCAGTTAATAGCTTTAACAAAGTGAAAAAAGCAAGTTGATGATGTGTTACAAAATCCTACATATAAGTGTGTGTACCTGCTTCAAAATAATTTTTTAAAGGGCCTAAATGTGGTATGTAGTTATGATAAGCACAGGACTGCTAATCACAAGGTTGGAGGGTCAAACACATTAGCCACTCCTCAAAAGCTATGGATCAGAACCGACTCAACAGCACTTACCAACAACAAAGGCTATATAACAAAGTTTATAGTGGTCACATGAGGCAAAAGGATGAAACTGGGAAACGTGATATTTAAAGAGCAACGGAAAGAAAAACAAACCTACTGCCATCAAGTTGGTTCCGAATCATAGCAACCCTGTATACAAAAGCAGAAAGCTTCTCTCATCTTTCTCCCACAGATCAGTGACAGGTTAGAACAGTCAATCTTGCAGTTAACAGTCCTGTGCTTACCCTACAGCACCATTTGACTTTTCACTCTACAGATAAAGAAGGTTTTTGTTTTTTTTCATAAGTATGCATTTTTCTAATTTTTTAAATAGAAAATAGTCATAATTTACTTACTTTAGCAAACCTGCCATCAGAACGCACAGGTCTTAAGATCAATTCGTTTCATTTTTTATAATTATGTTTCCTTTTAAAAATGAATGGACTCATTATTATTAACAGCCTATCCAAATATCAATATAAACTCTACAGTGGCTGGCTATTCTGGTGCAAACAGTTAACATACTCAACTGTTAACTGAAAGGAAGCAGAAAAGTTCAAGTGCACCCAAAGCCTCAGCAAGAGAAAGGCCTACTCTGACACATGGGGAATCACCGTGAGGCACAATTGACTTGAAGGCAACCGGTGTTCACAATATGCACCAACAATGCTGGAAAACAGTAACTCATCAATTCCCAAAGATCATTACACTTTGAAAAGCTCTACTCCTTTTGATAAGATATTCACTGATATTCTATTCTCATGAGCTATCTCCAGTAACACAATGGAAGTCCTCCATTGAATATATCTTTCACATATGCAAAAACAACCATAATTTCCACGTCAGGCAAAGTATTCTCTTTTTCAGTATTTTTTAATAATTCAATAATGGAATAGTTTCTGAAACTTCCATTCGCGCTACCCTTTGCTAGTAATTATATACTGAGCTGCTACTTTACACTGGACATCATGATAACTATTCTGAATATGAGGGGGCTTCTAAAAGTTCATGAAAAATTCCACTATTTTTTCATTTCATTTTCCAACAAACTTTTTGAAACCTCCTCTTACAAACTTGTATAAAAGATACACCCTGTTTTCTCAGTAGGTGGAAAAAATTTAGACACAAAATCTTTTTTGATGATTACCAGTGGTGGGAAGGGTAATGGAAGACAAATATTAATTGGGTGAATTGAAAAGAAATATAGGAGGGGGTTCCAAAAAGTTTGTGGTTAAATGAAATTAAAAGATAATGGAAGAGAAGTAATAAAATGATAGAAGTAGAGGAGGACATGGGAGGAGTGCGAGAGCTGAAAACAGCATACACACAACCTTCAATCACGGTTACCTACAAGTAGATGCATGGGTATACACATAGGCTGAAGAGGTGTGGGTAGACTGGGATCAATTCATAAATATATATGGGTTTGACAGAGGATTCTTCTATATTTACCTATGTGGCAAATGAATGTGGTGGAGCATACGGAGGGAAAGTTATGAAAATTTCTTAGACATAACCAAGTACTTTGAGGGAATGAGTTCCTGGACCTAGGTGCTCAGGACCATAATTTCAGGTGCACCCAAGGTCAACTGGCATAACAGTCCACAAAGACAATGCTCTACATCCTACTTTGATGAACAGCAACCGGGGTCTTAAACTTTCGTAAGCAGTCAATTAAGATGCAACTACTGGTTCCACGGCACATAACAACAACAACTGGTTCCTTCTGAGGAAAAAAGTGAAAAAAATTGAAGATACACAGAAACAGTTAATCCAATGCAACAAACCATATGAACATCGGTCTCCAGAACCCTGATACCAGAAGAACTAGATGGTGCCTAACTTCTGCCAGACAGCTCTGAAAAGGATCCCATCAGAAGGTCCAAGACAGAATGTGGAACAAAACTCAAAATCATGAAAAAGAAACTGGTGAAACACTTGAGACTATGGTTCTTAGCACCCCCTTCAGATTTAGAACTCAACTCAACTCCATGGCTTAGTTTCCAGTCAAGCAATAAACAGCTCTATAAGGGAGAGGGAACAGTAAAACGAGGGAGGTATGCACTCATCAGAATAATCAAGCATTTGAGATCAAAAGGGCAACATCTACCCAAGAACAAAATTCAGAAAGGGTTAAGAAAGGAGCAGTGATGAAAACAGGAACTATAGAGAGGAAGTGTGATATAACATTGTGGGGACTGAAATTAATGACATCAAACAAAATATGTATGAATGGAATGAAAAATTGATTTGCCCTGTATAACTTCATCTAATTATAATAGAAAAGTTAAAATAAAACTGAAAAACAATGATAATTACAAAATTCTGAGTTTCAGTTTATGGTTTTCTGGTAATGAAAAAATTGCATTGATAAAAGATTAATGTAACTGCTGTCAATAAGTTGTATGTAAAAGGCTTAATTACAAAAAGTCATGATGTCACAGATATATTTACAATAATAACAACAGAAAAGTAGCTACCGAGGCTGCTTATATCCAAGCAAACACCTCATGGGACCTGCACCCTTAGTTTGTAAGTATAGGGTTATGGTTTCATGAGACATCCAAATAACATACTTAGTGCTTCTGTTCTACCACATAGGTGATTACACAGTACCTGGGGTTTTCAAGGCTTGCACGTGGTCATACGACACCAATTGGTCTCTATTTGCCTGGAGCAACAGAGGAAGAACAGGATCCAGAAATATACCAAAAACCAAACCAAGCCCACTCATAGCGGCCCTACAGGAAAGAGAACTGCTCCCTAGGGTTTCCAAGGCTATAAATCTTTACAGAAACAGACTGCATTTTTCTTCCATGGAGTGGCTAGTGGCTTCGAACCACCAACATTTAGGGTTGAGCCCAACACTTACTCCACAGCATAACCAGGGCTCCTAAATCAGTAACAGAAGGAAATGGGAATTTGTGTCTAATTGCCTCCATGAATAACTACCTCTAATTGTCATGAAGCCTGAACTGGATGATACCTGGCTACCATTACTGAACATTTTGATCAAAGATTCTATAGAAGAGTCCTGAACAAAAGGGAGGAAGTGTAGAAGAGAAGTTCAAATTCTCATGGAATCCAGACTTTTAGGTATCATGGACGTTCGATGAACTTTGAAATATTACCCTTAAGATAAGTTTTAAACCTTAAACTATACATATTCTCTGAAATCCTGAAACCAAATAGTACAACCTAACTAATACACAATGTCTGCCTAGAGTAGAATTCTCTTTTAAGATCTATCTAAAACCCAAAACCAAACACAATGTCATCTAGTTGATTCTAAATTATAGTTGCCTTTACTAGGGTTTCCAAGACACTAAACCTCCGTGGAAACTGACAGCCTCTTTTTCCCACAAAGTGACTGGTAGGTTGGAACCAATGACCTTGCAGTTAGAATCGCAACATCTACACCACAGCATCACCAGGGTTCCTTGAAAATATATGTGAGACCAAAGTGACAACAGTGACTTTAAAGATTCGATAGGAAACTTAAAGAGCAATGAGTTTCTGTTAATGGTGGAAGAACAATTCAAAAAACGAGGGTAAGAAGGGTTAGACAACTGAAGACTGTAATCAATGTCATCTAATTGTACACATAGGAACTTGAATTGGTGTATCTTCTGATTGTGCATATTCTCAACAACAGTAAATAAATACATCATTAAAAATAAAAATACATGGGCTGGCAACGTCTTGCGTATGGGGTCCCCAGCGGATCTCCTCCCTCCCTGCCTTCCTCGGATAGCGGCTGTTTATGCTGGACATGTGGCCAGAGACGGGTAAGGATCACGTGGAACCTCGGCAACTTAAGACAGCCACTGCCATGCTGCAATGAGTTTCAATGACGGGTAAGACTGAGGAATTCGCACTGACCGCCTAAGACAGGCAGCATCCCTTAAACAAACAATAAATAAGGGGGAATCTGATACAGACCGTGCAGACCTGGTCAGGAGGTCAAGCCCCTGTGGGCCCAAGCGTGTTGACCGTCCAAACCATAGGCTCTGAGGATCAGACTTTAGCTACCTAGTAGACATAGCAAACTGTCCCTCATCTGATTATTCAGTAATGCTTGTTAGTAATCTCATACGTGAGCCCTGGATATCCACAGACAAATGTAAAAACCTTCCCTAAAAGCCGAGACTGTAAATTCCAAAAAGGCAAGTCCCCCGCCCATCCAAAAAAAAAGCTAAAGAGGATAGAGAGAAACACTGTAAACTGATGATATATAGCGGGGATAATAATCTATGTAATGAAACAAGCTATATGAATGGTTGAATGTGAAGCTGATGATGTGCCCTGTAAACTTTCACTCAATCCAAAATAAAAACATTTAATAAAAATAAAATAAAATAAAAATACAAAGCAATATATGGCAGGATGTGAACAGGATACCATTATATACAATGAAGATGCCACATTTATATTCTTGTTTTTCAGATGCCACATTTATATTCTTGTTTTTCCTCTAATAAGTAAAGGTTAACAAATAACCTAAGACAGATTCAGCACTGTAAATACAAACATAATGCAAAATACAAATAGCTTAAGCAAGCTTGTTGGTGATTAAATATTATGAGATAAAAAGAACCAACATTATAATTTTTACTATTTTTAATTTTAATATATGAACTGAACAGTTATGAATAGTAGAGATTAAATGACAGCAAAGCAAATTCTTAGAAGTAAGTCGAAGGGGTTAGAAATACAATAGTGACACTATTTCAGAAACCAAACACCTGTCTTTTTTCACCTATGCTTCCAGAAAATGTTTTAAAGGTATATTTTCCTAAGATTCAAGTCAGAATAAAAATTTATAATATCAAGTCATTATATGCTTGAAAAAAATGAAATTAAGAATTTAAGCTATAACCTTTATCCCAACCTGGTAGTCTTGTGGCTTTTGTGTGATAAGAACAACGGAGTAATATGTAGAGATTGGTATGAAACTGTTTATGAAGTCATTATAGGTAATTCAGTTAGATCACTAGATACTTAAATTTTAAGATCTGTACCAGAAATTGTACAAACAGTAGGGAAAAAAACAGGTAATGTTTGCTATAGATATATTAGAAAATAGTGTTAAAAAATAAAGCTCTATGAGAAAAAGAGCTAAAAATCAGTAATTTTTATAGAAACAACTCATCAATTATAATTATAATATTTGAAAATAAAGCAAATCTGAGTGTGTTCCCATTGGGCAAGAATAAGATTCTTTGCCCAATGTCAGACATCATGTTCTTCAAAGGGTTCACTAAGCCTCTCCCAAGTCTTCCATTCAATGGTTTTGACTCACCACTTTTCCCATTCCAGTTAGTGTTCTAAATTTGAAAAATTCAGGTTTGTTTCAGTTTAGTTTCATTGGCCATCAATGAACCAATTCAAACCACTTTTAAGCCCTAGGTGGAAGCCCTTGGCTGCTTAAGGTTGGTGGTTTGAAGCTGTTTGTTCTGAGGGAGACAGAGGTGGCAATCTGCATCTGTATTGATTTGGAAAGCCTATGGGCAGTTCTATTCTGTCTTATAGAGTTGCCATGGGTTGGAATTGACTTAACAGCAATGAGTTTGGTTTTGGTTTGAACATGGATGAGAAAAACAATCTTTATTTCCACTAACTTCAACTTAAATCTAGTGCTTCCTTCAATTATGAACATAAGTAACAAATTCTACTACTATTAGTAGTTCCTGTAATTTATTACCAATAGAAATCAAGTATCTGTTTCTATCACATTGCTGTGATAGCAGTTATCTGAAAATATCCTTTATGTTCATTATGACTTTGAAATGATGTAAAAAATTATTGTTGCCAAAAAAACAACAGAGGGAATAGAAGTAAATGCTGTTGAATGATGATACATGGAGGGGATTGTGGTCATTTCAATGAAACAAACTACCATAGGATGAGTGTAAAGCTGGTATTTTCCCATGTAAACTATCACACTCAATTCACAATAAAAACTTTGAAAAAAAAAGAATAAGGTTCTTTGTAACAAAGGCATAGCAGACATGGAATAAATTATACCTGCTTAAGTCAATAACAGGAAGTCTCAACTTACATTGTATTCAAGTTATGACAAACTGCACTAACAACCTTGGGTTTTTATTGGTATATCTTACCATTAGTAGTAATATGTACTACATACAACATCGCAGTGACTAATCCAGCTGTTATCATTTTCAGATATAATGTTTCTAACTCCCAAAGACAAATAAAGATAGGTTTTATGAATATACCAATAAAAGGCATTAATATTAAATACTAAAAAAGAGGTAATCAACTTATGTCAGAACCCATTTATGACAAAACAGTTGTCAGAACGGAACCACGCTGCAAGTCATGGACTCGCTACAGCCAATCCTCTTTTTTTCCACCTTCATTAAAGTCATTAATGCAAAAAAGAAAACTTATAAATGACTTCAGCCCTTACATCTACATTTCTAGCTGGCTTTGAACATATCAGAGCTGGAAAGAAAAGGGGAGAGGAAGAAAGCATTAAAGCATTTTAAAATTACATGTTAATAAGTAAAGTGAATGAAAAAATATGTAGTGCTATTTGAGCTATATAGCCATATTTTGAATTTTTTTAAATTATACTAAATTATCTCCTAGATCCTCTGCAACACTAAACTTCTCATAATTCTATGCATTTCAAATTCATCCTTATTGAGAAGTCACATTATTCCTTAGCAGATAATCTCACAGCACCATCTTCTGGTATAAAATTATTGTGCATAGTCTAGCAACCAGAAAAGGCAGAAAACTCACATTACAACTATTTCACAAGCTTTATGTTACATGAGATTCAGAAATTCAAGATATCACAATAAGTTGTCTAACTAAAAATATATTCTACTGTTACGTAAAAGCTGAGGTAATTCAAAATGGTCTCATTAATACATTGTTGTAGAAGACAAAACTGAACTGACATCAAGATTTTAGAGTGCTTCAGAAAATGGAAAAGGCTCAAGATTAAAGAACATGATGGGTATAAACTGATTCTCGGACTTTAAAGACTGAAATGTCAGCATGTGGTGGTGATGTGGCTACAGGAAGTACTATACCTCCTGTATCAAAGAGAAGAAGGAGTAATTCTGAATGAGGCGGAAATTTAAATCCGACTTATTGAAACGAATAATAAATAATAGTATAGAACCTGTTCTACCAGAAGCCATAAGAAAAATAGCTGACAAATTCACACGGATACAAACATACATATATCCTCGTATAATAAAAAAATATTATATTCCTTTGTTATATTCAATTTAATCCTAACTAGATAAAAAGAGACACATAGCAAATCTATATCCTTATAGGGAAAGCCAACAGTGGGTATTCTAGAAGTCACTGTTTTTAAAGATGCGTTTAAACATGTCAGACTCTGAGATAAGCATTGTAAACAGACTGCATTTAATCCTAACAACCCATATTTACTGTCTCCTGCTCTGCAGCTGAGAGAGTTGAGGTTTGTACATAAACTAGCTGCAGAGAAGTTTCAACAGTGCACAGGTGGCAAACAGTTGACTCCAGAGTCACAATAACTTGCAACTTTAAGCAAGCACAACTCGGTACTTGAAGCATAGATTCAGAATGAATAACTTGAGAATTTTAAAAGCCACCAGTCCCACAAGTTGAGTAATAAGAAACATGCAGGAGTTGTTTTTTAAGTTACCTTCCAATAGCACCAAAGTATTAAATAGCCAAGACTTACTATGCGCTAGTCATTCCTCTCACTCATTTAATCCTCACAAAAACCCTATAAGGTATTAAGTACTGTCACCATCACCATATTGGAAAGGAGAAAACTGAAGTTCAGAGATGTCCAAAACTTAGCCCTCAACTGAGTTACTGAGGTAACAAGAGTTGGAACCTGGCCAACTGGCTCCATCGTCCATGCTCTTTACCAGCACTCTATGTTTCCAACTGAGATAGATCAGACTTTAGGTTCAAGTCTTTATAGCTAAATCTGATGAATACAAAATATAATTGACTACTTTGAATGACAATCTAGGGAGATGATACTCACTACTTAATTGTTTTGCTTCATTTTAATGCCATCTTACTTCACCTATCATATTGTTCCACTAAGCAGAATATTAACAACACACTTTTCCAATTATTCTGGATAAATACTCTGAATATTCAAATTTAGTCTTTAATCAAACAAAACCAAATTGGAAACCAAGCAATTAAAAGAAAACAAGAGAAATGTTAACCATCTTACCTTGAAATACTTCCTTCTCATTCGAGTCATGTTCATTAACATAACTCCAGAGTTCACTCCAGTTTTCCCATAGTATGGATGTCTGGCAAACCGATTATACCATCCTATCCGAGGCTCCTCGTGCTCTGGTGCCATTGCAGCAACTTGTGTGGAATTAAATTTCTTTAGTAAAGACCAAATATCATCAACGGGCCGTAAAAAAAGGATATCAGTGTCGACATACAAGAGTGAGTCAACTTCTTTCAGGATTAACTAAGAAGAAAGATAATTAAAATCACTAACTATAATTTATCTTTTTAAATAAAACATAAGAGATTTTCATGATAAAATATATGCCTAAGAAATAAGCCAATTTACATTTTTTTGCATTTATAACTTTTAAAGCAATTTTTCTACAACATAAAGAAATATATGAGCCTAATGAAACTTTTGAGAGAAAAAAACTAAAAAAAAAAAGAATTGGGAAAAGTAATTCAATGCTAACAATCAGGAGACTAAAAGTGCCATCTTCAATGATCACAGATTTTCTCATAACATAAAAATAACATTATTAATACAGGTGAGTTTACATATTAAATCCTAATTTTCTAAGGTACACGCAGACTGTGACAACTAAAAACTAACCTTAATAGAGAAGCCTGTCCTTAAAACTCAGCCAACAGTTCCTCTCACCCCAACACCCTCTAGCCTATAAAATGTTTTGTTTGCTTCCCAGCATTTACCACTATCTGAACCAATGAGTGTACATCCTGTCAGCACGCACTATAAAATAAAGTATCTAAGGACATATATTTTGTCTAATTTTTAACTGCTAAACCCTTGTCCCTAGAATAGTGCTTAACACATCTTAGGAACTCAATTCTAACCATAATAATAATAGAACACATATGTATTGGGTACTATTATTTCCATGTTACAGATTTAGAAATTGAGGTACAGAGCATACCCAGTTACATAACTAGTAAGTGATAGTGCTAGACCCCAAGCCAAGTGGCTCCAGAATCCATGTTCTTATTCCTAAGCTTACTGTCTCCCGACAAATCAAATAACAGGTTCACACAGCAAAGCTAAAGACAAGACAAGTCATGCCAAGGTTTGTGACCAATCATTATACTGAGTAGGTGTGTGGCCTAGGGCGTGGGGTAAAGATTTCATTAGTCTATGCTTCTTCATTTTAACTTGATTCCTACACTTCTTTCACTGTCTATACAAAGTTTTCAGAAGACTCCAGGCATTTTTCACATGTTTTCTAGACCAAAGCCAACTTCTTAATCTGACACTAATTTACAAAACAGCAGCAGCAGGTATCTTTTCCAGTTTGGGAAGAAAGATTAGCTAAATTGTGCTTTCTGAGAAAGGTTCAATCTCCAGCATGCACCTTCTACAGGGATTTTCAAGAGTATTTTTATTTCTGCCTTACCCATAAACATTGGAATCCAGCTCCTGCAAACTTAAATTTACTGTCTATCACAGTGTGAACAGATGAGTCCTGATGTGTAGGATAAGCACTGGACCGCCAGCTCAGCAGTTCAAACTTACCAGCTGCTCCACAGAAAACCTATACAGGGTCACTATGAGTCAGAAATGACTCGACAGAACTTAACAATAACAGCAAGTCTGCCTAGCTTGTTATCTTAGGGTTTCCAAGGAGCAGATTTGTTTGAAGCACAGACCTTGTGGTTCAAATTCACCAGCTGATCCTACAGTAACTCATCTGGACTCCAGGCAGACTAAGCTATCACAATTTTAAGTTACATTTAAATCTTACTGACATTCTGGAATCTGTACACTATATACACTTAATATGCTAAGAATTGTTTTAATCCACATAATAACAAATAACTAAAGGTTCTTTACCATAATTCAGAAACTTGTGAACTTTTTAAATTCAACACTTCTACTACCATATCTAGAGTCCTGATGAAGCACTGTAGGATAAGCACTGGACTGCAAGACTGGCAGTTCAAACCCACCAGTCACTCCTCAAAAACCCTATGCAGGGTTGTTATGAGTCAGAACCGATTCAATTGCACTTAACTATAACTACCATAACTAAACATGACAGTGATCCTACCAACTACGATGTAGTTTAAAATTGAGACCTGGAATCAACTCAAAATGAAGATGTAGCCTTGCTCCTGAATCATACTATGACTTTAAAAAATAAGAGTTTTACATCATTTTAGAGACCACCACTAAATAACAGCATCACTGAGTTAGTGGTTCCTTATTTTTCCTTTGAGTTTACATCTTAAGTTTTTTGTCTATGGTCAACTATTAGTTTAAAAACAGTTTGGTTTGTGCAAGGAAAGTGAAAAAAGGCCACAAAAATCATAGAAACTTTATTAACCAAAAATAGCAAAATGCAAAGTTATTGTTTCTCAACATCTCCTCCATCTGAAAACAGTGTTTTCATCTCGCTAACTATTCCCTAAAGAGTTCTGCTCTCTTATACTTCTTGTTGTTGTTAAGTGCCATTGAGTCAATTCAGACCCACAGCAACCCTACATAGGATTTCCGAGGAGCGGCTGGCGAATTTGATTCACCGACCTTATGGTTCAAACTAACATTGCAGTCCAGCACGTTAGCCTGCAATGCCACACTAGCATTCCCAAAAAGTGTAAGGAAGTAGAAAGCCTCATCTTTCATTCACAGGCCCTCTGGTAGTTTTGAACTGCTGACCTTAAGAATCGCAGCCCAACTCTCAAGAACTATGCTACCAGGTAAAAATGGCAGTATTGGCATCCTCAAAAGACTCAAAACATCTTTCTTTTAAATATTCTCTGAGTATGAGAGAACAAAAAGTAGATTGAAGAGGCAAGATCAGGGCTGTAGGGTGGAAGGGGCAAGGTTTCCCAGTGAAGTTATTGTAGGACAGTATTTGTCATCCACAAGAATGAACAGGTGCACTGTCCTAATGGAAAACAACTCCTTGGTACAACTCCTTGACCTTTTTCTCACTGACACAGTTTTCTATTTTCTTAAAACTTCTTTATAAGTCCCCATGACTGTCCTGACCCTAAGACAAGTGTATTACTGAACGAATTTGTCTGCAGTCACGTTTAAACACATGTTGTTTAGAATAAATCCATTCATGTATGAATGGGAACTACTATGGTAGCAATACTTTTTGACTTACCCTCAGCTAGAACTATTTAATGTGAACTACCTCATCTCCCAAACAATTTTTCTAAAATGAGATCTGAGACTTGAAGGAGATACTTAGTAGTAGACTTAGTTCCATTAAGATCTGAGTATTTTTATTTCCTCTTAGGAATAAAATCACTCATGGCTAATAAACAAATTAAAAGGTAACAGTATAACAGCACTTTTCAATATTATTTTTTTGGGAAATTTGTCTACCAGTATTCAAAAGAAAAATAATACATGTGTGTACTTATTTAACTGGATTTATATGCATATATACAAGAATTCAACTGTGCAAAAAGCAAGACTCAAATTCAGAAAGCACTAGGAAAAACTTACAGGCAAGAATAATCTCTGAGAAGCACACGGTTTAAAGAGTTTTTTCCACTCTGCTGCATTCTCCCTTGGGAAGGTTATTGGATATAATGTATAATTAAATGTTCGTAGAAATAACCAGCTATCAAGCTAAAAAAAAATACAAAGAATAAACAAGAGTTAGGTTTAGATTTATTTCACTTTCAATTTTCTATGTCAAGTAACAGATTATGAAATTAAAAACAGCTAAAATTTAAGCTATGATACATTTAATATTACAGTTAAGAGAAGTTAAATTCTTAGTTCTCATCATTTTCTTTGTATTTACAAATTGAAATCATACTAAAACCAGCAACACTCCATCAATAAGAATTGTTGTTGTTGTTAAGTGCCGTCGAGTCGGTTCCGACCCATAGCGACCCTGTACAGGGTTTCCGAGGGTGTAAATCTTTACG